>NW_021134344.1:600000-1032548 GCF_004193835.3 Ostrinia furnacalis | reverse complement strand
GATAGTTTTTTTTTAATCGTATTACCAATAATTAGAGAGTAAATGATCATTCAGACAGTTGACTTAAGTATAGACTTTGAAGACTAATAACTTAAAAATTACTTGTTTCTTGCAGATTTTTTTTGTTGCACATTATAATTTGGAATGTTTACTTTCAAAATTCATCAGATTTAATGCGAAAAGAACATATTTAGTTTTTCACCCTCGGTAACATTTGTCATGGAATGACCCTAATCCAATT
This sequence comes from Ostrinia furnacalis, assembly GCF_004193835.3. Classification (NCBI taxonomy): domain Eukaryota; kingdom Metazoa; phylum Arthropoda; class Insecta; order Lepidoptera; family Crambidae; genus Ostrinia; species Ostrinia furnacalis. The sequence goes on along the minus strand of NW_021134344.1, from coordinate 1,032,307 downwards.
TGTTGTGTAAATTATGCAGTTATCTTGTAACCTAACAGGTCAAGTGGGTTTGTCAAGCCGTACATTGTGGTGAATGCATTTCCTTTGTTGTTCTTGTAAACATTGTACACATACATAATAATGTATTCTCTATAGCTAAGTACCTACCAATACAGCATGCACATTGATTAATACAGATATTAAAGACAAATCTTTGATGCTGGTGTAAAGATTATCTTTTTATTTCTTTACACAAATATCTAGAAAACTATAAATATCAGGGTTCGAAAATATCCAATAGTTATGATATTTTTGAACCCTGATAAATATTCAATTAATTTATGACTCATCTACATATGAATGCAATAAATAAAAGGCAGACATGATGCTAAAGCATAATCTTACAATGAGTCAAACATAATTTAGAGTTTGTGTTTGTAAGTGTACAAGTAAAAATATTAGTTTTAATATTATGTTAATGATGCTGTCTAATTTAAAGTAATTAATGACACATCTAGCTAAACACTGTGGAAACAATGTTTTGTAATAGGTATTATTTTGAAATAGAATAGAATTGAAAAACCTTTATTTGACACAAATGAAAATGAACAAATCAAAGAAGAGAGGAAAAAAAAGTACATTATTTGTGCAGTAAAATGTACATAATTTGATGCGTAATACACCTTGCAATGTTGGTGTGTAATCTCACAATGACAAATTAAGTATGGTAGGGTATGGGATTTGGTAGCCCATCTGATATGGTCTGAGAATTTATTATTTCAATTCTTTCCTAGGTCATTGCTATGTAATATTAATTGGTTTGTCATCTATACATGTTGTAAAATCACACTTCCTTACAAGAGTGTTTATTTTACAGATAATTAATGAATCCTATCACTATAATTCAAGATCGAATAGTGCATATAAGCAATATGCTGGCTGGAAAACGATATTTTTTGTCAACTACACTGTTTTTGATTCATTCAATGTAATTTTTCATAGTTTTCATATCAAAAATACCATTGATATTTGTGATTTTGTGATGGATATGGATTCCTCACATTAATTTTGTGCATGTTTTAAAACAAGCCTTAGGGTCATTCCATCGTTTCGGGTGTTACGTTCGTACACACATATTCAACAATTTCATGTATTTTGAAATAGTATTTTAATAATGTTAGTGCCTTAATCTGTCCGTTTTTAGTTGTTTTATCTAAATAATAAAGTTTGTACAGCTTAGAATGTAGAATAACGAAAATATGAGTCGAAAAGTGTGCGTTTCGGGCGTTACGAGATTTTGCCTCTATGTTCTGACTGTTGCTGCATTTAAGCGAAATTTAGCGAATTTTCTTAAGGAATCATACCTAAAACTTACAGGACTTCTAAAGTATGAAATTTACAAACCATGTAATATACAATCACTGTTACATAAAACGTTTTACTATTTTTTTATAATTTTTTTCTTTGTTTCGGGTGTTACAATGGTTCTGTTTCGGGTGTTACGAGTACGAAAATTCAACGCTTTTTATCGATAAAATCGGTGTTTTATTAGTCTCTAGGTACTACAAAATAAGGAGTACAACAAATAAACACAAATAGAGCGAATTCTGGATTGAAATTACGAAGCACCTTTTTTTAAAAAATATACAAAGTTCAAGTTTAATTTTTCCTCAAAATATAGCTTTTTCTATTGTTTTTGGCTTGAAATAGCATTACTTTAATTATTAATTACGATATTTATTGGAAATGTCGAACATCGAGACTTTTTAGCAATACCTTAATTTTAGTGTTAAGTCAACATTTCAAAAAAGTCTTAAATAGAGAAATATGACTCGTTTTCCGATGCCAGCGCTAGAGGGAGGTGGAAGGACCTTCACAGTAATACTTTTTGACTTCTCCAAGCAATATACACACATTATCGACATTAAATAAAAATGTGATACCCGAAAAGTTTCGGGTGTTACAGTTTTTAATCAAGAAAAAAACACACTTAATTAGTATCATGCTCAGATATTAGTTAGTATTTGAAATCATTACTACCATGCAGTGGCGTAGCGTGGCTTTTCGCCGCCCGGGGCCGTCCGGAAATCCGCCGCCCTTTATTTTAATTATAAATAGGTATTTTAAAGTTTAAATATTATATTGAATGGACTTCAGGAAGGACACTATTCACCTTATTTGTTGAAAGTCAAAATAAACTACCACGCACTGCTTCAGAAGGAAAATACATTAAAGAGAAGCAATTTGCAACCCACAGGAAGTTTGATATTCTTAAATAGCTCAGCTTTATTATGTAACACTAGGTGTATAACAATAAACAATAATAACAAGTATTAAAGTATTTATTTGTCAATTGAGAGTAAATATTATCTTCAATTATACAGTGTGTCCGGGCATGTAGTGATCAAAATTTAAGGGCAAAATTTAATTATTAATTGTCCCTAGACAATTTTATCGATAAAAATACTTCAAATTTGGGGCTTGACCCATTTATCACAAAATTACAAGGATTTAAGTTTTTAATTTTACGTTTACATTCGTTTTGTACAATAGCTCAAATACTAATAATACAATGTAATAAAACATACCATAACGACCTGGTTTTTCTTGTGTTGGAAAATAACTGAAAAAGAAGTGAAAAAAGTCAAGTATTTTTCTAATTAAATCCATTCTTACTCCCATAAAATGTTCGAAACTTGTGTCTGTTTTCTACTTCTTCTAATAGATAATTTTATTGGCTATCGCATGATATAAAATATTTGCTTATTAATGTTAAGCTACCCACGCTTTCACTTTTCTTTTAAAGAAGAGGTGAAAACTAAAAATTAATAACTTAAATCCTTGTAATTTTGCGAGAAATGGGTCAAGCCCCAAATTTGAAGTATTTTTATCGATAAAATTGTCCCTAGAAGTTTGATCACTACATGCCCGGACACATTGTATACTAGGGCACTATTTAAGTTGTGAGCCTCGACAACATAACGTGTTGTTAGACGACATCTGATACTTTTAATGAAAAGTTTGTCATTTTTGACTACAACCTTATTCAAAACTTTTTATCATTTGAGCACGTTTTGTATTATTAACATTGAATTGAAAATTATCTTGACTACAAAAACATGGAATTGACTTGCGGAAATTTTCGCGCGAAGATTTATTATGACTTTCGACGTGGTTAATCAATACAAAACTGAAGAGGTCAGCTAAATTTCACTTTTGGTGATAAAGATCTATCCTTTACCATTGTAAAACGCTAGTTTAAGAAGTATAATATTTTATGTCATTGGCTCACCAGTGAACTTTGCGAAAGTCGTCCAAAATGACTAATTGTGGCGGAAAACATTGATGTTGTCAGAAAAATGGAAGAGAAACCTCGTCATGTGATATATCGTAGGATTGAGATAACCCTAGGCATTAATTCCACTAGCAGTAATAAAATATTGTATAACCATATTATGGTTAATAGGTTTTTTTCTCACTGGATGTCACAAAATTTTTCAAACGCTCAATAGGACGCATGTGTCGTTTAGTCCTTGGAATAGTTTGATAAATACGTTTAAAAAGCTTTAAAGGCCGTTTTTAAAATTGTGACAGTTGACGAATTAAGGATCTATGCATAATAATCCTGAAAATAAACAGCTATCGACTATGGAGGTGTTTTAAGATGAACCAATTCCAACAAAAGTCCCATGCGGTCGGAACACTTTGAAACTTACGGTCGCCTATTTTTCCGAAATATCCGATTATGTGACTAAAACGTCACTAGAGAAATTTAGAATGGTTAATTCTTAATAGTAAACAGCCACTTTTTTTCCAAAAGTCTTCAGTTTAATAAGGGAAACTGACCAGCATAGTCGAATCGCCATTCGTGACGAAAATGTGAGCTTTTACACGTCTCGTCAAACAACTGACTATTTGAACACTCAAAATATGAAATAAACAGGTCCAACGCTACAAAATTCTTGCTTGGAATCTAAACACTTCTTTTGGTACCCGTATATTAAAATTAAATGCGTGAACAGAGATTTATGTAGCCAGAAGCAACTGTCGTGCGGTCAAAAACCATGCTTTGGAGGTGCCTCAAGCTGAGTGGAAAAAATGCTATGAAAAGTATTTCGAACACATTAAAAAGTACATAAACCATGAAAGACAATACCAATAAACGCAATCAATACAATTTTAATAATAAACTACTTTGTTTTCATAGTTAGGCTCACAACTTAAATAGTGTCCCACGTATTATGTATAGTGCTCATTGAACTTAGAAGGAATAACATATGTGCTTAATATTATTAAGGGTTGTACCCTAGCTAACCATCGCCACCATATTTTTTCTTGATTACTTTTGTTATAGACCGAAATTAAAAAAAGTGGTTTGAAAAATGTATAATATAATGTATCAAAGCTATTTTTTTAAATAATTTGTTTGAATTGATTAGATATTTGCAGCAAGTTACAGATTTAATTACTGCTAAAAGTTACCATTTTAGCTAATTTTTAATTTCGAACTTGCAGCATATCTATACAGGGTGTTTGGCGCATCGTGTGCCAAAATGATTTGGCGGATAGAATGGGTCATTTCCTATATTTTCAGCCCCCATAACACGTTCCATACCAGGCGGCTACTTTTAAATTATTTTTTTTAGTAATTTCACCNTTTCTTTACAATAAGTAATTGGAAGAAAAAAAATTCTATAAAAAATTAAAAAAAAATCTCAAAAATTTTTTGACCACTTTTTTGTCGATAAAAATAAGTCTAGTTTCATCTATTTTCATATGTACACTTTAACGTGACTCACACTGTATAAAGTCGTGTTAGTTACACCACTTATAACTCAAGAACGGCTGAACCGATTTAGCTGAAAATTGTCAGGGAGGTAGTTTAGAGCCAGGAGAAGGACATAGGATACTTTTTATCCCGTTCAAAATTAAAAAAAAAGTCTGCTTATTTATTGCCATTAAGGCGGAACAAAGTTCGCCGGGTCAGCTAGTAATAAATAAAAGTAGCTTAGATATGGCTTTAACTATTTACAAACCACTTTTTTATTTCGGTTTGTAACAAGAGAAATCACGAAAGATTATCTGTGGCGCAAGTTTTAGAGGGGTAAGTAAGCTCCTTAAATATTTTTGTTACTATTACTTAAAAAAATAGATTAAAAATGTACTCTTCGTGCTTTTTTCAAAGCAAAATCTTTTACACAATCGTCGATATCAAATTGTATCTAATTTTCAATTGCCAGTATAGCTAGATTTGTTAGTCTCAACGTAGACATAGTCGACCTTTTTTTTTCTTGTTCATGCAATGTTTTTTTTCTTATCCGCCGCCCCCTTTCATATGCCGCCCGGGGCCATGGCCCCCCCTGCCCCCCCCAAGCTACGCCACTGCTACCATGACCTTACTTTTACCAAATATTGTTATCCTAATCCATGTGTAAGGTATAATAATAAAGCAAATACCTGTTTTTTTGTTTCGGGTGTTACATCGCCGAAGTAACAAGAAAACACACTTAAAACTTGATGATTATCAATTTTTTTGGGACTATGACGCTATCTACCAATACTATGATAAATACCCTCAAATCATACAGTGGCAAAACGGTTCACAGATTGATAGTTTTTTTTAAATCGAATTACTAATAATTAGAGAGAAAATGATCATTCAGACAGTTGACCTAAGTATAGACTTTGAAGATTAATAACTTAAAAATTACTTGTTTCTTTCAGATTTTTTTTTGTTGCACATAATTTGGAATGTTTACTTTCAAAATTCATCAGATTTAATGCGAAAAGTACATATTTAGTTTTTCAGCCTCGGTAACATTTGTCATGGAATGACCCCTTAGTTAATGTTCAATCAAGCATGTTTTCTTGATTTTGTTCCTCCTAAAGCGAAGATTTTACTGTTCTCATGAATTTCTTTCATTTGCGAAATAATATCGCGCGATATTGCGTGTTTCTCATACAGTCGTGGCTAATGGATTCAGTGATCAAAAGCCACTACGTCTCTGAGCAATATTGCTGCTGATCGTGTCCCTTAAGGTGCATCCCTAGGTCACTTTTAATATCGTGTGTATTTTATAACGTATGAATTATGCGTAGAATACGCATGAGGGACAATAAATACTTGTATGAAAAGACAGTTTCGTTCGGGTGTCACGCACGCATGCGGGCGCGTCCCCGTGATGACATCCGCACGATATAGGTAAGCCTAGGCGCAGACCACCGGCTTTTAGTTGGCCGAAAGTTGGGCCCGATTCTAATTTGTATGAGGAATCGGCCGATACCAAATCGGTGTAATGTGCGCACTTTCATACATCTCCATACTGATTAACAGCCCGACCCAACTATCGGCCAACTAAAAGTCGGTGGTCTGCGCCTAAGTTAAGAATGGGACTGCCCTAACAGTGGAATACCCTTAATTCCGTATCAAATGGCAGATTCACCAACATAATGATTCAACTTGATTACATAACAATTATGATGACTAACTAACACGTGATACCAAGTGCATTACGACGATTGTACATAACTAAATGTATAGAATGGGGTCACCGTTCGTGCGGTTATCGGAACCGGCTGAGCGGTTACTACAGTAAACACGCTATGTACTGATATATCATATAGTACGATATCTATGAAAGCGAAAAGTCACTGATTGACTGACTGACTCACTCACTCATCACGAAATCTCACAAACTACAAGTGCTAGGAGTCTCAAATTTAGCATGGGGGTTCCTTTTAGAACGTAGATGCTCAAATTACTAACATACTTTAAACAAAATCCGGCTCAGTCGAACTTACGCGCCGTATTTTTCCATGCATCCCCCTAATATCTTTCAAGTCATTCATACTGATTCCAAACAAACTCATGAGTTGATCCTTTTTTTAATGGGAATGACTTAGTACCTACCAGCAACTATAATTCCATCATATAAGAAATAAGATGCTCAATTCCTCTAAATATGATTTTTAAGACGCAGTAGAGCCTCGAATGCGACAATTACTATGTAGTTCTTACCTACTTGAGTACGAATTCATATAAATAGCATTTGTGGATTTCTATTTAACAGCAGAATTTAGCGAATTTAGTAGAAGGTGGCAATGTCAACAACATCTGGCGGCACGATGCGTAAATTGTTATGAGTCACGGTTACCCCACTGTTTACATGATTGACGGACAGATTGAGGACTACCTATTGACCCTTGTATTTGTGTAATGATCGCCCCGGGTGCCAACCCATGCTACGCCGCCACTGGGTTGACATAGTAGAGCATTCTGTTTGTGAATGTATCCTCACAAAACTATATTTACTATTTTAATATCTAAAAATACCTCTGATAAACCTAATTAAACTAAGTGTATGCATATTTACCTCAACGATAAAATGTGTGCAGTTTATACAGCATGGAATGCATTTTAGAGCTTGCTTTTAAGGATAACAGGCTTTTATGCACCTATCATTAATCTTTGGAGAACTTATAAATAAACAAAAGGTTTTTTGAACAAAAGGACACTTCAACCTACCACAACATGACATCTCATCTGAGATCTCATATCCTTATATGCGGCCTGCATCTAGCGTCTTCCTGCTAGCTTTATGAGGTCGTCGGTCCACCTTGTGGGTGGACGTCCTACGCTACGCTTTCTGGTATGTGGCCTCCACTCCAGAACCTTGCTACCGTCAGTTCTGCGTACGTGCCCTGCCCACTACCACTTCAGCTTGCTAATCCGTTGACTATTAATATTAGTGCAGAATATAAAGATTATCCAAACTTGTATTCCAGGAACCTTCCAGTTCCGCGAGTTCGGCCAATACAGCATCAACCTAACGGAGAAAGGGAACAAATGCAGCCCGCAAATGACCGCGGAGCCCGACGAGGCGTCGCTGCCGATCCTCACGGCGGTGGTCATCCTGCTGTCCATGGCTACTCTGTGGTATATCGTCAAGGGCATCGGCAAGCGCGTCATCGCTGGGAGACTGTACGCGAGGTACTTTGCCAGGTGAGACGAAGTTTCTAGAAGTTTAATGGTAGACTAGCGACCGCCCGCGATGCGTGGATCCCGTTTTACTCCCTTAGGGGTGGAGTTTTGTAAAATCCTTTCTTAGCGGATGCCTACGTCATAACATCTACCTGCATGCCAAATTTTAGCCCGATCCGTCCAGTGGTTTGGGCTGTGCGTTGATAGATCACTATGTCAGTCACCTTTGAGTTATATGTATTTAAAAAATATAGGGAATCCCCCATGCTAGCGTTTTTCAGCACTATCGTCGTGTCCGCGTGGCGTTAACGCAACGTTTTCGGACAAGACACACGCTGCGCATGCGTTGCCGAGACGACTACGTTCGAAAGACTAGAATGGGGGAGGGGTTGAATCAAGCGAAATCCTATAACCGTTACAGAGGATAAAAAATAAAAAGATTTTGTTTTCTCAACTAAATCTTTTCGTCATTCGATGAGTGATTCGCTTCGTCTTATTTATTACTAGCGGCCGCGCGCGACTACGTACGCGTGCACCCTGTTTTACCGCCTTAGGGGTGGAGTTTCGTAAAATCCGTTCTTAGCGGATGTCTGCAGTTACCACATGATGCGGGCTACGTTCACTTTGACGTTTGACCTAATCGCGGACCGCAGAACGAATCCTGTGTGGCAAATCTTTTTATGTTACCGTCCCCCAGCAACGCCCTATGCCGAAATCCGAGCCCCACTCGGGGGCGCCCTTAGGCTCTTTGCTTAAATTTTAAGGTTGAGAGCCATCTGCGCTCACCTATTGTCCGCTGAAGCTGAGAAAGCCGCACACGGCTATCAGCACAGTTAGTCCGAAAAAAAATCAAATCCTTTTATCATCACGACCAACAAAAATTAAAACCCGTGTTGTTCCAGGGAAGACAACGAGCTCGGCTCGGAGACCCCGGTCTTGATGGAAGTCACCCCGCGCTCGCCAACGCGCTCCCGGCTGCGATCCTTGGACATATTCCGGGGGCTGGCCATCGCTCTCATGGTATACACAGCACTTCTATAAGAGCTCTTTCAAATTAGACGTTTTTTGCAGGACCGCACACTGAAAATGTATGACAAGCGTTGGAATTAAAATAACAGTCAATTACCAACAGAGTGTGCGGTGCGGTCTTGCAAACGCACGACAAACCTTCTCAAAACGTCTAATTTGAAAGAGCCCTAAGACACAGTATTAAACATTTTCATTGCTTTTTGACCTTACGACATGTGAGTAAATTTAAAATAGGACAGAACCCTATAAATGGTCAGGCCCTGCACGTCACAGTCATAAACGCCAAAATTATTGTTAAAATTGATAAAAAAACATACAAGACATTTCATTTCCACATAAGACAAAGTATTCATTCGACTTGCCAAATGTTTGTCTCGAAGCGCTGGTAGGACAAAAAGTAATGAGATAAAATATGTGTATAATTTTTCGGCCGTTTGGTGTGGTTCGGAAACGGACTACTATGCCGAGAGGTCCCGGGTTCGATTCCCGGCCGGGCAGAAATTGAAATTATGAATTTTAATTTCTGTGACGGGTCTGGGTGTCACTATGTATAATATGTATGTATTTACAAAAAAAAAATTTAGTCCGTTTATATCCGTTGTCTATTACCCATAGTACAAGCTTTGCTTAGTTTGGGACTAGAAGCGTTGTGTAAAATCAAAATCAAAAAAATCAAAAATCAAAATCAAAAATATTTATTCAGTTTAGACCACAAGTGGCACTTATGAACGTCAATAGAAAATAATAAAAAAAGAAAAAGGTAGCCCTTATGGGGCACTTTACATGTCTCCTTATCTTTTGGGCCCTACCAGCGCTTCGAGACAAACATATGGCAAGTGCTGAGAAGAAACGCCGGAACAAACTCAGTCACCACTTATTGCCAGGAATTATCTAACGGTAAGAATAGTCAAATTTAAGTACATCAAATATGTGCAGACTGAACTGACCACGCATCCTTGTCATCAATATAGTCTCGAACCTTGTAGTACCCTTTGGACATAAGGGTATTTTTTATATGTATCTTAAATTTGTTTATTGGCAATTCGACAAATGTCCAAGGGTATTTATTTATGTTAAGGCTTCTTTAGCAAGCACAGTAATTAATTTTTATTTTCCTTCAAGATCTTCGTGAACGCCGGCGGCGGCGGCTACGCGGTATTCTCTCACAGCGTATGGAACGGCCTCACGGTGGCTGACGTGGTCTTCCCATGGTTCGCCTTCGCTATGGGAGAGGCTCTTGTATTGTCACTTAATGGTCGCTTGAGGACCTCTCTGCCTAGGATTACAGCTTTTTATCAGGTGAGGAGCAGTTTTATTATAGTTTTTAATAGAACTAGTTCACTTTGCTCTGGTGAAATTCACTTTGTCAGTGAGAGACCGAGGTATTTGACACTATCGTTATATTTTGGCTAAGTAACTCAATATCGTTATAAAATATTCTGATATGTAAACAAATTCAATAATACTGCAAAGTTTCATCAAAATTCTTTCAGTAGTTTTTGCGTGAAAGCGTACCAAATTTTAATATCCATCCTCCTAAACTTTCTTGTAATCTATCTTTTTCATTTATTTTCTGAGGATCGAAAAGTTTTTTCTTTAAAAAAATTTAGTTATTAAAAGTAACCGCTAGGGGGGCTGAACCATCTGCATTGTATTCTTTTACACAGTCCCTAGCGAGTACGTTTAATATAAACTCCTGTTGGGCTGGATAAAATCTTATCGATGATTTTAGACGACAAACGTATGGGTTTATCGCGTAAAATCGATAAAATTGGCGTGATAAAATCTTATCGCAACTATTCGCAACGCGCATTCTAGGCCTACGGGTAAGCCCACTGGGAGTTTAGTGCGAGTTTACATCAAAAATGTCATTAATGTATGATAGACTGCACAGCGTCCTTAGCGGATACCTCAAGAACTAAAATCTTCGTAGATTTGTTTGATACACTAGATAGCGACTATGTTCAATGCAAACTCGAACTAAGCACATTGATGATGATAATTTGTCATGTCTATGGACGTGACGTATGACGTTTCCATGGAAACGTATTATGACACGTCCATAGACATACGTACTTTCATGTCTATGGACGTGTCGTATGACGTTTTCATGAAAACATATTATTGTTTATTAATAAAATGATAGAATGTCACAATACTAAATACTTTATTATTAATTAATAATAATAATGATTGTAATGTACCACAGGTGGCCCGTCGCTCGCTCGTGCTAGCTCTAATCGGCATAGTGCTGAGCTCACAACTGGTATCCTGGGAACACGTTCGACTCCCGGGCGTGTTACAGCGCCTGGCTGCTATGTACTTAATAGTCGGGGCCTTGGAGTGCACCTTCATGCCTACCAGCCAGAATATTACTCCTGGTGAGCTGTCTACAAATAGTAAAACGTGTTTCTCTGTGAAAATATGAATTAAAAATGTAGTTTTTTAAAATTAATCGAATGAAGCTATACCTTATACAGGGTGTTAGGTAAATGGGTATATGAGCCGACACTAGCCCATGTTAACATGGCCATATAAATGGTATGGTGAAGTCAGAAAATTAATTTCTTCATTTTAATTATTTTAATTTTCATACAAATCGGATTTTATAAAATATATTTTGTATGAAAATTTAAAAAAATAAAATGATGATATCAAATTTCTGACTTCACCATAGGTACCATTTATATGCCCATGTTAACATGGGCTAGTGTCGGCTCATATACCCATTTACCTAACACCCTGTATAAAGGCTGGCAATGCACCTGTAACGCCTCTGGGTCTGCGGGTGTCTATGGGCGACGGTTATCACTTACCATCAGGTGATCCGTTTGCTCTTTTGCCTCCAGTCACATAAAAAAACACCTACCTATTAACGTATTTACACAAAAATACGCACTTTTTACGATCTCACCTGACATTAGAGGGAGGGGGTAGGGGTCGAGTTAAATCTCACAAAATCTCAAGGGGGGAGAGGGGTCTAAAAATCGCCGAAATCACCTCACGTAACTACTGAACGGCCCTTACTGTCTGTGATAGTTTGAAAAATGTATGTTCTGTTTCCCAGGTCGTTCCTTGCTCCGTGACATCACTGCTGGTTGGCGCCAGTGGCTGATCACAATGGTACTCGTCGGCATACAAGTAAGTGTCAATCATCATTCACTACTAAAGGCTAAATTTAATTTTAGTAGTCCTTTATTATGACATTTTATGCCCGACTTTGTTCAACCCTAAACCATGAAAAAAAAGTGGTTGGTTTTCAACCATAAAGCACACTTCACAGCATAAAGTTCAAATTAATGTAGGCTCTGTGTTCTTGCACATCTACATAACGTTCTATTTCGATCGTCGTATCATGCAGGTGGTGATAACGTTGACTGTCCCCGCGCCCGGCTGTCCCCGCGGGTACATGGGCCCCGGCGGGCTCCACCTGTCCGCGGCCGGCCAGCAGCTGCAGAACTGTACCGGCGGCGTCGCGGGACACGTCGACAGGTATACTGTACCCTCAACCAGGCTGTAACGTTGGCTGTCCCCGCGGGTACATGGCCCGGCGGGCTCCACCTGTCTGCTAGCGATCAACAGCTGCAGAACTGTACCGGCGGCGTCGCGGGACACGTCGACAGGTATACTGTACCCTCAACCAGGCTGTAACGTTTGCTGTCCCCGCGGGTACATGGGCCCCGGCGGGCTCCACCTGTCCGCGGCCGGCCAGCAGCTGCAGAACTGTACCGGCGGCGTCGCGGGACACGTCGACAGGTATACTGTACCCTCATCCAGGCTGGAACGTTAGCTGTCCCCGCGGGTACATGGACCCCTAGTGGCTCCAACAATAGCCCAATGCGGTCGGTGTCGAACTAGCCTAAACGAGACCCGAAAAATGCGGTTTCGAACTCATTGACTCATCAACCGCTGAGGAACCCAAGCATTTACCACGTGGGGTTAACATAAACACGACTGTATTCCATCCAGTCAAATACAGTCGTGTTTGTGAACTCGCTCGTACATTCATACTCAATCGCCTGATAAAAACGTATGCGATAAAACGCCGCTATGTGAATGCGCACTTTTGAGTGTAAAACCGAGATCAAAATCTAATTGATTCTCATTTTATTTTCAGATTGATACTTGGCCCCTCCCACTTATACCAGAAGGGTACCTTCCGTCAGTTGTACCACACGTCGCTGCCGCACGACCCTGAAGGCATCTTGGGGATACTATCTGGAGTGATGGTGGTCCAAGCAGGAGCTCATGCTATGAGGATCATGCTGGCTTATAACCACGCCAGGTAAGAGTACAGTAGGGCAGCGGTTCCCGAATGGTGGTCCGCGAAACCCTGGGGTTCCGTGGAAAGGCCGCAAGGGTTCCGTAAAAAATATTATCCCACGTTTCGTGACCGACGTTGTTCACTCGCACTTGTTTATGCACAAGGGAGAGGCAGGGCGTGCGGGCGGAGTAGTACGGGGGTTCCGCTAGGAAAAGTATAATCAATTAGGGTTCCTTGGCAAAAAAAAATTGGGAAACCCTGCAGCAGGGGACACTTATCTGATTTGAAGGTGACACTAGAGTACACTAAAACTCCTAAGTCGTACCCACCAGACTAGAAAAAGACAGTAGGGTACATTCTAGCGACTGTAGGCCCCTCCCACCTAACCAGAAGGGGATATTAGGGTACATTAGTGACCAGGGCAGGGACACTAGGGTGCACTAGTAATCTTAAACCCCGCCCACCTGCCTAGATGGATACATTAGGGTACATTCTAGCGACAGGAGGCCCCAGCCACCTGATCAGAAGGGGAAATTAGGGTACATTAGTGACCGCAGGCCCCTCCCACTTATACCAGAAGGGTACCTTCCGTCAGCTGTACCATACATCGCTGCCGCACGACCCTGAAGGCATCTTGGGGATACTATCTGGAGTGATGGTGGTCCAAGCGGGAGCTCATGCTATGAGGATCATGCTGGCTTATAACCACGCTAGGTAAGGGTACAGTAGGGGACACTTATCTGACTTGAAGGTGACACTAGGGTACACTAACACTCCTAAGTCGTACCCAACAGACTAAAAGGGACGTTAGGGTACATTCTAGCGACCGCAGGCCCCAGCCACCTGATCAGAAGGGAATATTAGGGTACATTAGTGACCAGGGCAGGGACACAGGGTGCACTATTAATCTTAAACCCCGCCCACCTGCCTAGATAGATACATTAGGGTACATTCTAGCGACCGTAGGCCCCACCCACTTGACCAGAAGGGGACATTAGGGTACATTAGTGACCGCAGGCCCCTCCCACTTGTACCAGAAGGGTACCTTCCGTCAGCTGTACCACACATCGCTGCCTCACGACCCTGAAGGCATCTTGGGGATACTATCTGGAGTGATGGTGGTCCAAGCTGGAGCTCATGCTATGAGGATCATGCTGACTTATAACCATGCCAGGTAAGGGTACAGGGAACATTACCAACCTGACTTTAAGGGGTCACTAGGGTACATTAGCCCCCGCCAACCTGACTAAAAGAGGAAATTGAAGGATTGCAGGTATCTGCAATGTCGGTAACTGGAACCCAATGGAGTTAATTTAACCTCCAACCTCACCAATTAAAGGTTTAAGGGTACATTCCAGTGATAGTTGAGCCTGGTAACTTGTACCTAAAGGGTACATAATGGCAGCTATAATCTATACTAATATTATAAATGCGAAAGTAACTCTGTCTGTCTGTCTCTCTTTCACGCCTAAACCACTGAACCGATTTTGATGAAATTTGGTATAAAGATAGTTTGAGTCACGGGAAAGGACATAGGATAGTTTTTATCCTGGTTTTTGAAACAGAGACGCGTGTGATAACAGTTTTTCTGTGACAGACAAAATTCCATGCGGTCGAAAGCTAGTAGTTTATAATAGTAATTTACAACAAAAAAATCTGAAGTCTGATTTGCTGTTGACTATCGCCCGATTCCCATATTCAATCCTTGTCCAAATCCGAATCACAACTGTCAAATTGAATTCAGTTTTAGATTATATTTCCAAAATGTTCGATGCATTTACACTTTAATATTGTTTAAATAGTCTTATAAACAATATAAAAATGTAAAAACATCAAATACCGCAGTTATTTTGGACAAAAACATATTAAAATTTGACAGTTGACAATCCAAATCCGTATAATTTGGATTAGGATTGAATATAGAAATCCAGCATATATCTTTCAATGTTAGTGTAAAATGAAACATGATAAAACAAGAAAAATGTTAAAAATACAATCTCTGTATGTTCCTTAATATAAAACTAGTCCTTAATATAAAGCAATATATTTCAATATTTACAAACGTATTTTTCATTCCAGGGCCCGAATCATGCGCTGGGTATTCTGGTCGATCATTTTCGCGGTAACCAGTGGCGCTCTCTGCGAATTCTCCAAGAACGGCGGCCCGATACCCATCAACAAGAATCTATGGTCGCTGTCCTACTGCTTGGCGACGTCGTCTATGGCTCTATTCCTGCAAGCGTTGCTGTACTTTGTGGTGGATTTGAAACAGAAGTGGGGCGGTCGCCCGTTGTACTATGCTGGTAAGTGAAAGGATGATGGGCATATTGGGCGTTAAACCAACAGAAACAAAAAGTATACTAAATTAAAGCTTAATACTAGTACTTCATTTCATAGTATGACAACAATCCTGAAATACGCGGGGATACGGAGATAGAGGTCGTTGAATATGCAGAGTTTCCATAGTATTTCACAACACATTAGGGTAATAAAATAGTATTAGGTCAATTAGATTGCCTTTATCGATCATATTGAGAGTATTGTATCATATCTTACTATCGATTCTATCGATTTAGTAAGTATGTATACCGAATAAATCATAATCGATTATTCGATTGCAATAATCGATTATATTGCTGATAATAAGGAATTGAATTAACAATCAAATGATAGTAATGATGGTAATCAATAAAATCGATTAATCGAATTGTTAATTGATAAATCGTTATTTGGCAATATCGATTAATAATCGATCTGTAATCGATTATGCGACAACACTACAACTTAACTGGTAACTGGTAGAAATCCCATTGAAACATGACTGTTTTAATGTCATTTCTCTAAATGGTACCTAGGTATGGTCCTACGCTTATAATGTAGAACATGGTTTAAATATACTATTTCTTGGCCCCACTCCTGAACTGTTGGACATAATAATGGATAAATAACTTAATGTATTTAAAATGTAAGTAGATAAGTATATTCATTAATAATATTTTTTGTTTGCGCAATAAAGCACCTATTACTATTACACGTTATGTCAATTTCCAAGCAAACCCGGGAGTTTTTGGTAGTTATTTATATGAAAATATATTTCTGATATTAAGTCTTAACAAATAATAGTAGTTACATTTCTGTTGGTTTTACGCCCAGATTTCATAGAAAAGTGCCCATCATCCTTTCAATGAGGGTTTTCGCGATTGAAAAATCCGCCAGATGGCAATACGTAGACGCGAGGTCCAAATGCTGCATGATTGGTTATTTTTGACATGACATTGACAGATATGTCAAAATCCACCAATCATGTAGCATTTGGACCTCGCGTCTACGTATTGCCATCTGGCGGATTTTTCAATCGCGAAAACCCTCATTAAAAAGTCTATTAATGTCCATGGATATATTAATTAGCGCCATCTAGTCACGAACTAAGCAAAGCCTGTACCATGTATCAGACAGATTTATAAATAAACATGCTCATACATTAATTGCTTTATTATTAACAGATTGATTCTCTACATAATTTGATAATATGAAGAGAGCAAAAATGAAAGGCCGTATTGCGTTGCGTTTGTTTGAAAGTGACATCTTTATTTTTTGTTTTATAAATTACTTTTAAATCCTGTCCTTGACACAGATCTCTCTGGTTTTAAATATGATTTGATATGTATTTGGAATTTTACAGATTACGAGATTTAAATACACTCGACATCAAATAAATCGCACCTCCCGCGACAAGCATTTTCAAACGTATGCATCCCGACTTCCCACCAATATTGGCACCATTTAAAAGCCTAGTTCTAACCTTCATTTCATTAAAGGAAAGGTTTTTACCCCAAAAATGTGTCTTTAGACGGATCCAGAGTCACTTCTTCAAAAAATAGGTAGTTACGCTAGAGCCAACTTTTATGGCTATAAAACTGTTAAGTTGGGATTAATCGCTATCCATCTGTTAAAGAGGACACGTGAGATCATTATTTGGTTTTATAACCATAAAAATTGGTCTCATTGATCCCATAGGTGGGCCCAAAGTGAGGTATTTTTTCAAGTCACATTTATGGTATATGTTAATCATTTATTCAGAAATTAAATGTGTTTTTCTTTAAGGATATTTATTGAGCTTTCAAATAACACCAATATTGTTGGGGCACCATGATTGTGTCAGAAGAAAATCGTTAAAGTTCGCGTCGCGGAAGGTGCGGTTTATTTGATGTTGAGTATATTTGTAAGATTTTAAAAATATACAAAATTAACAAAATGTATATAGGATTTTAAACTTTCGCGTTCCATTTCAACTAAAATAGTAAGTAGTCTGCTTGTGACCACCGCTGCAGCAACGCAGCCGAAACTCATTAATAAAGGTCGCGTTAAGACCCGTGTCTTACTATTTTACCTATAACCATATTACAAGAACACTTTAAAATTCATTTACGAGTACATTGTTAGAGCATACGCTCTCATGCTGGCCTCTGGTAAATGCTGGATTTCTATATTCAATCCTAATCCAAAAGACAATGCCGGAAATTGGCGTCTTTTTTTTTTCGCGCGGCCATCGACCAAACTTTGTTTTTTGATTACAAAATAGTATAATAAACCAAACTTACTATGACATGTATACCTCTAAACTCAGTCTGAACTGAGTTACGAGCATTAAAAGTTTGATGATACTAGATTTGCTTTTTGCGCGCAAAGTTTTGTAAGAAATTGCAACAAAATAGTGAGATTGTATGTGTAAACAAACAATACCATCCATTAAAGGCTCCAGACATCAGTATGGAGCAGAATCAGCGCAATAAAAAAATGCGCATTATTTTGTTGCAATTTCTTACAAAACTTGCGCACAAAAAGCAAATCTAGTATGAAAATCATCAAACTTCTAATGCTCGTAACTCAGTTCAGACTGAGTTTAGAGGTATACATGCCATAGTAAGTTTGGATTATTACACTATTTTGTAATCAAAAAATAAAGTTTGGTCGATGGCCGCGCGAAAAAAAAAAGACGCCACTTTCTATACAAAATCTGGCTTTGCCATTATGGATTGTCAACTGTCAAATTTTAATATGTTTTTGGCCAAAATATCTGCGGTTTTTGATATTTTTACATTTTTATATTGTTTATTAGTATATTTAAACAATATTAAAGTGTAAAAGCATCGAAAATTTTGGATATATAATCTAAAACTAAATTCAATTTGACTGTTGTAATCCGGATTTGGACAATGATTGAATATAGGAATCGGGCGTTAATAATCATTTGTATAACATTTTATAAGCGGGAAGAGCCTGGATGCGGGCAGCGCAGGACCGTTCATTGTGGAAAACCTTGGGGGAGGCCTTTGTCCAGCAGTGGACGTCATTTGGCTGAAACGAACGAACGAACGATAACATTTTATCTTTTTTTCCCCAGGTCAAAACGCGCTATTCCTGTACATCGGCAGCGAGCTCCTCAAGCGGCACTTCCCTCTCCACTACGCCATCCCGGCACCCACACACGCACAACTGCTGGCCACACACGCGGCCGCCATGTTGATCTGGCTCGCGGTGGGCGTGGCCTTGTACAAGAAACGCGTCTTTATCACCTTGTAATAGAGTCCATATTGTGAAAAGGTAGGTGGAGTGTAATTGCATCCTTGTTTCCCAGGCGTTGTACAAGAAACGCGTCTTTATCACCTTGTAATAGAGTCACAATTGCATCCTTGTTTCCCAGGCGTTGTACAAGAAACGCGTCTTTATCACCTTGTAATAGAGTCCAGAATGATAACGGAGGGAGAGGTATGTCATCTACATTGTAAAGTTGTATATAGTCTGGTCCGTGAGCACGTAGAATTTTGTCCAATGACCCCAAGCTACCCATCCTTATTGCTCGCGCGTAATTATTTTGCTGTCGCGACTGTGTGACGGGCGCCCGCAGTGAGTGTGCGAGCGCGACAGCAATATAATTACGCGCGAGCGATAAGGATGGGTAGCTTGGGGTCATTGGACAAAATTCTACGTGCTCGGAGACCGGGCTTTATGTCATCTACATTGTAAAGTTTTAAAGTAACGGCGTCTTTATTGCTTCGTAATAAAGTTCACATTGAAAAGGTTTTGATTACCGATTTGTATTGGTGATTATCACCCTGTAAGAGTCTATATTTATAACGTAAAGAAGTGAGTAGATTGAACGAAATGGCATCCTTGTTTCGCCGGCGGTGGGCATGGTTTTGTACAAGAAACGCGTCTTTATCACCTTGTAATGGAGTCCAGAATGGTATGGAGTGAGGTGAGTTGGTGGAGTGTAATGGCCTACTTGATTTGATTGGCGTTGGGAGTGGATTTTGTGCAAGAAACGCGTCTTTATCACTTTGTATTAGAGTCCAGAATGATAACGGAGGGAAAGGTATGTCAAGTTGGCATCCTTATTGCCTTGTAAGAGTAGGCGCACACCGTTGATTTTTCGTCGGCCGATAGTTTAGTCGGGCAGTTGATCAGTATGGGCATGTATGGGAGTGCGCACACTACGCCGATTCGATTTGGCCGATTCTTCATACAATTTGAAATCGGGCACAACTATCGGCCAACTAAAAATCAACGGTGTGCGCCTACTCTAACAAAGTTCACATTAAGGCTGAGTTTCACCATCTTACTTCAACTAACGTCAACAATCTGTCAAACTCCATACTAAACATACCGGTTATTGTTAAGTTACGGTTAAAGTAAGTTGATGCAACTCAGCCTTAAAAGATGATTTGTGATAGTGATTATCACCCTGTAATAGAGTCCAATTTGATAACGGAGGAAGAGTTGAGTAGTTGGAATGTTAGCATCCTTATTGCTTGGTAATAAAGTTGAAAATGTGATTTGTAGTTGTCATTACTTTGGTTACGTTGAGAGACTTGATGAAGTCATGGTAAAGATTCTTTTAAAATTAAATGTAATTAATGATTATTTAAAGAAGCGTATTTAAAAATCTTCTATTTCTTGTTCTCTGTATTTTATAAAAGTGTCACCAATCGTTTATAAATCTAACTGCCAATCAATTTTTTTATTATGGAATTCACAAGTTTAATCATTAATATCAGTATGTAAATTAGGATATCGTTCAAATCGGATGTGATTTAGAAAAAATATATTTTTGAAACTGTCAATGTCATTTTAAATGGCAGTTGATGATTTTGTTAAAAATGAAATAACTTTTTAGGTGGTAAAAAACTCAATGAAGAATGAATTTTAATTAAATTATCAGTGGGAAAACATTAAATTTCACTGTCCTCGACATTGGCAAAATCAGTGTGCTTCAAATACGTACCATTGAAGCCATTAGACAGAATAATAATAAGAAATAAGTTACCTTTTGTACCATTTTGGCGAAGATCAGTGAAGTATCGTAGATTTATAATTTCCTAGATCTGTCCATAAAACAAAAGGAAAAGAAAAAATTTAAAAGTCAAATAAGTTTTACAGTAGGCAGCAGTAAACTATGCAGCAAGCGTCAACGCCTGGCTTCTAAATTTCATAATTTAAAAGCATTTTTTATAAAATGTAATGATTTTAAAATTAATAAGAGTCAGAGAAAGCTCAAATTGGTATGTACCTATGTATTCTAAATTTTAAAATAAGTTTCAGCCTATAAAGGACTACGTTTAGTCGATTTTGTTTGACCACTCGTGTTAATCTTCAATAATCGAGTGTATGTGGACAATTGACAACGTATTTTATTTTGTTTTGGTCAATTCAACAAAAAATATGCCAGGTTTTATACAACGTAAGTCGATGGACAATATTATACGAGCCAATCAGAAAAAAATATGGATCTTTAGACATCTTAACTCTTAGGCTGAGATGCACCACCTAACTTTGACCGTAACTTTAACGATAACCGGTGTTTTATAATGGATTGACGTTTGTCAAAGTTAAAGTATGATGGTGCAACTCAACTTTAGTCAAATTGTGGGCAGTTATATGAAAAAAACTTAGCTCACGGGGAGTTTGTATCTATCCCCATTTTATTAAAACGTTTTTTATGTATCATTCCAAATGAAACTTTATATCCATGCACGCTAGGCTTGTTTTTCCATCTTCCTCATTCTACATTTGTTTAAACATCAAAGCCAAAATGGCAGTTTAAAAATTCTTAAAACAATTTAGGCTTATTTTATAAGTATTTTTATTGGAAATGCCAAATTAAGAGAAAATACGTCAGAAATTAAGATTCGATGAAGTTAATATAGTTAGCACTATTATAATTGGAAAAATTAATAGTTTTTGTAACCGAATCAACTCAAATCTCTCATATTCCATTTGTTCACTACAGTGTTATCGGTGATCTAAACTTTGATTTCGAGTTGAGTCAATAACTTTTAATTATAACAAAATTGCAGCAAATGACATTCTAAAGGCTTAGCGCTTATCTGAGACAGTGCCTGAGATATATGTCAACTATATTCTATGATTCCTGTGTAGCTAGCACGTAAAACTTTCGTTCTTATCGTTTGCGTATTCGAAAAAATTCGATACCCAGCCTTCGAATTCAACGATAATGTGACAATCTCGGCTGTCGAAATTAGTTTCGTTCTACCATTTCTCATATTGAGTTCACTTTAGGTCACGTTCACAGGGGCGCTGTTTAAGTTTTCATACTAAATCGATTCGAAGTTGAAATTTTTTCGTGCTAGAGGTACTGAGCCTAAAAACTTGTTTTGAACGTCGATAACCTAACCTAAACGTAAAATTAGTCACTTCAATTCAAAATCAAACTGTAGCTTCCACTTAGAATAGTATAGCAAACCAACTCAGTATAATTTGTGAAACACGTTATGTGATTATTATGTGACTATAATGTAGTATTAAGTATTGACAATATGTTATCCAATATTTTAATTACTCGTTAAAATGTAACTAACAACTTATTCCGTTTCATCACTCCAAAAAACAACCACTAAATAGTCCGGGAGCCCGGTCCTAACTTATCAAATGTACTTATTTTGATATATTTTAGATACGATTTCTTTGGTGTGGCGGAATGGAATAACGGATACTTCTAATGCTTAACAACCTAACCTATTTAGCTCAAGTTATTATTGTTTAAAGTTTATATTGGCACGTGGTCTCATACATACATTTGGCAATGTTGCCGTGAGTGGCAGCCTAACAATTTGATAGTTGCCACCTTAATAGTTCTAAAATTTGTCTAAAAAAATTTAAAATGAGTGTGTGATTGTAAAATGAGTTTTTAATTGATTGAGCAAGTGACGTCATAAGCTTCTATTGATATTAATAAATCTGTGTAGAAATCGCGTTTCGACAGCTCTTAAAAAGTATTTGGGTGTTGTCAACTGTCAAATTGTAGCCAGTGTGTACATTATTTTAAAGTTTCAGTGTACACATTTTCATTGACTGTGTTGGAATCTTAAAATAGGTTACTAAAAAAACTATGATATTTTGTATTAATAGGGTATAATCTGATTTATTTAGTAGTAATGCGGCTAAGATACACTTATATGCTTAAACTAATTCCTTAAACTATGTTAGTAAAGATATTTATGGATCCACAGTCATATAAAGATTTGTAAGTGTAACTTAGCTTTAGAGTAAATTTATAATTTCATATAAACTGATTTTATTTTCACTTAATAAAATGGTTATTATGTTATATTGTTGTTTTATTATATTCCAACTGACGTCATTACCAAAAATATTTAACCCATTAGGGACTACAACAACCTCTTTTTATCACATTAAAATCATCCTTTGACAGAAAGTGATAGCGAAATCAACTTTTAGAAAACTAGTTTAATGAAGGAATTATGTTACATTAATAGGTTTACTTCATTAATTCACCTTCTACTTCACGCTCAAACACTATTGTATTAAGGTCTAGCAAGATATTACTGTGTGTACGAACTTTCAATCTGTATTTTTATATAGGATATCCCAAAAACATTTGTAGCAAATGCAACAGAGTTGCATACAAGGGGTTCCTTACTGAAATAGGTATTGCCATAATATCACCACCAGTTGGGTGGGGGGCGTTGAACCAAGCAGGGAGAGGGGAGGGCGGTCGGAGGAAGTAGTGTCGTTGGATGCGCCCCGATCTGATGGTTAACGAGGTGTAGGGCCCTTTGAAGTAAAGCTGGAAAGTAAAAAACAATTGGATATTCATTAGACGTAAAAGAAAAAGTGTACCTACTTGACATATGGAGCTGAAAAATGACGGGATTAATTTACGTAGGAGACGTTAGCTAAGTACAGATTTTATTTTTGACAGAGGCGAGAAAAGGGGTTTTAGATCCCGGTCTATCACATCGGATTAGTCTAACTTCAACTTATTAAAAATAACTATTTTCTATTCTTCTATTACTTATTTCAAGCAACATTTTAAATTGAAAAATCCGTCTGCCTTAGATGTAGGGATCTTAAAAATTTAATTTAAAACCATCGGAATGATACTTACGGAAAGGGAGGGTTCATCTTCAGTCACCGCGTCACTGGGCTCATTCGTGGACAAACTGCAAACATTTTATTTAACATAAAATATAATACGGTATTTATCGAGAAGTCATGGTGGCATGTGGGGCAGACCAAGGAGAGTTGTAACAAATCAATATCTCTAAACGTATGACAGTTTATCGAGCTAGCAACTTCACGAATTCGTTGTATTTTAGACTTTCTACAGTTTGCGTGAAATTGTCAGCTCGCTGTCATAGGTGCAAAGAAATCGGCTTTGTTACAACTCTCCTCGGTCTCCCCTACTATGCGCTTCTTGGCGGGAATGTAAAGCGTCATGACCGTATCTAAAATATGTCTTTAGCCGAATATTATTGTAGGTGTAAGGTAATGGTGGATTAGTCTATAGTGAATAGTCAATATCTTTATTGCATTCCATGTTGTACATAAGGTCTTAACACACAATCTATAGTCTCAAACATAGACCCGGTTTGGGCACAGCAACATTGTGTTTTACAAACATTTATTTATTAATTCGGCATGCATATTAATGTTAAGAACTTCAGAAATATTGAAAAATCTTAGTTTTAACTGAAAGTACCTACTTGATAGTCTAGATAGGCAAATAAAACAAAGTAGTGCTAGAAATGGAACTTACATAAACTTATTCACAACTTTGGTGATATCTGTTTGCAGCCTTTCGTTGTCCTTTTTAGCGTCTTCCGATTCGTAGTCCGATACATCTTCGCTATTTTTCATCGGATCGTCTTTTTTCACCCTTGGATTTGATAACTTTTCGAATCTTTCCAATCTGTAATAAACAATAACATGGAAAATAAATGAAGAAATTAATAAAAAGGATGAAGAGGAAATGCAGGTGGACAAAAACGAAGCTGCGAATCAAATTCCTCTAAGATTCCTTGCAGACTACAGAATTTTATTCGGCCGATAATTGGGCCCGAGTCTAATTTGTATGAAGAATCGGCTAATACCAATGTGCGCACTTTCATACCTGTACTGATTAAAAGCCCGACCCAACTATCGGCCGACAAAAAGTCTAGTCTGCGGCTAGGCTACGGATACAATAAAAAGCAATGTCCATTAGGAATCCTACCTACTGGTTACAAATAAAAAAGTTCCTTCGAGCCGGATTTGAACCAGCGACCTATGGATATCAGTTACAGCCAGCTACAGTCCACCGCTCTACCAACTGAGCTATCGAAGGCTTGGCTACGAACTCTATAAGAGGCAACACTTGTCTAAAGTGTTATTTAATCGAGTTCCAATTAGTGACCATTGTTATTATAATAAAGAGAAAGGTAAATTAAGTAGTTGAAGTTTATTCAATTTGTTAGAACTTTGTAACAATAGAATTTCTAGGAACCAAGCAAACGAGGGATTTTCGAAATAAAGGGGGATTCTTTCAGAAAAGGTCGATTCTTTCAGAAAAGGTCGCCTCCATGCAAATGAAAATCGCAAAAAAAACAAGTAGCTAGTTAGGTAAATATGTATTTTTCAAGATTTTTGTTTCGTTGTACATGAGGAGTAGGTACTTAATGTAACATGCAATTTATTACAAAAAAGAGACACAAATACCCTTTCAAAGTAATAAATCATTTAGGAATCGAGATGTCTCACGTCCTCTCGTAACGCATTTGGATGAAACCATAAAAAAATCTCCTTCGAGCCGGATTTGAACCAGCGACCTATGGATACCAATTGATTCCAGCTACAGTCCACCGCTCTACCAACTGAGCTATCGAAGGCTTGTAGAAATGCACAATTTATCGCTACACATTCGAACCGAAATAGAAAGCCCACCCAGACCCAGTTGTTTACGCAACTTGATACGCAGTTACTAAGGGGTCATCCATAAAGTACGTCACACGTAAAGAGGGGGGGAGGGGGTTGACAAAGTGTGACATGGTGTGACAAGGGGTGGGAGGGGTCCTATGTTTATTTATTCATTTATTTATTTATTTTCGTGACATCACATTTCAATTGTTTCAAATATTTGATATAATGTTGATTTCATATAAAAAAATACTTAATTTAAATGGAAATAAAACTAATTTCGGAACTGCTGTTAATTTAATATTTTTTTGAGACAAATGGAGGATTTAGTCCTGTAATTCCCACGCTGGCCGGATGGGTTGGGGAGGCATATTATTATCATTTAGGTATTTAAGTAATCACTTCTCAAGTAGGTAATGTAGCACCCAAACTCTGTTACTACGCTAGAGGTAGCGGGTTTCATTTCTGTTTATCTGATTGAACATTCGTACTTAGTTACTACCTATAGGTACATCGATTGTGTAACATATTAATTACTTACCTACCTAACTGATTAATAGCCAAAACTTGCTTGTGAAAGGTCAAAATAATGGTTATCTCTTGTTTGTACACAAGTTGAGTAACTTTATNCATATTTAAAGTGGCGCACGTGGTTGTGACACAAAAACTGCTCACACAATGTTTGGTGTTCAAAATCAAAAATGGTAATTATTATTGATATAAATTTTTAACAGTCTTATATAACATGTATTAATCTTGCATAATTACTGTAATATTTATCAAAATAACATAACATCTCTTCAGAAAAAAATATTGTATGTCCAAATCCGGGAATCTCACACTACACGGTCCGTGACATTTTGGACTTGTAACTTTTTTTAAATATTCTTCTAATAGTTTTATGATAAAAATGATATTGGGCCTAGTTAATAGAGGTATTTTACTAAGTAAATTAATATACAGTGCACTGATTTTCTTTAAAAACATATGCTATTCTTACATCTCACACAAAAATGCGTAAGAATAAGAATGGCCCTTATTCACTTCATAATTAGGTAGGTACCTAGGTAATTAATAAATATACCGTGGACAAACTTAAATGATATCGCATTTAACGTAAAAAAGAGAGTAAACGTCGCAGGTAACTTATCTCTAATTACTTAATTTTGGTGTCGAGACCTTCGGACCATGCTTGGGGACCGAATGCTAAATTACTGTTTCGGACCATTTCCCCTAAATTAATTAAAATTTCGGAAAATCTAAATGCTGGCTCTTTCCTTGCACAAAGGCTTAGTATTGCCATTCAGCGAGAAAATGCAGCCAGCATTCTCGCCCTTTTGCCTCACGGACACACTTTTATTTTTGAGTAAAATAAGTTTATATTTTTATTTTGTGTAGAGTTAAGTTTGCCTTAGTTTAAAAAAACTGTTTATTGTAAATAAAGTTGAATACATTAATATTTAATTTGATTACTTAAATGACGCCTTTAAATTATCTATCCAATTACAACGAAGGTCTTGTCACTGTGTGGTGAAAACTCAAGTACCTACCTTTCCTAACTTATTTATCCATCCTTTGTGTTTCTTTCACTGAATAGAATTCACTTTGACGCACAGCCATCTTAAATGGCAATGGTATGGTAATTATGTCTAATTGAATACTTTTAATGGTACTTACTTCCTGATGCTATCTCCCACTGCATACTCGAAATCTTCCTCCTCCTTTTGACTCCCAATCCTCAGCTTTAACGCGTTCAAATCCTCAGTATTCAAATCCAACACCCAGAGCGGTGTCTTTTCCACCCCTATCTCATACGTGGGTTGAATTTTAACTGAACTCAAATCATTATCATCAAATTCATCAAACCCAGTCAAGTCTGCAATATGCTTCACTAATCCTCCAACGAATAAAATGTAGTTGAGTAAAAATAAAGTGGCTAATCGAAACATATTGCCTGGTGTAAAGGCTAATAATGTTTGTGAGAAAATGAAACTGCGCACGTCTTTTTTCTTCACGCTAATTTTCATAAGCACCTGTGTAAATAATACGTTGGAATGTACATATTTATTTAATAGAAAAACTAGGTACGTCAGTCAGTAGTCAGTGCAGTTGTTTTTGTCGTCAACACTCAGCAGTCGCGGGTTCGACTCTCGTCCGGTGCGTAGGTGCGAAACTGCTCTGTGGTACATCTTACTCACAAAAAGCTTGTATAATAGCGCTTGTGGCAAGAGGTATAAATAAAAGTATACAGTTTAAATTACAAACATTAAATATATTTATTTATATTTTCATATTACATACAAAAGAATATTTTTTGTATACAATTTCACTTCAATCCTAGCAATGGAATGTTACCTACTTATTTAAATTATTATATAGATAAAAAACAAGTAAAATTATTTATTTCAATTAAAAAGAATGCAATTTTTTGAGACAAAGTTCTCACAATATAAAAACAATCATTGAAATTTTTAATATGTAATGATCATCACGAATATTCTTAAGACTAAGGAAAGAAAGGAAATATTTTAGTAATAAATTAGGAAACAAGGTTGCAAGTTTGTAATCTTGATACAGGGTGTAAGGTTTATAGAAAATGATACCATCTGACCACTGTCCTAAACATAAAATTATCTTTATCACTCTTATACGTACGTACGTATTGTCTTGTTAGAGCCATATTGTTTGTTATTGAAAAATATTTCAATAATTTACGAGTTTAAGAGGTTTATTTTCATGATCTGATCTCACTGTATTTTTTTGCAAACATGTCCTTGACTTATTGCACACTGTATAAACTGTTACAGTTGAATCCATTAAAAAATGTGGCTTATGTAGTAGCAAATAAGTACAGCAATGCTTTGGCAAACTGAATTATCTCGGAGCCTCCTAATTTGGACTCTCCATACACTCTATCCACGAATGTGATTGGCACCTCTCCTATGGTGTATTCTAGCTGCCTTGCCCTGGAAAGAAATAAGTTAATGTAAGTACATCAATAGTTATCTTATCTAGTTGTAAATAGATGCAAATTTGCAACAAAATATAACATGTTTACAGTTGTAAATCAACAAATTTTTCAACTTATTGAATCAATGTCTTTCCTCAATTGATTTGAAACCTATATAATATAATAAAGTTTTAAAGTTGAAAATCTAGTGAAGAGATCGGCTTTTACCCGTGGTCCCCCCAACATGTCCCCCTGGTGGGTCCACGGGTAATTTTTTTTACCCGTTGTCCCACAGTTCTGAACAGTGTTTGCCAGTGGGTCTACGGGTAATTTATTTTAACCATGGTCCCACCGCATTAGTGTGTACTAGTAAAGTTGTAAATAAATCTTTTTGTTTGTTGTAATTTACTGTACAAACTTTTGGTAAAAAAAATGGTAAAAGTAGTAAATTATACCATAATAATTATGTCATTGTGATTATAGGAAACATATTTTTTTTTTGTTATAACTATTTTCAAAAGTATTTGGTGATTTACCTTATAATCATTTCCATCTGGAAGACATATCCTTTGGAGACACAGCTGTCAATCAGCTTTTGTAGCACATCCTTTTTGTATAGCCTGAAACAAACGAAAATATTGAAATCAAAAAATCAAAATCATCTTTATTTGTTTAGACTAATTAAATTAGTACCTACTTGCAAATCGTCAAATGCTCTTAAGGAGCCTATACATGTCTCAATTCTTTTTTTTGCCCTACCAGCGCTTCAAGACTTCAAACATTTGGCAAGTGCTGAGAAGAAGCGCCGCAAAACAATTGACTATAATCTCTGTGTCTGTCTAGAGTTTGGCCTAGTTTTCTATACTATATTTTTAGTCCTAGTTCACAAACAATTGTCACAATTTTTTGTCCTCATTCTCGACCTAGTCTATTATTGTTAGTCCTGTTGAACAAGTTCAGACTCTTAGCTGTGCCACTCTTGTGAAGTTGGATTATCAAATAAAAAATATTGTGTAATCTTAACAAATAAATGGTAAGACATGGGTCTTAACGCAACGTTTATTAATGAGTTACATTATGCACTTGGCTTGATGTTTCGGCTGCTATGCTGCCTATATTTTAGTTGAAATGGAACGCGAAAGTTTAAAATCTTATATCTTAACAAACATTTATCAATTTGATTAAGATAATAATTACTACAATCCTGGCTGTCATAGTCAAATTCATAATCATACTTTAGATTGCTTTGGATTATTTCCATAAATTAATCCAAGTTAGTCTCACCTGAAAGAACCCGTAAGGTCCGAAGCACCGGGCCTGAGCAGCAGCTGTGTGACGAAATTGGCTCCGCGCGATATCAGCTTCCTCTTGAAGTCCCAGCCGTGGACCCCACCACCGTCCTTATACCGTGTGCCCGAGACCAGGTCGTAATCATGCTCACGTTGGAGTTCGATGAATTTCGGAATGAATTTTGGCTAAAATGAAGCATTATGTTCAAAAAGACCCTGCTTATAAAATCTTCTTTACCTGGCCCTTTCCCATTTTATTTGGGGCGGCCCTCCGTACCTACCCTACTTGTAAAATGTAAGTAAACAACTACCTTCAACACAGATAAAAATGATAAAAATTACTTACATGATGACTCAAGTCGGCGTCCATAATGATAATGAAGTTGCCGGTTGCATGCTGTATTCCATGAATGTACGCTGTACCCAGACCTAGCTTTTTCTCTCTCGGACGAAGCACAATCTTCGATGAGCCATACAACTTTTGCAGCTGTTTAGCTACTTCTAAGGTACCGTCAGGGCTCCCATCATCAATAATGATCACCTCGAAGTCATAGCCGCTGCGAAATAACCCAAAAAATTAGAAATAATAAAGAAAACCGCACAAGTGCAACAGACGACCAGCACCATAACAAACAATGTTGATTCCGTGTTTTATGCATTACCTTGTATCCAAATATTTCATGATAAGCCATATTATGATGGGCAAGTTCTCCCTTTCATTATATGTAGGCAGTAAAATTGAATATTTATCACTTTTTGTGATTTCAGAATCCAAAAGTGTTGGTGGTGCCATGCTGTCAAATATTTAAATGTCATTTTTGATGGCGAACCACAGATATGGATTAGAGTGGCGAACGAAATGAATTGTCATTCGTTTTATTTTTTAATTGGAAATCAAATTTGAGCCGAAAATTTTTTTTTGTATTTCTGAACGAACATGTCGCTATGTTCTCCGTTTAACGCAAAGTGTGTTTCAGTGTTTTCAGAAAAAAATATAAAATACAATATATCTGTACAACGAAACGTAGCAAGAATAACTTGTCAAAATTTTTGACAAGTGAAGTAGGTGGATTTCGTATAAAATAATCGAATTATTCATAAAATTACATAAATTATTGCTATTGCATGATGTTTCATGTTAATAAATATTTCTAAATTGGATATCCAAGAGCAATATAGCTAAAATGTTCCGTTAGCCTTCAATATTAGAATGGAATCTCAGTGAAAGTGATACGTTGCACTTGCAACTAGGAATACCATTTGCAAACATCGACAAATTCAACAAAATGGGAAAATCAAGCAAAG
Organism: Ostrinia furnacalis; assembly: GCF_004193835.3. Taxonomy (NCBI): domain Eukaryota; kingdom Metazoa; phylum Arthropoda; class Insecta; order Lepidoptera; family Crambidae; genus Ostrinia; species Ostrinia furnacalis. The sequence goes on along the minus strand of NW_021134344.1, from coordinate 1,001,294 downwards.
TGGTCATCTGTGGGATGAAAGGCGTGGGAAAGACGGCAATTTTGGAGCAGCTTATTTACGGAAACGTCAGTTTAAAGTCGTGTTTCTATCCAACCATCGAGGACATCTATGTGGCGAATATTGAGACAGATCGGGGCTCGAAGGAGCGCGTCTGCTTCTACGACACAGCTGGCTTGGAGCCCCCGCTTACAGGCGAGTTGAAAGGTTTACATCTTACTTGAATATTAATACAGAAATCATATCACACCATCATAGGAAAGGTTTTATTTCTTAGAATAAAGGTATATTGGTGTAAATTGGTATAATAAACTCTTTGGATCATGGTTTGCATGGTGATAGCATGCTTATATTCTAAATATCATTGCCAGACACCAAAATTTGGATGAAAAAGATGAGTTTTTTATATAAAATATTTATTACTTTATCTGGTTACTAAATGAAAGTGGACCACAAGCAAAACACCAGATCATGCTAAGGGCTAAAGGCACCAGTTTATAAAAATAATTTACCAATAATTATGTTAATACAGTTAATTAAACTTCATATTTAGTTGTATTCTGGGTTTTACTAAACCAAAAATATAAAACCTAAAACTAAATGTGGCTTTTCCCTGATCCAAACTGGAAAATAAAATTTAATTTCTTAAATCACAAAGTAAGTGCTATATTACTTTTATTTTATAATTTTTTAACTCTGTTTAAAATTTTTGCTGTCTGTTTTGTATGCAATAATTTATTTTAAGAGTAGTAATAAGTAATATCTACATTAAATATGTTTGTAATATAAATTCCAGAAATATTCTTTCTTTCTCTATGCATTAAGCACATATTTCTATTTTCTATTGTCAACTTCTTCCAGGTCCACCGCAGTCTCCGACGATGCAGCTAACGGCCAACCAGGTGCTGCAACGACACTACCTCGGCTTCGCTGAAGGGTTCGTCATGGTTTATGACACCACAAAGCCGGAATCCCTCGACGTTCTGATGTACTTAAAAAAGGATATCGATAGGAATAAAGATAAGAAAGAGGTATGCTTTATGTTATTAATCCATAATCAGGCACTGGTGGCCATAGAGCCTGTATCAATTTAAACCTTTTGTTGTGAAGAAACAGTTGAAAACCAATTCCTTTTTTTTAAAGCCTGGTTATGGGTTGTGATTAATATAGTATAGATTAATGAATACAAATGTGCTAAATCTCTTAATAACATCCCTTTTTCTCACAAACCTCTGTCACAACATATTATAAATTTTCAGTAACTTTTGACCTTATGTTAAGTGAATAGGGCTTATATTCTGATCGCAACATATTAGCTAGAGCCCTATAAAGAGTTAAATCAATTCTCTCAGACTCTTTTTATAAATTGCAGAATGTGTGATGTTTTTCTGTAGTAGATATCTATGCCTCTCTGAATACTACCTAAGTCTATCAATTCTTTGCATGTCCCTAGGTGGTAATGCTAGTCATCGGCAACCGTATGGGCCCTGATGACGTCAACAGCTTGGAAAACACATGCTCTAAAGCCGCTAACTGGTGCTCTCGAGAAAAAATCCGTCATTTTGAAGTGTCAGCCATGGACAGACCATCTCTCTACGAACCCTTCATCTATATGACGTCACGGCTCAACCCAGTGCAAAATAAGACCGCGTTCCCACAGCTTAGTACGCTAAGCAAGCTGACGCAGAAGAATAATAAGAGCGAAGCCATGTAACGGTACGTTTTGAGTCTATGCCCTTTCTGCTACCATCCTTAAGTAGCACGAATTCATCTAATCACTTGTCGCTTTTAAGTTTTTTTGTGCTACAGGGTGTACAATTTACAGCAGATAAAACCACAGAAAATGACAAATTACTTCAATTGAGTCTGAAACTTAAGTATTATGCAAAAAATATGAAATCAAATGTTTATTGAATAAGTAATAGCACTAATTACGTGATCTAAAATAACTGCTGTTTTCTGCCACACCCTGTATTGATATTAATAAGATCTCGCGAACAAAGTGTCAATTAGTATTATTTCTGTATTTATTGTATTTGAGATGGCTCTCTGTGACAAATTCTTTCAATTTATTTATACCTGGTGCCGAAGTTATAAAGTTGAAGATGCGTTAAAAATTGTATAAATGTGTGGGTTGACTTAATGAAATTTAAGCTAATTTAAAAAATTCTAAAAACATATTTTCAGTACAGTGCAGAGCCAATTATCGTAATCAGCTATGAAGCTTAATCGAGCCTTTATAAAATGCTGTCTAATTTTTTTTATTGTAAAAATATTCTTCAACCAAATCTAGAATTTGTATAGGTAATATTGTATGTACTTAGAATGTAGACTATCTACACTGTCAGAAATCTCATTAGTTGTAGTAATTTTTATGTAGAAATTATTTTAGTTTTTGACTCTGGTTTCGTGACTGGAATACTTTACGAGTATGAAATGTATAATACTCGTACCTTGTTAAAAGCTCGGTCGCCGAGCACGTAGAATTTCGTCCAATGACCCCAAGCTACCCATCCTTTTCGCTCGTGCGTAATTATGTTGCTGTCGCGCTCGCACACTCACTGCGGCCGCCCGTCGCACAGTCGCGACAGCAATATAATTACTGTACACGCGAGCGATAAGGATGGGGTCATTGGACGAAATTCTACGTGCTCGGCGATCGGACTATAGTTACATGAAATTCTAGCATCTTTATGTTGTCGTATGAAACAAAAATGTATAGCCTGATGGACTGTTGACATAAATTAAAAGTTAGAGCCAGTGGTATGCATTAGTCGACTCTAAATCAAATGAGTGTGATTTAAATTGGCTTGACATTCAGAAGCCAGGGTCCCGCCCCTTTTATTGAAATTTACAATGTATAAACTTTTATGCAAGTATTTTAACATTATACAATTTAAGACCACCAAAAACAAGTACCGTTTAGTACGACGTCGCTTATGAACGACTCACCGGTTTTAGCGACGCATATTTTCGGTTGATTTGAAGTTACTTCTTTAGTACCACGTTCGTATAGTAGGTACGACGTAAATCATCTGTCCCTTGAACGTAGTTATAATGGGATTCCATTCATCATCAGGTCATTTAGTCACCATTGCAAAGGCATGATGCTCTTTAATAATTAAGAGCCAAATAAGGGATTTAGCCTACACTCCCTATGCTGGCCAGACTGGTTGGAGGCGGCCTGATGTTCGCATATTTGTGCCTTACTCGCTTTTTACGATATCCACGGGTAAAGTGGGAATGGTCCTATTCCACTCTCACAAGTATAATATAAATGAACATGACCGCAATCGCACCTGATGTTAAGTGAGATGCAGTCTAGGATGGTACATATCTGCCCTGTAAGTGCCTATTCACTCGCCTTGAAAAGGCCCGGATTATAGTGTTCAGGAAAGACAGCAGCAGGCAGCGAGTTCCAGTCCCTAGCTGTTCGCATTATAAAAGAGTCATCGAAACGCTTAGTGCGAGCTGGTCGAATGTTGACAAATACTTGCAAAAAAGTTTTTATGTGAACATTATGAGTTTATCATCAACATCATCTCATCAATGGTGAATACGGGGCATAGATTAAAAGCTAGAATTTATTAGGTGGTACTTAAAGTATAATTTTAGTGTAACTCAGATTTTTAGGTACTTAAGTGCAATACTTACTTAATTAGTATATTTAGCGTTGACGCATCCCTCCTACGATGTAGTATTAGAACTCGAATTTTATTTGTATAGCACCTGATTTTCTAAATGTTCAAAAATGTATGCAGTCGCTGGCACATCAAACTAAATGAAATCTTATGTATAATTGTGATAAGTGCTATTTTTCCAACTCAAATGTGTAGTCCGATGTGCTAGCGACTGTACTTGACTAATGTTCTCATTATTTTCATTATAAATGACATTATTTTGCACCTAGTCTAGTCCTTAGTATTGTCTTCACAGCTTTTTCAAGTAGGGAAAAGCCTTTTTAAATGATTATCTAGTTTAGATTGACTCTCTATTTTAATGTAGTTAATTTTATGTTTATTATTAAGCTTCATATCTTGTTAGAACTGCGATGGATTGTTTTTTTTTTTATGCCAGAAGGAATATACAATATTCTGCACAGAAGTATTAAGTCGCGCAGCGAGAGTCGAGGCGAGTACATAGTCATACTCACACTGATGTAATATTTGAATGCAGAACTCATACATTCAAGTTCAAATATCGAATACACTAGCTACCTCGCTCTTGCTAAATATGTGCAATCGAGACAGAGAAAGCACTGTCAGTCAGACTACGCAACACATCATTGCGACAAGTGTAAATATAGAAATACAAATCTTTGCTTGCGTTTATCGCCTCAACTCTCGCTGCGCGACTTGTATCAAACATTATTATGAACTTTTATTTTATTAAAATAGAAATATAACTTTATCCTCCTTTTTTGACTAGTATCCGTATATTAAACACGGGTTTATGTTTTGCTTTTTTTTTATCGAAGATTAAAAGTATGTATTACAAAATGATAACATCGCAACGTATTGCGATGAGCCTGTCGCGTGGTTTTCTTATGAATATCAGATTGTTTTTTCTGTAAATATTGTATACTTGGCTTTAATTTATGTTTGTATTAGCTGTTTTCTCGAACTGTTCTTTTAAAATACAGGACGTCCCAAATTCAGACACCACAGATAGGTAGATGTGCTTGAGACGTCTATTAAGTCCATTTAAAAAAAAAACAATATCTGTTTATTTCAAAACTCATCTAACTTTTCTATGGACATATTAAGCTTATTCGAAGCATCTTAGGCCCAGCTACCTCCAGTGTCAGTTGACGTGCTAATTTTCGGACACCCTGTATAAATGAGGCCGTCAGCGCAAAAGTGGCCTAAGCTTAACATATTAGTATAGAACCTAAACTTGGTTAGGCCACTTTTATACTGCTTTGTAGGCAAAAACAATGCTCGCAAAAAGAATGTTTACAACGCCCCATCTCTTAACTAAGGGTGAAACTAGGGATAGGCCGCTTTAGCATCAAAATTTATTAGGTTTTGAATAAATTGCAATAGATAAGTACGAATATGAAGTGTAAGTGGGCGATCTATAACCAATTGGTATTCCAATAAAATAGAATTCGTAATTAGTTTTTCAGCCTTTTAGTTCATGTAGACTGTAGAGTTACTTATTACATAACTTTAAGTTCGAAAAAGCTATGCTTGGTGTATTTTAATTTAATTTTGACAAAATGTATATTACTTATGAATTTATTATAGATGTTGTTACATGTTTATTGTATGTGTGTTGTATAATAAATTATGTAAGTACGATAATTAATATATGCGACTTATGAATATGAATTTTATATGAAATGTAAATTGCTCTAAAATAAAGCTATTTATTTAAAATACTTTCGTTTTACTTCAAGTCCGTTACGTTTATTGTTTTAATATAATTATACAGGGTGTTAGGTAAATGGGTATATGAGCCGACACTAGCCCATGTTAACATGGTCATATAAATGGTATGGTGAAGTCAGAAATTTGATATCATCATTTTAATTTTTTAAATTTTCATACAAAATACATTTTACAAAATCCGATTTGTATGAAAATTAAAATAATTAAAATGAAGATATCAATTTTCTGACTTTACCATACCATTTATATGACCATGTTAACATGGGCTTGTGTCTTCTCATATACCCATTTACCTAACACCCTGTATAGTATAATTAAAGGGCGAACGCGGGGAGGTGTGCCGATTAAGTGGGAGGGAGAGTCGCATTCCAGCAAGGTACGTAGTTAGCACGATCGGATTTTAGGCCAAATTTTGTGCTTAGGGATACAAATAAAACACCAAAATCATTTAGCAATTTTAATCTTGCGTTTCGAAAGTTACAATCTTAAGTTTAATATCATCGTGTACTACGCTAGTGGGATATCATCCCGGAGTCTACTCAAACAATAATACTGGGGCCGATTCCGGGTACCACCTCCTAGCCCTATCTCTTTCTAGCCTAGGAAAATGAAAAGAGACATGCTTAGGTATGTGAAGTTAGAACAATAGTGATCCAAGTCACATTTTTAGCTTTCTGAGAATGTGACTGTTGTCAAAATGCGCTGGTAACAACTTTCGTTTTAATTACAGTTGGATCACTATTCCTTAACTCGGCAATCAGCAGTCTTTTTAACGTTTTAGATGTAGATAATAATCTAATATCTTTTCATATTTAGAACTTTTCTGTAATATAAGCTAAAAAGAAAATAGAGTTTGGTTAAAAAGATAGTGTACACGGGATCGGACCCCTTTGCTCTCTTTGAGCGCTTATCAACTACTATCGCGATAATCTATCTGGAAAAGCTGGGTAGGCACTGGGTATAAGGCCGGTACCACACGTTGGCCCCAACATTGGCTCCAACATTAGCCCCAAACACTCGTTTAGGCTGATTTTAGTGTCACGCGGACTGTCAGTGCGGATCGCTCCGCACAGCCGATCTGTATGAACTGCTAGGGAGCGGAGCGGTTCCTCCAGACCGCATTACTCTAAAACGCTCCCTAGAAGTTTATACAGATTGGCCGTGCGGAGCGGGTCCGTACCGGACGGTCCGCGTGACACTAAAACCAGCCTTAACGTGTGGATCTAGAAAATAGCTTCTCCCAACGTTTGTGCCAAAGCTATTGAGACAAGTGGTATTGGGACCAATACTGGGGCCAACCTATGGAGCCGGGCTTAGCCAAAGTCGAGAAAAATATTTGTAATAGACAGCTCATTTAATATTTTGTTCAGTTATCGATTGAAATTGATTTTGTGATAAACCGTCAAGTTTTACCACATTTTGTTAGTTACGGGAAAATGTTGCCTTTGTTTGGAAACAGTCTCGCCATTTTAGAAAAAATAACTAATAAAATACTTTCAAAAAAATAGTTTTTTGTAATTTTCTTTGGCATGTGCTTACCGAGCCTTTACATTTAATTTGTGTTGTGTTAGTACTTATATTTTATGTATAACGATATCAGTTGTATAATATGGCATTACAGTATAATTGTACGAGTTGCTGATTGATATCTACACTCAAACGGTTGCCATTTGTGAAATGTTTATGTATTTAAATAAATGTAGTTATAATATTAAATTACTATTATAAAACACAGGGTTTAAGGTAAATGAGTGAGAGAATCGCGCGCATAAGCATAAGTAAATAAAGTTTAATCGCGTTGAAGAATTATAGAACTTTCCGAGGTTTTTTTATGCATAACAAGGCAATTAATGTTTGCACAGCTGTAATGTTATTTTTCACGTTTGTATTAGTTTATAAAAATACACGCCATAATTATAATTATATTTTATACTTTTATACAAGTCGATACATGTAGATAATGTATAAATAATAAGAAAAAAAATATATAAATATCAAATAAATATTGTATCAAGAATACCTAAGCATTTCACAAGAGACAATAAGTTATTAAGTAAGTAATAATCCATCGAACCATGTTTAATGAATGAAGATAAACACTACAATAATCGGTGAAACTACGCTATGGATTAAAATCGGAATAATTTCGATTTCATCGTCTCTTTTACATGCCTAATCGATCTTCTTACATTATGTACATTGAAAGCTTCCAGAACCTGTCGCGTGTCTTTCTTTCAGAAAGTTTTCACGTTTTTACCACTCAGTTGTATATTTCCAACAATATTACAGTTTTATATCACAGTGGGGATAACAATATATCCGTGCACTGGACGAAATATAATACTGATAAAATTTTTGGAAATATAAAAATACTTTTAAATATCATGTAACCTATTTGATCCGAAATTTTAGAATTTCCCAAACCCGCAAAGTTAGGAGGCAGAAAGTGTATAACTGTATAATTGAAACAGAGTTACTACATTTTATAAAATGTTGTTTTCATTGTACATTGTAATTATGCGTATTATTTTTCACGTAGTAGTGCAGGTCGACCTTATTTTAGACTAAGTAACAACTAATATGGCGATGTACTCTATTCCTAGATTTATATTTTATTTTATTTAAAGTCAATTTAAGGCCGCCATATTAATTTCCCAAGATATAGGTAGATTATAATAATATGAGATATGTTGAGTTGACAATACTTACAGTGCAAAATTAGGACAATTTGCAAACTTATGTTATCATCATATCATTGAACAAGTAGTGGATTGATTTACTACTAGTAAATATACGTGTGTATTTGTCGGTAATTCATTTAGCGTTAAATCCTGAAGTTAGTTTATCAAAGTTACGAGAAAAATAATTAAGTAGGTACGCTGATCGAATACTGATTCAATACTCAAACTGTTGAGTGTCTGAATTTTTGCGTTATTTATTTAAATTATTTGTTGTATAATTATTATATTTATATACACAATCCGCCTCCCCGTAGACATGTCAACGTGTGCGTTCTACGCGTGTCGATTGAAACTTAGTATTTAATAAAAGCTAAACTAATGACTAGCATCGAACTTCTCCTAGCAATTTAGTAACTAACATTCCAACCGCTGGTCAATCTGAATCAATATGATGCGAATCATTGACTCCTGAATAAACTGCCTGATTTGATACCTACACCAAAAGAACAGAAGTTTTCCCATAGCAATTTTAAAAAATCATAACCTAATTCCAATGTAATTTGGTATCAATCTGATAGGGTTTAAATATGTTTCGCTACTATCATTTTAATGAGAATAGTATAATGTCTTATAATTGTCATTGATTTTATGAAAGTTTTTGATAAAGTTTTTCTAAACAACTTTGCCCTATAGCTAGGATTAGGATTGTCTGTACTCTTTTGAAATTAATTTCTGAAACTATGAAATCTTCAGTTTCAAGTTGACCAGCGTCAATACGAGGTTAAAGCATTCATCGTGCCCAGGAACATAACTTTCCTCAGAGCCTATTTTTAAACCAACCGAATTTAACATGCTTTCCTTGCAGGACTATTCGTCGGAGTATTTTAAAAATACAATATATAAATTATAATATAAATGTCGAAAGAAATAAGTTTAATGAGTTTATAAATAGTATAAACCAGAATATAATATAAAAACCGGATTAAAATAAGTAGATAATGTAATATAATTGAAATATTATTGTAAGTAGGTTGTTTTTATTCCTGCAAAAATACTTTCACCGTTACACCGCACCTTTCGTATCAACCAACATTTTTATGGTATAACTCCTAAGCGTTTCGCTAAAAACATCTATACAAAGCTACTTTTTTTGTGACTTTAACGATTTGCTATAAGTATTAAAAAATCTTGAAGTTATTTTATTCTTTGGTTATATAATTCGAAAAACAATGTTTCAGGATTAGTCTGTAAATAGAGGATAATTTATATTCACCATATTTTTAAGTAACTGACCGAATTATAGGTAAATGATAATAAAATAAAAGATATTAAACTAGTCAGAATTCGTGAAATCATAAAATAGCTTTGTACAAATGTTCATCAACAACTTTTTTATTTTTCAACTATTTTAAAGGGCATTAAACGCCGCACGTATTTTTTTATTCATGTATTTGGTGACGATTTTGGTAAAGATAAAAATTACTTATTAAGTAGGTAAAGCTAAGAAATTGCACACAATATTTTTCTGTTCTTGATTGAAATCTAGTTTATTCCAATAAATATGTATGTAATAAAAAATAATTATTCACGAAGTAATGGTTTTCCTAGTTGTAAAATAAAATTATATTAATTATAGTATTGGTTTAGGTCGCCATTATGCAAAACAATTCAAGTTATATTTATGAAAATTAATTATTTATTGGTTTTATACATTTGGTATAAATATAATTTACTAATTTTGGAATATATTTTTTTAGTTTTTGAGGAACAGAAAAATTGTGTGCAAATAATCATTCGCAACAATCGCTATAAATGATCAACAACTTACCGCTAAGTTATACTTAGGTCATACCGTTGGCCGACTTCTTCCATGGCGTCCTAACCTACCTTCAACACATCCCATAATTATTTATAAATTAAAACATTAAAATACGAATTAAATTCAATAAAATTAAGAGTTAATTAATATTAGGCGATCATGCTAATATAATTACGTTAATGCTAATAATAATGTTTGATCTTACCGGAGCTAGAACTCATTGTTTTTAATGTATAAATAACTGATCTATAAACAATATAAGAATATTTGTCGGCCGTTTGGTGTAGTGGTTCAGAACGTGCTACTATGCCAAGAGGTCCCGGGTTCGATTCCCGGCCGGGCAGAAATTGAAATGATGAATTTTAATTTCTGTGACGGGTCTGGGTGTTACTATGTATAATATGTATGTATTTAAAAAAAAAAAAGTATATAAGTAGTATATCCGTTAAGCTAGCACCCATAACACAAGCATTAAGTTGCTTAATTTGGGGCTAGCTGGCGATGTGTGAAATTGTCTAAAGATTTATTTATTTATTTATTTATTTATTTAAGAATATGTTATTGTTCAAGACTCAAACAACAGTCGATACGCAAATCGTAACTTAACCCTCTATAGGGCACATCATGTTGAAAACTGTCATTGGTTTTTGACCTTAGAAGGCTTAAATTATGGTGGCAATATGACAGAGCCCCATAAAAGGTTAAAGTGTCGTAATTCATTGAATTTCATACTCCAAGCGTTACTATTGAGCACCAAACATAAGACATCATAAAAATAAAGTAAACATTCAAAACCAACGGTCATTCGTCGACGACGTCCATCTTGAATGCGGTGGGCTTCCGGCCAATCGGCTTCATCGCCAGTCGGCGGCCGTTTCCGGTGTTGAGTATCTCTTCGTCACTCGAGCTCGAGTCGTCGAAGCGGCCGGACGGACGGATCTCGCCCTCCGAGTCTGAAGACTGCAGAAAAAAATATATAAATGATAACGCGAATATTTGTTGTTGACGCTTTTGTTTGACAACTGTATTTGACATTAAAATATCAGCTGTAGCGCTTTGATTGAGGGAATTGAATTCAAATTATATAATTTTCAGAAGGTTTAGTTACTATTAGTCAAATAAAGTTGCCTTTATCAATCAAAGAAATTGATTTCTGGATGACGAATTCAAGATAGGTGAAAATATAAAAAGTTAGTAAATATAATAATATAAATATGAACATTGTCGTGTTATTTCTACAATGCAGTGGAAATTAAAAATTACCCCAAATTAATAAAAATATAAAATCCCAAACTTTATGTTTGTGCGTAAAAAGTATAAAACTATCTAGAAGCAGTTTTAAAATAACAGCAAGCAAAAGCAAGAATTCTAGTAACAACCAAAAACTTATTTCTAACACTCTTTAGATTAAATAAAACATGCAATTCGATAAAAATCCTTATAAATAAACATCAAGTGGTAGAACATCATTGAGTATTGAGTATTGAACAATGCTGAAGCTAGAAAGAGACGGCATGCTAAAGCGGTTAAAATAGTACGAGTGTGACAGAGACAAACATTTATTTCTTCGGTCTGCTGCGAGCGATGCTAGCTGGCGGCCGCTTGCTCGCTCTCTCTTCGCTGCTATCGACGCCCTATAGAACGCGGTAATTTTTATTTACAATAAAATTAAATATACATAAAAAAAAAATATTACAATGTACCTATCTCTTATAATCTGATTTATAAAGAATATGGCTTATCTGCTTTTGAAGAAGTCTATTTAATAGAATAGTACTGATTTAGTACTTAATTGTTATAGTTCGTTAAAATTTGTTTTAGTTTATTTTTATATGTTTAAGTATAAAAAAGTTAATCAAAGGAAAGAGTATTTACTACATTAGGAACATGTGCTATACTGCTATAATAAGTAGTATTAACAGTTTGAAAAATTCTGAATTCTGAAAATATTTTAAATATGTAAAATATTTATTGCGATATATGTTAAAATTAATATTATTTGTTTTAGTATAATTTTTACAAAATATACACATATAAATATTATGAAAAAGATACTTCGTTCAGGCGTAGCTAGAGTAGGTAGTATTTATTATTCAATAATTGTATTATTTGACGTATTCGTGAATATTATTATGAATAATAGTAAATAAATACTTAAATACCGATTGAAAAATAGGTGCGAGTAACAATTCAATATCATTTAACATTTCATCATGATTAACGAATATTACACATTAACACAATTACTACACACACACCTATACAAACAGTTTTATCTTTTTATTAGTATTCTTTTCATTAGTATTCTTAATAAACGTAGTCATATCATCCTTACCGATTTCCCGCCGTTTGTATTTATCTGTGCACTAATATTACTATTTATGTATGTTTATCTAGACAATTTTATGCAGCTTTTTTATTTTTTTATTTTACCAATGGTCCGTGACCCTCACTCGGCATGGGGCACACTGAAAACCAGCGCCGTGGCCTTCGTCACCGTGGGCCACGGCATATGCTGAGTGGGGTCCCGTTGCAGTGGGCATCTTGTTGGTGAATGGGTGGCACTGCTCAGTTTACTCTTGTTTTTATTTTTTCTTCTTTTATTATTATGTGCCACTGTCATGTCTATGTAATTGCCTGTATTTGTGTGATGTCCACTGTAATAAATGTATCTTTCTTTCTTTCTTTCTTTCTTTCTAACGTAGGTACTACTGATATAAATAATTTCACATCTCCTTTTCTCCACTTCTTTACCCTCACACCATGCACTTCAAAGTTCAAAATAAAACACACTCACGCCTCAATATCTTCTCAAATATTCATTTACTTATTTGAAAAACCATTCAACTAACATTCTCTGTTTCATGAAAATCGCTAGCTACGCCCAAAGTCCGTGCTTACATCGAAGTCTCCAATGGTGAACTTAGTTCCGGCTGCGTCCGCTACCAACTGCGCCGGCGCTGGCGGCGCCGTCTCAGGAGAGAGCACCTACCCAGGTTAGCCATAGCGGTTATTTACAGTAGTAGACTAATGGTGAAGGCAGTTTTTGCACGATCATGACAACAATATAACATGTTAAAGTCTAGAATGTTTTTTGAAGACACGTTACAATATTATGTTTCAGTCCAATCCCAGATACCAACCAAAATCAAATCATTGATGTGAAACTTGCAATGTAATAGCTTGAACATTGCAAGTTTGGTTTCTTCTGAATGATACTAAGAGATGGCGCTGTCTGTATGTTATATTGCGGTATAAAGTTGTGTACTTAAGTAATGAAGTTTTAAATACTTTTTTTATAAAATGTAAAAAGGAAAAACTGCCGTCAACATGAAAACATCAATTTGCCACAGTAAATACTAGCGACAAAATATAGTAAGTTATACATTTGACCTTAAATAGTAGGGATTATATAAACAGTCCACTGCTGGACGTTATTTGGCTGAAACGAAACGAAATATAAACAGTTTTCAACCGACTTCAAAAAAGGAGGAGGTTCTCAATTCGACCCGTATGTTTTTTTTTTTCTATGTTTGTTACGCGATAACTCCGCCAATTATGAACCGATTTGAACAAATCTTTTTTCGGCGTATAGGACGAATTATTAATATTTATGTAGGTATACCATGATTGATACTTCTGGAGTCGGTGCCAAGATTATGAAACATGTAAAGTTTGCCTGCACCGACTCCAAAAGTATCAATCATGGTATACCTACATAAATATTAATAATTCGTCCTAATAAATAAGTAGGTAATTAGTAATGATTTTTCTACGTTTTAGTGTAGGTTTTTTGGAGTCGTTTTTTTTTTTTTTATAAAATTTTATTGAAACAAAATTTAATGAGCAAGTATTATACTTTGCCGCTAATATTACATAGTGTAGCAATAAAGAGGGTGTTGCTAGCGAATAGTTAAAGTTAGCACCAGTAAAACTAGCAAAGACAAGAAATACAAACAAAATAATATATTTTTAACGTACGAAGTAAGTAGGTGCCTACTTCTTAGTATTGGGTATAGTAATATTATAGTTAATTGTTTTAATAAAAACTCGTTTTATTTAATAATTCAGTTAGTTAACAACAATAAACAAAAACAATAATCTATACTGAACACAAAATAAACAAAATTGATTGAATAAATCAATAAAGTAACAAATATAATTGACAATATAAATAATTTATTTTAAAATTATTATTAATCATTCTAATGATTCGATCCTTGAGGAGACAATTTTGTCGTCAAACATCCGAATTGAAAACCTCCTTCTTCTTGAAGTCGGTTAATAAAACAACTACTGTATAACAATATTCTTTCAAAGAACCACATTCTCTACCAGGTGATAATATCACCTTGGAGAAATGACATAACCAATTTTTGTACAGTAGAAAATCTAATTACTCCCAAATCCGACACAAAAATAACAAAAACAAAAAAACTAAACAGTATCCATAGAGCCATAGCTCGCGTATTTCAAACAACTCACATCCTGGTCGCTCATCATCTCTTTGGTGGAGACGGTGGTCTCGATGCGTCGGATGGATCCCTGGTGGATGTCCACGTCTAGCGCCAGGCACTGGAAGCGGCGCAGCAGGAGAACCACCGGGATCGGCAGGATCCCAGCCAGGATCATGACGACGGCTATGGCTAGCACCCAGTCCGGGTAGGACTTCTTCACTGTGTGACCCTGGGAACCAAAATCAGATCAGTTAGTAACCAAATCTTGGCGATGGCTATGCTTGGCCTAGCACCCAGTCTGGGTAGGATTTCTTCACTGTGTGACCCTGGGAACCAAAATCAGATCAGTTACTATCCAGATCTTGGCGATGGCTATGCCTAGCCTAGCACCCAGTCCGGGTAGCTATTCTTGTCTGAGTGACCCTGGGAATCAAATCAGATTATTTAGTATCCCTTGCAGGAGAACGACACCTCTTCTTCACTGTAGCCCCGGAATTTATCATCAGGTCATTTAGTCGGTATTGTAGGAGGACGACGGTACCTATCTAATTTATCATAGGCAAGGAAGGATTTGACCTACAACACAATCCCCAGTCTCCTCACTGTAGTGCCAGCCAGATGAGTTGGGGAGATAGTGGACATAACCAACATAACTTTGACGAACATCATAACCGACATCTAGATTAAAAAGCATAGTCTCTTTCTGATGCAATCTGGTAAAAAGCAGAGGTAGGTATGTACTATTTATTTGCACAAAAATAACCAGCGGCTTAACAATAATGGGCATATTAATCACTAGTTCACTACCTAGTTTTCCTTTTGTTATGTTTTCCTCAAACGTTTCACCAAAACAATACTATCTTTTAGTTACAGGTAAGTGTGTAACTAGGTAACGTCCCGCCTGTGACTAAGCGCAACTAGTCTGCCAACGCGGAGTTGTCTATCAATTAAATGTTGTTATCCTTGGTTAAAGTACACTCGATACAATATAATTCGAAGAACATTTGGTTTTCAAACATGTCTTTTATGATGAAAATACAAAACTACCTAAAAATTGAGAATTTAGACTATAGATTAGATGAATATCTAATCTGTTACGTAGTTTATACGACAGACAGCATTATTATTGTGCGACAGACAGCATAAATTTCCTTGTATCACTATAGGTAATAGGTATTAAGGAAAACTTGTTTCGGTACACGCATCCACATACAGTTCAGTCTAGCCGAAGATGCGAGCATTACAACCGCTTATTATTTTCGGGGTTGCCCTGCAAGTTTTTGGTAATGATTTTGTGGTAGTCAATACTTTTAAAGGCCAGATAAAAGGTCGTGATGAAGGATCTTATAAAACCTTCTTTGGGATTCCGTACGCTAGAGTGGATGAGGAGAAACCGTTTGGGGTGAGTCAGCATGATTTTTATATTTATATTAAAGAGGATTAGTGATTGAATAATCTTCGTCAATGACAGTACACTGCTGGATGTAAGGTTTTCTTAAGGACCGCCACAAACTCCGACATCTTGTTTTTATCCAGTCACTTTCAGTCACGTTCTTGAGGTCGTTAGTCAAGTGAGTTAGGGAGCATACTATATTAGGTTTCCCGAGATATTGATGTGCCGTTCCCGAGAACGCTCTCTCAGCTGAGAATATTCTCGGGAGCGTTCCCGGGAGCGTTCTCCTAAGTGAGAAAGGTTGAGAATCATGTTTATAAAATGGGAATAAACAAACTTTCTTAAGTAAAATAGTATTAAATTAAGTCAACAGATAAGTGTATATTAAACAATACACTCTATTTGCAGTGAAAGGCTATATTCTCAGTGTTCCCGAGAATATTCTCGGGAACTTTCTCGGCAATATTCTTGGCAACTACAACTTTATTATATTTTATTTTTTTCGTCGTGAAATGTCGTTTTAATGATATGAAAGATGACAGAAATTTCTTTTTACACGTAATTAAATAATGTAACTGTAAATTTTTTCGTTTTTAACACGCTCTTATTAGGTCGTCGTGTATGCAACTAACTATGTAATGGAATCTTAGAATCTGAATTACACGCACTTCTAAGTCTTGTATCATTATGAAACTTGGCAATTATAATATGTAGATTAGAAATGACAATACAATATTGTGGTACCAGCTGGTCTGATGGAACTGGAAGGTGGCCAAAAGAAGTCCTAAACGAAACGGCAGAATCACATCGAGTTTGGGTTGATTGGATGTCTTTTCGAGATCTTTAAGTGCTAGATAATGTCCAGGGTCCTAATGATGGAGTCAGGAGGTAGCCATAGGAACTCCTAAAAGAAACGGCGGAAACTCATCGAGTTTGGGTTCGTTGGATTTGTCTTTTCGAGCACTTTAATGCTAGATGATGTCCAAGGTCCTGATGATTTTTGACTTTTTAGTGTTGTTAGTAATTAAATTATTAACAACTATTAGTTTTTTAAACTATTCTTATTTGACATTAAGGGCATATTTCACAATCGCTTAGTGAGGGCCTGTTTCGCCACTTCTGGATAAGTTGTGGATAGCCTGTCTGACAGATCATTTGACACATTTTTATAGAAAATACGTGCTAGCTAGATTGATCCGACACTTAACGAATATATCCCGTACATTAGTCTGCACGAGATTAGAATGGTTCTCAAACAGCTGAAAAACAACAAGGCACCGTAATCACGTCTGAGCTTCTGAAAGCAGGCGGAACGCCGGTACTAAAGGCCCTAAACCTTGTTGAAGAATTATAGACCCATTTCGCTTCTGAGCCATGTCAGCTGTTTTCGATAGTCACGCTAGCAGGCTCGACGACTTTCAGCCCCCCGAATAAGCCGGTTTTCGAAAAGGCTTTAGTACCACATACCATAATAAATACGCTACGGCAGATTATACGGAAGATCAAGGAGTATAATCAGCCACTTTGCGTTTGTGAACTATGAGAAAGCCTTCGATTCGATTGAGACATGGGCAGTGCTTCAGTCTCTTCGACTGTGCCAAATTGACTATTGATACATTAAAGTGTTGAAAGGCTTGTACAAACACGCCACAGTGACAGTCCGTTTTAAGATCAGGACTCGAAACCTATCCAGTTGCAGAGAGGGGTGAGACAGGGAGACGTCATCACCACCGCCCTGGACGATGTTTTCAAGCTTCTGGGCTGGAGCGGATTCAGCATACATATCAACGGCGAGTACATAACCCAGACAGCAGACGATATCGTAGTCATGGCTGAGATCGTGGAAGATCTAGGCACAATGCTCGATGGTCTCAATAGAGCCTCTCAACAAGTGGGTCTCAAAATGAACATGGACAAGATTTAAAAATCATGTCTAAAAATCGTGTTGCACCCACTCCTCTAAATCATCGAATCCAGCTCGGCTGGGCAGCCTTCGGGAAGCTTCACGATATTTTCACGCGGCTTCTCCGTCGCGTCGCCTCTCCGTTTTAAATCCACTTGAAATCCGCTTTAAATCCACTTTGAATCCGCTTGCAATCCGCCAGGGTGGCAAGGGCCTTAAAACTCAGAGGCACACTGATGTTCAAATACTGTAGCCGAGTCCTAAAGCCGCGGCACGCGATCGCCACGAAAAGAGTGAGCAAGACTGCAATATCTCACTCACACGTTTTATGCCTTGTTTATAACGGTCTTAACGCCCAGTTAATAAAACATCGAAACATTACAAATCATATCACATATAAAGAACAAAATTTAAATTAAAACTAAATGTATTCTGTCGAGAACACTGAGAATATTCCCGGGAGCGTTCTCGGTTCTCGAGAATATTCTCACTGGGAATATTGCCGGGAACGAGAACTTTCTCAGCGGCACATCTCTACCCGAGACGTAGTCTCTATTTGGGAACCCGTTTGGTTCTGCAGCAGTCCCACTGCCGCTTCAGCTTGCTTTGTTTTTGAAATTAATTTGGTCTTAAGTATACGTTATACTTGAATACATGATAATTATCTATAAATTAATACTTTTTTCAGGTGTCTTCACCCTACCCAAATTTCACCGAGCCATTCGAAGCTACCGATCCTACCATAATTTGCCCTCAACTATACCTCACTCATGGCGTCATCCAATGTCTACGGCTTAATATTTATGTCCCCAAAACCACAGCCAAGAAGCTCCCAGTCATGGTCTGGATTTATGGAGGGGGCTTCATCTTTGGTAGTGCCGGCGGCTATGGAGGCCAGCATTTAGTGCAGCACGATATTATCGTGGTAACAATAAATTACAGACTTGGTCCATACGGATTCCTTTGCTTGGATGACCCAGAGGTTCCTGGCAACCAGGGTTTGAAAGACCAAGTGGACGCTCTGAAGTGGGTTCAGCAAAATATTGAAGCCTTCGGCGGGGACCCTGCGAAAGTTACCATCGCTGGCGAGAGCTACGGTGGAGGCTCTGTAGATCTGCACATGTTTTCGAACACAGAAAAGTTGTTTGACAAAGCAGTTGTGCAAAGTGGCACTGCTCAAGCGGACTCCATCTTTGTGAAGCCAGATTACAAGGCTGCGATTAAACTGGCTGCTTTATTTAATCACACAGCCAGTAGTACTAAAGGTGCTCTAAAATTCCTTGCACAAAAAGACCCTCAAGAGTTGATGACAGCCTTCAGTTCCTCTGGCATATTGCTTAGAGCCTGCAAAGAAAAGAAGTTCAAAGGAATACAGAGCTTCCTTACTGACGACCCTTTTCATTTGTACAAACCGAAAAGAGTAAAAGACACACCTGTGCTCTTTGGATATAATAGCAAAGAAACATTCGATACAATTGCAAACAAAACTGATGACTTTTTTGAAACTAATAAGGATGTGTTTATAAATGAGCTAAACAGAACTTTCAACTTTCATAAGAAAGAGTTGTTGCAAATAGCGAGTATTATGAAGAAGTTTTATATGGGAAGCAAACCAGTTGGACAAGATACTAAACTGGCTTTGGGTGATTTTTGGGCTGATTTTCGTTTAACATATGCAACTGAAGCATCTGTGACAAGGCTAGTGGACCAGGGCGCTAAAGTGTATAAGTACATTTTCTCTTACATTGGAAATAGTAAGTATAAGAATGTATCTGGAGCTGGAGCATACCATACTGAGGAACTGCAGTATTTGTTCGAGTTGGGGGAAGAATTCGGTTTTAATCCTTTAGTCGAGCCTGAACAAATACAGATGAGGGACAGGATGACCACAATGTGGGCGAATTTTGTTAAACACGGGTGAGTTTATGGATAAACATATTTATAACAGGCATAAACAAATCGCAATATCACTAAGTTTACCACATGAGTACCACATTATGTTATGCAAAGGAATGATTTGAATTTGATTTACTATGGTGTATTTCCTTTAACGAAACTAATCGACAAAAATTGTATTAATTTATGTAATTTCATAGCATTAATTTAGATTTTCTTGCCATAATGTAGTAAAAAACTGCTTGCATGTTTCACATGTTTAGTATGTTAGGAACTTAGGAGTGACGTTTCAGGTAGTTCAGGTTTTGTTTATTTTGTAGGAACCCTACTCCAGAGACATCGGATCTCCTGCCAGTGCGATGGGAGAGGGTGCCCAAGGACTCCAGACCCTACTTGAACATAGATGTGACGATGGAAATGCTCGAAGACGTGTACCATGACAGGGTAGCATTCTGGGACCTACTGTGGCACAACTATTGGAGAAAATCCAAAATTTTATCGTAAAGATACAAATTGATGAGAATATTATGTTGCAAAATAACTATCTAAATCCAATTTTTTTATTGCACACTAGCTTTCCGCCAGCGGCTTCGCCCACGTGGACTCCGAAAAACCCAAATGTTTTACGGAACCCTATTTTTTCCAAAATAAAATATAGCCTATGTTACTCGTGGATAATGTTGCTTTCGAATGGTGAAAGAATTTTTAAAAACGGTCCAGTAGTTTTTGAGCCTATTCATTACAACCAAACAAACAAACAAAGTTTTCTTCTTTATAATATTAGTGTAGATTAAGTACCAATTTAGTACTTTTAAAATGAAGTATAATATTATCAATAAGTATGTTAAAGTGTCAAGTCAAAATAATAAAACTTTGATCTGAAATTTTTAATAGTGGAACTTCAGTGTTTTAATAAATTTGAACTCCAGAGACATCCAAACGTTGTTCATTCTTCACCGTAACATTATGGTGTTGTGACCTATCAATAACCGATTACGTAATGCCACAATATTATATATTTAAATATAAGTATAATATATAAATACAACGTGTCCCAAAATTCAAGGATAAGCCGGCGCCGCAGGGTGGACATAGTCATGACTGCTTTAGGAAAAATAAGAAAAAAAAATCTATCTCAATTATTTTTTAAGTTACATAATAAATTATGAAATTCGTCGAAAATTGACACCCCTTATGATATTTTACATTACCACGCCTACAATTTTTCAAATACTTCAGTTTTTTTGTTTGTATCGGCAACTTAAGTAGTGCTGCTGTCCACCCCAATTCTTAAAACCCTCAGAATCCTTGCAGTTTTTACACAAAAGTTAATCAAAATATGATATTTCCTTAAAATTTTGAACGATTTTTACTTACACTCCACTTTGACTCGTCGTTTTGTAAAAAAACAGTATGAACACTACTGCGGCAAGTTTTTTATAAAGTTGACGCAACTATCCAAGATTCCGAAATGGTATAATGTTTTTATTACTTTGTATTATTTTCTATCGTATTATCTTTGTAAAACCAAAAATCGCATGTCTCTATCCCTATCACAACATTTGCTATGATCGTTTGAACAAAGGCCTGCCATAACATTATTCTCCGCTACAGGTAGAGACAATTTTAATTTTTACTAAAATGCTTATTTTACTTCGAATTTTTTTGTTTTTATTTGAAATCTAACTTGTCTTTATCAAAATTACAAATCTAGAGCCATTTTCAGTGTTGTTGTTAACGAAGCGTTGAATGGCGCGCCCGGAGAGGCTTAGTTCAAACGATCATTGCAAACGTTGTGATAGGGATAGAGACATGCGATTTTTGGTTTTACGAAGGTAATACGATAGAAAATAATACAAAGTAATAAAAACTACCGGTTATAGGGCATTTTTTGGAGAAATTTATCAAATAACCAAAAAAACACGAATTATTAAGCGGATTTTTTTCAAAAAGTATCATTTTTTTATTATTTGTTGGCCTTTTTTGTGTATTTTATGTATTTTTTTAGTATTGCCTGTTATTTAGCATTATTACTGTTTTTATTTTATCAAGATATACCACTTAGTTTAAAACTTATTACGTTTTCTTTACAAAAAGTAATTGGAAGAAAAAAAATTCTATAAAAAATTAAAAAAAAAAATACAAAAAATTTTTGACCTCTTTTTTGTCGATAAAAATAGGTCTAGTTTCGTCTGTTTTCATATGTACACTTTAACGTGACTCACACTGTATATAATTATATTAATAATAAATAAATAAAAAAAAATTATAATGTATTTTTATTCTTTTTTGATAATTTACATTGTAAAAGAATATTTAAAATCAAGAATCAAAGTTAATAAAAATATTATTAATATTAGTAGGTAGTGTAGGTACCTAAGTAATTGATTTAACTCAAGATAGACATGCATTTAACAACATTGGGTAAAATATTCACTTGTTTAAGAGCTCTGTTAAATTTTCCTCATATGAGTCACCATAACAACACTATCTTACATTGAATACCAGGTAATGTCCCGATCTATGACTAAACACATAACTAGTTTGCCACCGCGGAGATGTTTGTACAAATATATTGTATGGTTCGACACTCAAAGTGTAAGTTCACTACCATACTATATTTACTTCAATAGTTTTTATATTTTTAAACCCAGTCTTGTCAAACTCACTTAGGTGGAACAGGCATAATTTCAATTCGTTTTAATTTACTTATTTTTATTTGTGTTTTGTGTTCAGTGCATGCAGTTATCACCTGCAATTAAGTCTGCACTTAGCCTGAAAACGATAATATTGTTTTTAGTTAGTGGTGGTTATCTAAAACAAATAAAAAAAAAGTACAATACCTAGATGTGTGTTTCAAAAAACTTGTTATTTCCACGTTAATTATATTATTTCGATTTTCTTGTGAAACAGACGGCATCATTTTCTTTTTAGCGATACAATAACAAGGAAAACTTGTGGTTTAGGTACACACATTCACAATCAGGTCAGTCTAGTCAACGATGCGTGCGGTACAACTGCTTATACTGTTCGGGCTTGCCCTGCAAGTGTTTGGTCAAGATTTCGTGGTAGTCAACACTTCTAAAGGCCAGATAAAAGGTCGCGATGAAGGCTCTTACAACACCTTCTTTGGGATTCCGTACGCTAAAGTGGATGAGGAGAACCCGTTTGGGGTAAGTCGGAATATGTTTTTTATTCATCGTTTAGCTTTTAGTCTTCACTGCAAGAAGATCCTTTCCATTTTACCAGAGGCAAAAGAAGGGTTTTGGCATAGTCGCTAGCTAGTTTGGGAATTCTGATCTTCGCATGTTTTTCCCTAGTCGAATAGCTTACGTCATCCACGGGAATACGTAAGGTGTTGGGTTTTTATGTATTTTTGTATTACGTACCTAGATTAATATTGGCTCATGATACGTTTCACCATGGCACTGTCTAAGCCTCCATCAACAGATGCAACAAAGCATAATTTTCTTCTTTTAGCCAGCCATGTCCTTGGCATCATACCGTGTAAATAATTCTTCATAATTATCTATAATTTTTTTTTCAGGTGTCCTTGCCCTACCCATACTTCACCGAACCGTTCAATGCTACTGATATCACCATAAGCTGCCCCCAAGTGTTCCGCCCCCAAAGTATCATCCAATGCCTTCGCCTCAACATCTATGTCCCAAAAACCACAAAGAAGAAGCTGCCAGTCATGGTCTGGATCCATGGAGGGGCCTTCATCTTCGGAAGTGGTGGGGACTACGGAGGCCAGTATTTGGTACAGCACGATATCATCGTGGTAACAATCAATTACAGACTTGGTCCGTACGGATTCCTTTGCCTGGATGACCCAAAAGTGCCTGGCAACCAGGCTTTGAAAGACCAAGTGGACGCTCTGAAATGGGTTCAACAAAATATCGAAGCGTTTGGAGGAGACCCTAAGAAGGTTACAGTTGCTGGTGAAAGCTACGGCGGAGGCTCCGTAGATCTGCTCATGTATTCGAATACAGAAAAGTTATTTGACAAAGCAATTGTGGAGAGTGGCACAGCTCAAGAGGACGCTATGTTTGTGAAGCCAGATTACACGGCTGCCATTAAACTGGCCGCATTATTCAATTACACAGCTTGTAGTACTAAAGACGCTCTGAAATTCCTTGCACAGAAAGACCCTTTCGAGTTGATGCAAGCATTCAACTCCTCTGACATACTGCTTAGGGTTTGCAAAGAAAAGAAGTTCAAAGGAGTACAGAGCTTCCTCACCGACGACTCTTTTCATCTGTACAATCCAAAAAAAGTAAAAGACACCCCTGTGATATTTGGATATAATAGTAAAGAACAATTCAATACGATTGCGAACGAAACTGACGACTTTTTCCGAAGTCTTAAGGATATTATTATTGAAAGCCTAAATAGAACTT
Organism: Ostrinia furnacalis; assembly: GCF_004193835.3. Taxonomy (NCBI): domain Eukaryota; kingdom Metazoa; phylum Arthropoda; class Insecta; order Lepidoptera; family Crambidae; genus Ostrinia; species Ostrinia furnacalis. Next base: position 977,352 of record NW_021134344.1, on the reverse strand, counting down.
TTAACTTTAATGAGGAAGAGTTGTTGCAAGTATCGAGTATCGTGAAGAAGTTTTATATGGGAAGCAAAGAAATTGGACAAGATACTAAGCTGGCTTTGGGTGAATTTTTAACTGATTTCAGTTTTACACACGCAGCTGAAACCTCTGTGACAAGGCTAGTGGATCAGGGGGCTAAAGTGTACAAATACATTTTCTCTTACATTGGAAATAGTAGGTATAAGAATATACATGGAGTCGGAGCATATCATACTGAAGAACTGCAGTATCTGTTTGGGTTGGGGGAAGATTTCGGTTTTGACCCGTTGGTGGAGCCTGAACATTTGATGATGAGGGACAGGATGACGACAATGTGGGCGAATTTCGTAAAATACGGGTGAGTTTATTGAAATGTTTATTATTCAATTTAACTGTTTTTAATTCGATGCCCACAAATGCCAGTGGTTTGTACAAATTGAAAATCACTAGCTGTACCTAATTACATATTTCCTCAAACGAAATTAATCAGTTTCCTGTATGGGTGTGTGGATTTATAAGTGATTTCTAAATAGTCTGTAATTGTTGTTTAAACTAGAAACAGAACCTTCAATTTCCTAAAATTTTCATTATCAAATAATACTTGCATTTTTACACGTTTATGATAAAGATGCCGACTTCTAATTTAATGTTTTCTTTTTTAGAAACCTCATTCCAGAGACATCAGATCTCCTGCCAGTGCAATGGGACACGGTGCCCAAGGATTCCAGACCATACATGGACATAGATGTGACCATGGAAATGCTCGAAGACGTGTACCACGACAGGGTAGCATTTTGGGACCTACTTTGGTACAACTATTGGAGACAATCTAAACTTCTATGTTAAGAAAAAATAATAATAATGAAGATATTGCGTTAGAAAATTAAATTTTGTTACTGATATTATCAAGTCAAAAACAACAAATTATATTATGCAATTATTATGGTGGTGGAACTAATTAGATTTTAATAAATTGGCAATATTCATGTCTTTGATGGTATATGTTTTATAATTCATTATCATTTTCAGAATTATTTAAGGCTTTATTTATCTTTATTAGGTAATAAATCACGTTTTAAATGGGTGAGCTTGGTACCGAAGTAATTGCTTAAAAATAAATTGTTCTGATTGTTATGTGTTCGCATCGAATACTGGCACCGCGATGCAGGTGTCTACGGCGCGAAAAATATGTTTACAACGCCATCTATTGACTTGTGAATGGACCATTGTTACATTGACATTAGCGTTGTAGTGCAGAATATATAGATGTCGCTACTGGTAGCAGTTGAGGATTTAGCACGAATAAAGGCCATTTAACCCTGATAGAATTATATTGTCTTATCATCACAGTCTTTGAAGATTCGACAAAGTATCAAAGTATCACGTGATCTCTGCTAGTGTTGTGTCGTGATCGAAATATCATACAACGCCATCTGTCGACATGTGACGGAACTAAATTGCAATATTACTCGTTGTAATGCAGGTATTTAATACAGATGTCACTTACCTCGGCAGCGTCCCAGGCGCTGTACTCTGGCGGCTTGATAAGCATAGACACGATAGAGGAGACCAGGATCCCGGACACGATGAACGGCCCGACGTAGCGCCAGGTGATCTGCCAGTACAGTCCTGGTCTGTAGCCCGTCATCTCGTAGATATCGTTGGTGAACCTGCGAAGGAAAACAATCGAGTATGAATTGAATATTGTTCGTTTCAGCCAAATGACGTCCACTGCTGGACAAAGGCCTCTTCCAAAGAATTTCCACAAGAACCGGTCCTGCGCTGCCCTCATTCAGGTACTTCCCGCGACCTTCACCAGATCGTCGGTCCACCTAGTGAGAGGCCTGCCGGCTGCCCACACTTGTGCATGGTGTTCCGGACCGTGGTCGCCACTCGAGAACTTTTATGTCGCAACGGCCATCAGCTCTATGAGCTATGTGCCCTGCCCACTGCTACTTGAATTTAGCAATTTTTTCGACATTACTCATGAGCGGGGAGTTTTATGTCTTTCGTCGTGAGGATCTAGGACTTGGTCGCTTACTATGGGTAGAAGTACTCACCCAAATGGCGATGGAGCGTGCTATGCTTGGAATTTCCCTGAGTGATCGAATCAGAAATGAGGAGATCCGCAGCAAAACCAAAGTGAACAATATAGCCCGCAGAATTGCTAAAATCCAGTAGCAGTGGGCGGGGCAACTAGCTCGTAAAGATGATGGCCGTTGGGGCAGCTAGGCTCTGGAGAGGAGCCTTCGTACTTACCGGAAAACGCAGCGTAGTAGGACGTCCACCCGTATGGTGGACCCACGACCTCATAAAGGTAGCAGGAAGGCGCTGAATGCAGGCCGCTACCAACCGGGCGTTATGGAAATCATCGAAGGAGGCCTATGTTCAGCAGTGGACGTCTTGTGGCTGAAATGATTATGGCTAAAGACATAAAGTCGAACATCTTAAGCTGGTACTCATGAAGATCAAACCCAACAGGTGATGTTTAACGTCTTCAACTTCTGCCACAGGAGCTCAAACCTTAAGACCATAGACATAAAACTCACCGCTCGTGCCCATAAATATAGATGACCGCTATCATCTCCATGAGAGCGACCACCACCAGCCCGACGGTGCCGGCGAAGGAGTCGAACATCTTGAGCCAGTACTCGCCCGCGAAATGAAGAGATCCGTAGGAAAACCAAAGTGACCAATATAGCCCGCAGAATTGCTAAAAACAAGTGGCCATGGGCGCGGTACATAGATCGTAGAGATGGTGGCCGATGGTGCAACAAGGTTCTGGAGTGGAGGCCACATACTGGAAAACGCCGCGTGAGACGTCCACCCACAAGGTGGACTCACGACCTCATAAAGGTAGTAGGAAGGCGCTGAATGCAGGCCGCTACCAACCGGGCGATATGGAAATCATTGGGGTAGGCCTAGATGTTCAGCAGTGGACGTCCTATGGCTGAAATGATGATGATGACCAAAGACATAAAGTCGAACATCTTAAGCTGGTACTCGTGAAGATCAAACCCAACAGGTGATGTTTAACGTCTTCAACATCTGCCAAAGGAGCTCAAACCTTAAGACCAAAGACATAAAACTCACCGCTCGTGTCCGTAAATGTAGATGACCGCTATCATCTCCATGAGAGCGACCACCACCAGCCCGACGGTGCCGGCGAAGGAGTCGAACATCTTGAGCCAGTACTCGCCCGCGCCAGTTGTGAAGATCAGACCCACCAGGAAGCAGAATACGCACACCACGCCTGTGGAACGAAATATGGTTACAAAATATCTTAAGGCGCCTTCAAATTAGACAAGTGGGAAGCGCTGCAATGGCGCCATACTAGTTTTCATACAATGAGGGTTTTCGCGAATGAAAAATCCGCCAGATGGCAATACGTAGACGCGAGGTCCAAATGCTGCATGATTGGTTATTTTTGACATGACATTGACAGATATGTCAAAATCCACCAATCACGCAGCAGTCAGACCCCACATCCACGTCCCGCCATCTAGCGGATCTTTCATTCGCGAGAACCCTCATTTCTAGAAGCGCAACAGCCGCATGTCTTTGTTAAAGTGTCACTTTGGTAGTGGCGCTGCAACTGCGCTTCTAAAAATTATATCAATACTATTAGTGACTGTTGCCGCGCCACTGCAGCGCTTTCTCGCGCGCCTTATTTGAAGACGCCCTTAAAAATATTTATTTAGTCCGATAGAGAAAGACTCTGGATCAAAAGCTAAACACATCTTGTAAACATTCATGAAATGCAATAAATACATTTTGACTTTGACTTTGACTTTGAAGTTGTAGTGCGCTGGTCAATCTGTCGAAGAATCACGAGTCCTAAAGTGGAGTCCGTGCGTGACTCAGCAAGCGTAATACAACTATTGCCTTGCGTGATCACTGACAAAAGCTGTATGTGACAAGCCGAAGCCCATATATATTCCTGTATGCGTAGTTCCGGCCTGACTCCAGCAGTATGGACTGCTATAGTATAGGCTCATTTAAGATAAAATAAGATAAGTCTGACCTGTGATAACCGGCTTGCTCAGTCGCTTGAAGAAGTCGATATCGAAGATGGTGCACAGCATGCCCTCCATGATGCCGATCTGGCTGCCGAGACCGAGGGACAGGAGCATCAGGAAGAAGGTGATCGACCAGAACGGCGCTGGAGTCAGCTTGAGGATAGCTTGTGTGAATACTATGAAAGCTAGTCCGGTGCCTTCGGCCGCCTGGAAGTAAACGGCTAAGGATGATTTATGTTATTTTTGTACATTTATAAAGGACAGATCTTTTAGTGTTAGGTCTGATACTAAAGTCTTAACGCGGCATTTCATAAAACAACAAATTATTGCCTCATCAATAGCAGCAGAACTGCGTCGGTGTCAGATCAAGATGGCTTGCCTGAACACTATTAAGGCTAACCCTGTGCCTTCAGCCGCCTGAAATGGCCCTGCTATTAGCAATTCGGTCTGACACTAACGGCCCTCAGTGACGCACCCGTTTCCTGTTCAAAAAACTCAGCTAAAAAGTTTACAGTTGGTATGGGCTCTCTAATCTACCAGTGACTACTTTGAATCTAGGGGGACAGGTCAAGTGTTGGAGTAAGACCTCCAACCTCCGCTACGGTACCTCTTCCAGCTGCCTGCCGATGGTGCACTCCGTGACGTTCATCTGGGCCATCTGCGTCTGATTCAGCAGCGGGAAGTGCTCCCGGTAGTAATCCGCGGTCGAGTTCAGCGTGAACCCGCCGAAGTGGTGCGTGGCCAGGAACTTGATTTGCCTGTCAAAGAACACGGGGTTTTAGGCTTTATTCTGGAGAGTAGTAGGGAATTGGGTTCTCTGGCTCACGGTCGTTCAACATAATCGGAGTTTTAGTTTTCAGTCTAAGTGAATCGTTCAACTATAGAGCGCTCTCGAGAGGCGCTTTACAGCGCCTCTTAAGCGCGCAACGAGTTGACTGATTCACCTAGACTGAAAACTAAAACTTCGATTATGTTGAACGACCGCGATCCAGAGAACCCAATTCCCTATTATCACACTCACAAACTAGATTAGTGTATACCCTAGTACCTCAGTAGTTCTAAGCTTTCAGTGAACGTAATAGTAAAACTTTTAAGACAACTAAGTGAACCTATGAGCTGATCTATGCATACTATGAGTAATATATTGAAAACTACATTAGTAACTGATATTAGGATAGTTATTAGCTTTCAGAAAGAGTTAATAGTAAAACTCTTAAGACACCAGTGTGGTAGTTTCATGAGGTGCAGAAGATGAGTATACCTAGGTAGGTTAGTAAAACTATTCTTAGGTACTATGTATGTAGTTTGAAAACTAAAACTTCTTCTATTTAAGACTACAATTCAGAACTCGAATTATATTATTTCCAAATATTGCAAACTTTTATCATAATTACAAATAAATAAATAAAACAGCAAAGTAAAACTAATAAATATTTATTGTAGGAGTTTTTACAGATGTCAAAATAATATTAAAAATACTTATCACTTGCATTACACATTTTCTCACTCATTTTATCAATTATTTCACGGGCAGCTTGGTATATTTCATCCTTAAAAATGTTTTGAACGATATGCTGTCCACATATTTCAGCGTTACATTTACAAACTGGTCCTTCGCTTTTAAACTGGTCTGCATCATAAATTTCTAATTTGATAACTTTTCGCCCAACGGCAGGAATTTTGATGTACGAATATGTTTCGTTTTCTTTTGTTCGCTTTCTTGATGCACCCGATCCTTCAGCAACTTGTTTCCCATAATTTTCTTGCACTTGATTAGGTACATTGAAATTGAACAGAGACTCGGAATCCTGAAATTAAGAACAAATACGTTCACATAAAAATGCTTTTCATTAGAATTAAGTTCACAAAGTTTGATTTGCATTGAACTTACCGACATTTTTGTTATGATCTTGATTTAGCTCTACTCGTACAGATAGGTGCCTGCAAGTACGTGTGACTATACCTGACAATATTTTGAGACTAATAAAATATTGACGAAGTGGTATATTACTTACATATTCTTATTGTTTCTNAAAATTTTGAACGATTTTTACTTTCACTCCACTTTGACTCGTCGTTTTGTAAAAAAAAAGTATGAACACTACTGCGGCAAGTTTTTTATAAAGTTGACGCAACTATCCAAGATTCCAAAATGGTATAATACTCTAAGAAAACTAGTCGCAAAACTGAATTTAAAACCAGTTCTCCTCAACTAATTGAGCTGAAATTTGGTATACTTATGAAAGTACGATGACAATGCAATATTATGGTATCATTGAGCTGGATGGAGACTGGAGGTGGCCATAGGAACTTCTAAACGAAACGGCGGAATTGCATCTAGTTTAGGTTCGTTGGATTTGTCTTTTCGTGCACTTTAGTGCTAGATGATGTCCAGAGTGCTGATGATGAAGTCAAGAGGTGGCCAGGAGCTGGCCATAGGAACTCCTAAATGAAACAGCGGAAGCTTATCGAATTTGGGTTCGTTGGATCCCGGGCACTTGGGCCATGAGATTGAGAAACAACTAAAATATCACAAGGGGTGTCAATTTTCGACGAATTTCATTATTTATTGTGTAACTTAAAAAATAATTGAGATAGATTTTTTTTCTTATTTTTCCTAAAGTACCCATGACTATGTCCGCCCTGTGGCGCCGGCTTATCGTTGAATTTTGGGACACGTTGTATACAGTGTGAGTCACGTTAAAGTGTACATATGAAAATACATGAAACCAGACATATTTTTATCGACAAAAAAGAGGTCAAAATTTTTGTGAGATTTTTTTTAAATTTTTTATAGAATTTTTTTTCTTCCTATTACTTATTGTAAAGAAAACGTAATAACTTTTAAACTAAGCGANCAGTCAATTAGAGGTAAACTCTGCATGCAATGAAGTGTTAATTTCAGAAAAATTACATCAAAGTACAATTTAGACAAAGCTCTCTGCTCTAAGCGTATATTTATATACGATACATGAAATCGGTCTTGACACGATGTATTAATATTCCTTATTTTAACTATTTTTTTATTAAGACCACGTTTAAAAGTAAATAAATAATTCAATTTGTGCTACTGACAGATAAACTCAGTAAATATACAAAGGAAAAGTGGTAATATATCAAATTCTATATATTTTATTTTTCATGTTTATTGCACCGCCTTAGTCTCTCTACTAGACCTGTGGTTGACTGGCAGAGAATGCCACTTGGCATTAAGTCCGCCACTGTACAGTCTTATGTGCAAAAATATAAATAAATAAATGTTATCCTATCGGGTTTGAAACTCCAGAAACTTAAACTTACACAATCAAACTATAACTTCTATCAAAGACAAGTGTAAAATTTTCTAAGTCTAAAACACATTAAAACTTTACTATGTTAAAAATTACTAAAATATTTCTAAGTGTTTTTTCAATAAAAATCTAACCAAAATCGGGCATAGGTTCCCCGTCGGAACAAATTTTTCTTAAAATTAGACTAAGTTAATACTAAACATGCACACAAATTTTCAAAGTCCCAATGATCTTCAAATTATAACTAAATCTTCAAAGTTTATTCTTCCATACAAATAAGGTTCAAATTCGCGTTTCCGATTCACTTCACTACGTATAGTATTTTAATATCACTTCCAAGTTTTTTAAAGTTATTTACCACGAAGCTATAGAGTTCAATTTTGCTTGACTCGACCAATAAGAAAATAATTCAACACTCACAGTTTTTGTCCTTGTCACTCACTCGCGCGTGACGTCACTGGTCAGTTGTCCTTTTCTGGCACCTGAACTGGCTCCTGACGGCACCTCCTCACCAGCATCAGCACCAGCACCGTCCCGAAGTCCAAAGTCGGATTCGCCACCAAGCTCGGACCCCTGCTGCAGCAGCTCCAACTCCTCAGGGTGCTGCTCCTCCAGACAGGCACCACCAGAAAGGCACCCCCAGTGCCCAACACACCGCCTTAATGCTCCAAAATTCGCGTCACCGTCAGAACGACTTTCCCATCCGGATGAGGTCTGGTCTGGCACACCTTACCGGAGCTCGAAGGACCATGTACACACCCCAGGTCCAGTCGAGGGAATGCTAGGCTAAATAAAAGCCAACTTCGCAAACAACGGTATATTGTTCCAAAGATAGTCGATTTCATACAAACAGATTTTACTATATAAAGGGCCCTCCGAATACTTCACTTGTGAGAGCTAAGTAAGCACAGCGCCATCTATTGGTAGTTTTACGAACTTTGTTCTTGTAAACACTTGTACATAGAGCATTTTCTGTTACAATTTTAAACAAAATCACAAGATTTCATAAATAAAAGCTCTAAGGCTAATTTAGGAGCGAGGGAGCTTACGGATACAAGTTGTAGGAATGCATGTGTACGTAATGTTGTGTAGTAAGTAATTAATACCTACTAGGTTTTCACAACACAAGAAATTCGACTTTACAAGCTTTTATTTACCCAACGCGTCCCCAAAATGAAGTGGAACGGAATGTTCCCGCGGAGGTAATTATAAGTTGCGCGATCCGAGACAAATGAGTCAACAATTCACTTCGCGCTTTAATTAGATGCTCGACTTTAGCCCGGACTAAGTTCACCAAGTTGCGGCTGAGGGATGTGGTGGCCACACGATGTGATTGCAGGCTATAGGCTTCAAGCGTACCCAGAACGACACCACGAGGACGCTCAGTACTCACAGCAGGACTTAGAGCGCTTTTACATTTAGGCGATTTAGCAGCACGACAAACGCGCGCAAGACGCGCTGCCGAAAGTTTCATACTATGTGACTGCTGATGCCTCCCTTCACATTACAAAAACGCCGCTGCCGCGCTGCTGTCGCGCTACTAACGCCCTAATGTGAAAGCGCTCTTAGTAGGGCTCTCTAAGGCTATTGGAATATATTCAATTCTTGCTGTTGTCGCTGTCACTCTAGACAGAAATTTGCTGAAATGAGAGGAATAGACTATAAAACTAAAATTACGTTAGCTCTGCTGGCCTCAAAAAATATAATGAATAAAAAACTAGCTCTACTATTAGTTGCCAAAGTGCGCCTTGGAGCTTTTCTCTTCAAATTCTGATTAAAGTTTGTACGTTTCTTCATTTCGGTTTCAACGGGAGCGACATTAGTGTCTTTGTTTCCGTATGCTCATCGAAGTGCTACTGTCACTTTCAAGTTTTGATAATTTTTTAATTTTTTATGTAACTGTAATTATTTCGCTCAGTTCATATCCACCCTATGCTAGTGGAGGTAAGTTTCGAGCGGCAAAAGTTTGTATGTTTTAAAACGGGCTGAATTAACAATTTAGCGGTCGCCATGCAGATGAGCCCAACCCTGAATCCCGGCCAATCCCGGAGCCCCGACACTTCCGGGATTTTTTCCGTTGCCTGTGATAACATTTAATGAGCTTGCAGCCGCTTTGAGGATTATAAAACGGGATTAGTACTTAACTACTTCTTTTTGGCTCGAGGAGAGGGTATTTGGCAGAGTCAAAGGAAGGCGGCAGAAATTCAGAGCTAGTACAAGCCTATGTTTTTATACTTTTTATGCCAATTGTTGAGAATGAAATGGACTAAACTAAAACTGATTGAACAATAAGTTTTGTAGTTTAATACTTTACCTGGGTGGTTACGCAATAATTTAGTTTGGAAAACAATCTAGTAAAAGCCGTCTTCGAGTGAGATGGTATGGAAAGCAAGCCAATATTGTATAAAAATATAATGAGACTGTTACAAGTCACAAAGACAGCAAGTCTCTGCGCAACACCTCAGCTTTTGTCGCGCTAGGGCCCTCAGTGCGAGAGGCGAGCTAGTTACGCGCTAAGAGCCTCTGACCTAGTATTACTACGACTTATTCCTCTCAGTCTATTGTATATTTCAGATTGAATTCTGAAAGGGCGATGGATTATGAAGGTTATGCGTCTGAAACTGAATAGGGAGAAAAATAAAACAGACCGGGTTGTTTGTTCTCTGTTTGTAGCCTGTAGTTTATGAGACGGACTTGTACAAACAGCGGCAGCATGTACTGATTGAGAGCAATTATAGAATAGAGACTGAATAGGGAGAAAAATAAAACAGACCAGCTTGTTTGTTCTCTGTTTGTAGCCTGTAGTTTTATAATAAGATGAGTATAAAAGTTACAAAGACAGCAAGTTTGGGTGCAACACCTCAGCCTTTGTCGCGCTAGGGCCCTCGACGCGAGAAGCGAGCTAGTTAGGGCTGAGAGCCCTGACCTACTATTACTCGGCTCGGCCGCTGCTGTCGAGGGCTATTGTGCACTTTACACTTGCATCGAGTGCTGTGCAGTATTGAAAGAACGAACAAAGTTATTTAGTTATCTCGGTTGCATAATGTGTTAAAGTAATTCCTTGTATAATTATAAGCTTTAACACTAACCTTAACTTTTTATTAGTAAGGGACTAATAAAAAGTTACACAGTTGTTGAACACTGTTTTAAGATAACATTTCCATACTAAACGTCCCTTTAAAACACTTTTCAACGAACGTGAAGTTTAATAGTAAGGGGGTAAGAATCCACATACATAATATACATAAATCTTTAGAGCTTACAATAATAAATCTTATAAATGATAAAGCTTACCTACCTAATCACATTTTTTTACACTAAGGTCCACTGTGGGTTTCCATTCAATTTTCATGTGTGTCTGCAATCAATACCTACACCTCAAATAAACAAAAAAACAAACGGTGATTCCACGACAAATCCTACTGGCCGATTCGTTTGCGCTCTCCCATAAAAAATACGGCCTCATCTGTGAAGGTGGGTCGTAAAAAATGAAGACGTCCGCGCTCATTACAGTTGCCGGTGATTATCGGGGGGCCGATAATACTCAAAGGATGTTCCGAAATGGAGTTGTCTTGTTAGGAAAAATGCCAAAAGTTCCGGGACCCGGCTAATTTGGCAGGCACGAGAGGCGCGGATAGAAACGGAATCATAAATATTTCATATCTCCACTTTGTTCTTCGCAATGTGCTTTCAGTAATACAGTTTTTTGATAAGGCTATAATATTGAGATTGGGAGGAAAGTTTAAATTTATGGATAGATTTTAATTTACGCTAACGCCTCGAGATAAAAAGCGGAAGAGTATAGTTTGTAGTTTCTTAGGATTACGATATGACCAGTTATGAACTTCAATTGACTGATAAATAGAGCAATTATTTTTGACTAGCGGCCGTCCGCGACTTCCCACGCGTGGATCCCGCTTTACCCCCTACCTACGTAATAACATCTACCTGCATGCCAAATTTCAGCCCGATCCGTCCAGTGATTTGGGCTGTGCGTTGATAGATCACTATGTCAGTCAGTCAATCAGTCAGTTATATATATTTAGATATGTAAAGGCATAGGAATGGGACTCAACTTCTTATTCCCACTGCTACAGATTCTGGTTTAATACCTACTTGCCTGTGTAGAAAAGATCTGCATTTATTAAACACCAGTGAAGGTCAAGCAAGGGAAGACTTTAGTCTCGAAATTAACCAAAAGAAAATAGGCGCAGGTAAAAACTAAGGATAACAAAGGATAGAAAAATATCATCACAATACTATATTTATCAATTTTATTATTCTTCATGAAAATACCTACATTAACCAATTATAATGCATGTGATTTATTTATTTCTTTATTTTTATGTCACTTGCTATCGTAAGTAAAAGAAGGCCTAAATCATCACGTCTTTTATTCTCACAGTTGAAGAGGCACTGGTTCCCATAGGTTTTCCCGTCGCTGCTAGTCACCGGATCATAGTTCTTTGGGCATGCGCAGCCGCAAGCACCTTCACTGGTCACTTCCAGGCAGGGAAGACCTTCTTTCACCCTCTTCTGACTCGCACATTGCAACGCGCAAATATTTGTGTAAGTTTTCCCATCATTTCCACAAACGGGACAATAGTCATTTGAACAAGTGCAACTACCGCATTCTCCTTCATAAGCAACGATCAATGGGGGCAAATCCTTCCTTGCTCGTTTTGCATTCTCACATCTCAGGACACAACGGGTCGCATACGTGTTATCGTCGCTGGCACATACTGGTTGATACTCATATGTGCAGGCACACTCGACACATTGTCCTTCATAATCTATACCAATCGATGGCAGACACATTTTTTCCCTTTTCTTATTGTGACAAGCTAGAGAACAGACGCTACTATAAGTTTTCTCGTCCGTGCCACACACGGGGTCATAAATCGCCGGGCATATGCATTGGACGCACTCACCTTCATACGCTATTGTCAAGTTCTCGAGACCTTGTCTTCGTCTCTTTTTATTTTGACATTCAAACATGCAAATGTTGCTGTATGTAATGCCATCAGATCCACAGACTGGCCTGAGATCAGCTGTGCACACACAAGTGATACATTCACCGTCATACAATATCGTCAATGGTTCTATTCCTTGTTTTTCTCTGTGTTTGTTTTCGCAATTAAATGAGCAGTTATTTCCATAAGTTTTCTCGTCGCTACCACAAACAGGATTATAATTCAACGGGCAAATACACTCAATACATTTATCATCATAAAGAATCTCTAATTTTGGCAAACCTTGTGCCTGCCTTTTGGCATTTTCACATTCAAAGATACATTTGTTACCGTACGTATTCCAGTCACTTCCGCATACTGGTTTAAATTCTTTAGAGCAAGGGCAATGAATACATTCTCCTTTATATTGAACTGTTAACGCTGTTTTATTCTGCTTTTCTCTTATCTTATTTTCACACTCTAAGACACAAGAATTTGGATAGGTGTTATCATCGCTTGCACACAGCGGTACATATTCAAGTGAACATGGACATTGAACACATTCGCCTTTATATTTGATGTCTAATGGTGGCATATTTCTCGCTTTTCTTATACTGTTTTCGCATTCTAATGTACAAGGATTGCTGTAAGTAATTCCATCACTGGCGCATATGGGGTTGTATTCTTTAGTGCACTTGCATATAATACATTCACCCTCGTGCAACAAAGTCAGCCGCGGCAAACATCGTCTTTCTCTCCTTTTATTCTCACATCTAAAAGCACATTTATTACCATAAGTAACGCCATCGCTGCCACACACGGGCCTGTAGTCTGCGGTGCAAAAACAATCCACACACGTGCCATTGTAGTCGATGACAATTATTGATGATAAGTTCTGTGCTTTTCTCTTAGCGTTTTCACAATCTAATACACATGGGTTAGTGTAAGTGTTTCCATCAATGCCGCATATCGGAGCGATTTCGTCGGTACAAATACATTTGATACATTCTCCGTTGTACAGTAAATCTAGTGGCGGAAAACCTCGTTTTTCTCTACGACGATTTTCACAACCAAGAGAACAAACATTTCCGTAAGTATTTCCGTCGCTGCCGCATACAGGTGTGTAGTCTGCCGTGCATATACAATCTATGCAAGCACATTTATAGTCAATTAAAATTGGTGGTAATTGTTTCGCTTTTCTTACGGCGTTCTCACAGTCTAGCGCACAAGGATTGCTGTAAGTTACTCCGTCACTGCCACACACTGGGTTGTATTCTTCAGTACATGTGCATTTAACACATTCACCGTCATACAGCAAGTCCAGCGGCGGCAAACATCGTTTTTCTCTCCTTCGATTCTCACATCCAAAAGCACATATATTATAATTCTAGACTCAACCTTCACTGAGGCGATGGCTTTTTGTTTGAGTGCTGCCTGGCTGTGGATCAGGATGTAAATATTGCGTTTTTTACACCCCTGTTCTTTAGTGCACACATATCATAGCGTAGAATTCAGCTTGAAACACTGTAGCAAACCTCCTTAAGCGTTCACTATGTTCGAAGTGTTTACAGTAGACGCCCGTTCCCATTCCCAAGGCCATATTTACAGTGGCGGCGTAAGTCCTAAGGCACCCTCTGGTAACCCCCACGATTTTGGGGTTACTTACCGATTCCAAGATTGAAAGACAATGACATAGACCGCAGACTTGCTATGCAGATGCGCCAGTGAGTACTAATCTGTGCGACATGTGTCACCCTCTGATGCTTGGCACCCGGGGCGTTCTTTGTCTTCGTGACTTTGAGCTATCAGTAAACCAGATTAGGCTGTTCTGTTGGGATTTTGGTCCTCTTTTTAGTCGTCCCTTGTTCAAGATCTATCCACTTACTTATTAGATCAATCCAAGGGGTTCGCGTATAGGATTAGTTGCAAGTAGAGAATACAATCCCGGGATCCCGATTCCCGGGATCCCGGGATCCCGACCATTTTCTGGTCCCGAAAATCCCGGGACTGTACTTGGCTAATCCCGGTATTTTCGGGATTGATATAAACAGGTCTATTTTGCATTCGACGATCCGTTGCGCCTTGATTATGACTTTGCCTGGATTATACCTTAGCATAAAATTATACAGTGTGAGTCACGATAAAGTGCACATATAAAATTAGGTGAAACGACCTTTTTTTATCGACAAAAAAGAGGTCAAAAAATTTCTGAGTTTTTTTTTATTTTGTTATAGATTTTTTTTTCTTCCAATTACTTATTGTAAAGAAAACGTAATAATTTTTAAACTAAGAGGTATCTATACTTACTAATATTATAAAGCTGAAGAGTTTGTTTATTTGTTTGTTTGTTTGTTTACTTGAAAGCGCTAATCTCCGGAACTACTGGTCCGATTTGAAAAATTCTTCCAGTGTTAGATAGCCCATTTATCGAAGAAGACTATAGGCTATACAACATCATGCTACGAGCAATAGGTGTAGAGCAATAATGAAATATGTTGCGAAAACGGGTTTTCACGCGTACGAAGTCGCGGGCACAGCTAGTATCCTAATATAATAAAAACAGTAGGTAATAATGCTAAATAAGGGGTCATCCATAAAGTACGTCACACGAATTTAATGATTTTTTGAGCCCCCCTCCGTCCTTGTCACAGGTAGTCACATTTCTGAGACCCCCCCTCCCTAGTGTGACGTCACATGTTTTGCAATTTCACATAGAAAAATTATTAAATAAACAGCAGTTCCGAAATAGTTTTATTTCCATTTAAATTAAGTACTTTTTTATGAAATCAATATTATATCAAATATTTGAAACAATTGAAATGTGATGTCACGAAACTTAGGACCCCTCCCACCCCTTGTCACACCATGTCACACTTTGTCGACCCCCTCCCCCATTCTGAAAGAAATGTTGGGCTATAGTAAAAATCCACCTAAAAACAGAAAAGTGCGCCAACTTCTGCAAGGCAAGACAATAACCAAGAGAATTAAGTTCCTAAGGATTTGCTATTACGGCCACATTCTACGACGATCCGAACCACATGTGCTTCACAGCGCTATGCGATATAAAGCAGGAAGATTGAAGATTGGCAGACCCATATACACCTGGAAGGACACACTAAAGCAAGACTTAAAATACTACCGAAGAACGCGAAACGAGTGGATTCAATTAGCACTAGATAAAAAAGAAATAAGAAAAGCAGCTCAAGAAATATTCGATCTTGAAGAAACAGACAGCGAAGAAGACCCAAACCCAGAACCGCAGCCATCGACGGAACAATGAAGCTAGACAAGCAGCTGTACAAATTAAGAATAAGCAAGCAGTCACACCAAAGGCCGGACCGCCCAACTCATCGCACCAACGCTCAGTCCTATCAACGATAACCCGTCTTTACCTATTTTCCTAGACCAGGCTCAGGATGCATATCTACTTGGTTGTGGTCGACCGGTCGCGGTTTAAAAGACGCAGCGGCTAGTCGGCCGTCCTCTCCCATCCCAGAGCGTGTCCTTCCTTAAAATCGTGCCCCCTGGTATACCGGTTTGACCGGGACAGGCCTCGTCCTGGCTGGGTCGGCACTATCGTATCGTATCGTATCGTAATTTGGATACCGAGAAATCGTGTTGTATCCACCTCACTGATTAAAATATCATTGTAGCATATTTCGATATTAGACGGAGAAAGGGATCTTTGATTAAAGTGCATAATGTGTGTTTTATTTAGATTAATTTTTAAGTTATTATTATTTAGCCAGTCAATTATCGAATTTAATGAATTGTTTATGTCATTTTTATATGATTTAATGTCATTACAATTTATAGTTATTGTACTATCGTCAGCGAATAAAGTCATGGGTTGTGCAGTAGCAATTGGTAGATCGTTTATGTATATTATAAACAAGAGAGGACCTAGTACACTGCCTTGTGGCACACCATATTTAACTAAACGTTCCGACGACAAACTTATTTCCTCAGATTTGGAGCTAGTGTTTAGTCTACATATTTCAGTTCTTTGGCGACGTTCGCTCAAATAAGATACGATTAGATCCAATACATTTCCTCTAATGCCATATGCTTCAAGCTTTCGGATTAAGATTTTGTGGTCAACATAATCAAAAGCTTGGGTCATGTCGCAGTATAACGAGCATACCGGTGTTCTTTTATCAACGTGAGTTATTACATTTTTATAGAAGTCAAAAATTGCCATGTTTATAGTTTTATTTTTGCGAAAACCTTTGTTGAACTTTAAATCAAATTATCTTATTAAAACTGCCCTCGTCGATGTAACCACTACCTGTAATGGCGTTTGGGCAACTAAACTCGAAGGTACTGAGACGCTCGGGACACGGGAGTAAGTAGAACATTGCAATCCAGAAATTTCAAAAACCGGAGCGGTCTGTGAGACCGCACCTCGTCGGTTAAAGGTTAAGATTACGTGATAAAATAATCACTGATAAATGTGATTAATTTATCACTTTTACCTCGCCTGTCGGTAATTATTCATAATAACCAGCGATTATTCATAATTTTCAATTTATCACATTAACCGTAACAGATAAGTATACCACTTACATACTTTTTTTAATAATTTATTTATTAAAATAAATACATACATAATATACATAGTTACACCCAGACCCGTCAAATAATTTAAATAAAACCAAAATTATGTGCTTTACTCAAAAGAATATTGACTTGAACCTTGACATACGATATTTAGGAAAGTCTGTTGAACAGACAAATGTAACCAAATTCCTTGGGTTAAATATAGACAGTAAATTGAACTGGGCCCTGCACTCTGAAAATGTCTGTAAAAAACTGAGCCAATTCTCATTTGCACTTTATAGGCTCCAATTAATAGTTAATGAAAGCGCTGTACTAACAGCCTACCACAGCTATGTTACCTCAATACTTAGATATGGATTAATTTTTTGGGGTAATTCATCTAACAGGGAAGTTGTATTTAGAGCACAAAAACGCTGCATTAGATCTATGTATAGTCTAAAGTCAGATGTCTCATGTAAGCCTTATTTCATAAATAAAAAAATCTTGAACTTACCTTGTCTATACATTCTGGAGTGTTGTATATTTATAAAAAATAATATCNTAACGCCGTCACTTCCGCACACGGGCCTGTAGTCTGCAGTACAGATGCAATCGATGCAGGTACCATTATAATCAATAGTGATTGATGATAAATTCTGTTTCTTGCGATCTACATTTTCACAATCCAGTCTGCAAGCGTTTTCGTATGTGACGCCATTGCTGCCACACACTGGGCTACCTTCCGCGACACATTCACAAAAAGTACAAACTCCTCGGTACTTCTTATACAGCACTGGAAGTCCAATTCTATCTCTTTTTTTATTTTCACAAGCCAATTCGCAAGGATTACCATAAGTTTTACCATCGCTGGCACAAAGAGGATCTCCAATGGCTGTGCAAAAGCAGTTTTCGCATTCTCCTTTATATTCAATTGATATTAATGTGAGGTTTTGCTTTTTTCTGTACTTGTTTTCACAATCTAGTAAACATTTGTTGTTGTACGTGTTTCCATCAGTACCGCAGACTGGATTGGATTTTTTAGGGCAGTTACATTTAATGCAATTTCCCTTGAACAACAACTCCAAAGGTGATAGGCCAGATCGTTGTCGCACTTGATTTATACATTTTAATTCACATTTATTTTTGTATGTTCTGCGATCGCTAGCACACACAGGGTCCAGAACACCAGGACACACGCATCTGACACACTTACCTTTGTAGCGAATTGTTATTGGACTCAAACACTGTTTTTCCCTTCTCTTGTTCTCACATTCTAGCTCACATGGGTTACCATAATCTTTGCCATCACTGCCACAGATGGGGTCGCTAATCGCTGGGCAGGCACAGCTGACGCATGGACCTTTGTACAATTGTTGTACCTCTGGGTAGCCCATCGCATATCCAATTCTATTTTTGCAAGCCAGGTGGCAGGGAGTATTGTACGTGGTCCCATCGCTTCCACAAACAGGTTCGATATTCAGAGGACACATGCAGCTCTCGAAGAAGCAAGCTCCTGAATAAGCTAATCTAATCGGCTGGAGACCTTGAGCCTGATTTTTGCGACTAGCACATTGCAGCAGGCAAATATTTCTGTACGTTACACTGTCTGTACCGCAGACCGGCGTGATGATGCTGGAGCAGATACAGGGTGTGCTCGAACAATTTCCCTCGTGTGCAACGACGATGGGTCCAAGGCCCAGACGCTCGCGTCTGCTGCTCTCACATTTCAAGTAGCACTCGTTGCTGTAGGTGTAGTTATCACTGCCACATACCGGTAGGACGACTTGAGGACAAATACACGGGTCTTCTAGACATTCACCGTTCCCTTTGAGGAAGATGGGCGGCAGGCCTCGTCTTATGTTTTCAAAACTTATACAGTTCATGACACATACGTTCGTGTAGGTTCGTCCATCGGTTCCGCAGACAGGATAGTAAATATAGCTACAAGCACAGTCGATGATGGGTGGCGGCAATGGTGCTATTACCGATGATGAATTTTTTTGTTCTGCGTGAGATGTGGAAGCATCTTGGAACTTGGTGTGAAGAATAACGAGAACCAGTAGTCCTGTTGACAAAAATAAAATAAAAAATATTAAAAATTATCACAATTAGTATTTCAGACTAAAAGAATTAGTGCAAAAAATCAAAAATTACCCGCGCCAATCTTCATCTTGCGGTCGGCCTGAGCTGATTACATTTGAAAGGGTCCTTTATTAATTTATATTGCTCGTGTTGTTTGTTCTACACAAGATTTATGTCTTGTAGCGCACCTTCTGTGCAAATAATAGTACATAACTAGTCGCTTTTACCTGCTTCACCTGTTTTTATATTTTTATGTAGGTATCTGTAAGTTTTTTGGATTCGGTTCTAATAAATTATCTGTATTGATATAATAAAATAAGTATTGATGAACAAACGCTGGCCGTAACAGCACACTTGAAAATTTTGGGACCTCTGAATCTGAAGCAGATGATCTTACCACTAGACCACAGAGGCGATTAAAACCACCCACTGAAATAACTACAAATATTTTTTAAATCGTGTAGATGGTAACAAATCTACACCGTGTTGATTGTAACCGATGAAGTCTTTTTGGACTCTAGTCCTTGGGCTGATGGCTCTAATACATACCTACATTTATTTTTGAATTATAGAAATTACAATTTTTAATGTACAATTAATCAATGAACATAATCAATAGACAAAGAGAATAATCGCTTATTGTTATAATGTAAATAATTTTGAAAATCTAAATCATTAATTAATGTTGTTATTTGTAAAACAACAATAAAACCATTTCTTAGGAAAAACTCGTATAATGCGTTTCAATGTTATTGTCTTTGAATAATAATGGTGTTTATCACAAGTGGGTATTAACTGCGAACACCTTTGTAAACAGTAAAAAAGTATAAAAAATTACCTTAAATGTACAGGCTGATCTGGCATCTGGTAAACAAGTTGGTGGAGCCATTTTGAGAATATAATCGGCCGTTTGATCCTATGTGAGCAACTTTTTTTTAATGTCTTTTTTGTTTTTAAATGTATTTTTGGTCAAGTACATTGTAATGAGAATATGGACGTCGTTATTTTTCTGTATACTAAGCTAACTAGGATTTTGAATAATTTTGAAGACTTACTAAAATACTTAAAACGAAGTGTACCTATCGAGATTTACTGACAGAGCAGGGAATAAAGACGAGAAAGATAGGTTTGAATATTTTAAATTGTCTCCTTTTTCTAAAATAAAAGTGATTTTTAATGGCAATTTTTAAAACAGCATGTAGTAGGTAGCACTAGTAACACTTTATTTGCATTGTACCTCGGCCGTTTAATCCTTTGTCAACGTAAATTGAGTTCAGGAACTGTAAACGTGGGGTCACAATGTAAGTACCTAAGCAACGTACATAGGTAATCTAAACCTGGGACCAGCTAATGTACGAACATCACTGCATTTGTCTAGCATTCTACAGAATGTTGTGTTATGTTGTTCGAATAGTTAACCATTTTATTATTGCGCTGTTTCAAAGACAGTCTTACAAACGTACGGTCTATTTCATTTTAGATCGTCTTCTTTGGGTTGTAGTAACATCTATAAAATGAGGAATATTTACTTTTATTCGGATCCGAATTGGGACGTAGACAAGGTGAGACCACATTAGCCTGTTGAGATAAAATTAGTAATAGTAACTGAAGATAAATGGATTAGGCTGGACCCAGACCATAGGTTTTAGAGAAGCAAGTTAGTGAAAGTGACGGAACGTCCTAGATCCGCTTGTGCGCATGATTTGATAAAACCCGGCGGCCATCGTCATTCAATCTTGCCACCTTTCAATTGGGATTCGGGTGGCGCGTGACTCGATCGGGCGACCGCAGAGTAGGGCTGTCCGAAACAGAAGAATGTTAATTTTTCTTTTAACCGACTTCAAAAAAGATCAGTATCCCAATTCATCGTAGTTAATCTTTTTTATGTCTTTCCCAATTACTCAAAGATGCAATCTGTCTCCATTCACGTAAGTTTGTTTTGCGGCAGGGTTTTGAGGGTAAGGTAGAGTCTTTTTTGTCTCCGCCAATGAGCCGAGTTCCAAACCTCCTTCCCACAGTCACTCGACATGGTTCACCCACTGCATCTCCAGTCTTTAGCATCTCATTTTGACTCTGCATCGGCCAATTTATGAAATTTTTATTAAGAACCTGACAAAATTTCATAAAGCATACCTACTAGTTTTAAAAATCTGAGATCATTTTTCTTCAATAATTATTTTAGCAAAACATAAAATCTTTCAACCCTAGGTGTAAATAAAGTAGCGAACATCGGATGTATGCCAAAACGCGACAAAAATACCTACGTCGCCGTTACGTAAGAATTCGGCAAAATCTATACCAGTCCGCCGCGCGGCGCGCCGTGTAGCGGGATGTGGGAATTCCGCCCAGGAAAATGGGCGAAAATTCCTGCACTAGTTAAAAACTTCTACAGGAACGGCGTTCGAAAAAGAATTAAGCTTTTAAAGAATTTGAACCTTGGAAATGTTCTAGACAAAAAGAAGTAGGTAGGCAAAGCTTAGCTTGGTAGAGTCTACGAATTGGTTACCTACATGCACATTGACAAACCATTGGATGTATGTATGGCTTCACCACTGAATTACATAATGATTAATTTTTATAATGCAAATATTTTATTAGTATAATAATAAGTCTAACTAAAGTTTTGAGTATGTGCTAAGAGTGTTTTCTTAAGTAATTTGTGTTTTTAACGCGCTACACATCGTCAGATTTACATTGGCCCACTAATTAATAGCAAATAGTTTATACAATTATACTATATCAACCACTAAATTAACAAATAACAAATTTTGCCGTTGAAACAACAGTCAAAATTCAGTTTATTGTTTAAACTACACGTGAAATTAACAGTTCGTGTTTAGTTTAGTAATGTTTACTCACTTGTGCAGGTGCTACTCATTACTGTTGGTTACAGTCAAATATCGTGTTCATAAACTATTTATTGTTATAATAAACTATACGACTGTGGAACATCTCAATAGTCCAGCGGTGACAAGGCTCGAATTGCCTATCCTTGGAAATTTTAGAATGAGCAATCTCACGCGCCGACACCATAGTCGCCTGTTCGCATAAAATATAAAAAAAATATTAGTGAACCTATACAGTGACACAGTGTATAATGATGAGGACTTCACACATAAATAGCGCTCCACGTAGTTTCCTCGTTTACTACCTTTACCTGCTCTTTATTATTGACTGCCAGTATGTGTTTCCAGCGTAAATCGTATCTCATCTGCTTCGAGCAAAATTGTGTAACTTGTAACACTACATAAACAGTTTATTTATATAGTACGGTATTACCGGCTCAAATAATTCGCGTCGAGCCGAGGGCCTGTTTGAGTTGCCACTTGTTGTTTGGGCCCGTTCACCTCTCGTTGAATATGCAACCTTTAAGTTTTAATTGCCTACTTTGCTACAAACGTAAGTGATACGGAGTTTGTAACGCAGCAGTGAAATACTGAACGGGGCAGGTTATGCTAAATGGGTCATTGAGTGAAATTGCACAAAAGTAGATCAGGAGGAATTAGAATTTATGAAAGACCGGTTTTTTGTTATTTTTAATCGAGTTCAAACAAGGAGGAGGTTCTCAATTCGAATGAATATATCGCCAGAGGGTACATGTGATATTGTGTTACAACTAAAAAATATACTCGGTACTTAAATGCCTTTGCTATAACAATTATTTAACTTTGTTAGAAATAACGCACCTGTAACGCCCCTGGGTCTGCGGGTGTCTATGGGCGACGGTAATCACTTACCATCAGGTGATCCGTCTGCTCGTTTGCCTCCTATCACATAAAAAAAAAAAAAAAAAAATGAAACAATGTTCAAGAATATCTTCAAAAGGATCGTAAAAATACATTTTAAAACAAAGGAGATCGCGCCTAATTTACAGCTTCATATTTAATTAAACATTACACCGGTACTAAATTTTCAAACGCAAGAAAAAGATTTTCACCTCTGAGCCAAGGGTCCGTGTGATATAAATTAATTAGTGAGCGGCGAGGGCTCTGAGAGGGTTAAACGAGGCGGAGGGGGGAGGGGGGCTCATTAGTTGGGCACAAAAACCGGGAGATAAGGAATATGGGAACTAATGCCTGCGATGCTGAGCCGGCTATCAGATGATGCGTGGATTATGCGGCGCGGTGAGCTTTTTTGCTGCTGTTTTTTTCATGGCAAAGACGATTTTAGCACTTGTTTTTCGCTGAAAAAATTGTACCTTCATTTTCAACTGGGACAAAAAACAGCGATGACTTTGGAAACATTACAAATTCATTTGATGATCGATTGTAATGTTTGTATTATTAGTAGACGTAAATGTAGGGAAATATTTTATTAGTAGGTAGTTTGGTTTCCTTTCAGTGATAAAATCCTGAAAATATTAAAACCATAACCTAAGCGTGGTCGGAAATTAATATTCATGTTTGAGAATTAGGCGTTATTCGTCCTGAAAACGATAATTTTCCTATCAATATGTGTTCTGAAATGCATCAACTATGCTCCAAGTGGAACGCATTTCCAGTGGTATGGCCAAGCGCCCAGTAATAACAGACCGTCTTCGACACGGCCTGGTAGAGTCAGCCAGCACAATTACAGAATGTCAATAAGAAAAGCTTTGGCATCTGAATGATTTCCAAATCATTTACAAACTTGATACTCTGACAAAATGTGGATGGAAGAATAGAAGGCAAACCAGCAGTTTTGGTCAAATCACTCGCAGTGTTAGTGATCCAAACTAGTTAGTATTTGAGGACCACCGACCGAATAGCTTAAGTTAGGATTAACTTACTCTTCATTTTCGTTGTGGCTCAGGATTCAAGCGACGAATATTTTATTTTCATGAAAGTCTTCCGCGTATGTCACACTTATTAGTTTAAATCATAAACTGGCTGTTCTTGTAAGTTCTTTGTAAAGGACATAAAAGCAGACCTATGCGTTTGTATTATTTTGGTCGTTGTTTTAATTTGCATTACTGATCTCATTGAACTGTGGCCGAGATCTTAGCACGGTGCCCGTGTTATGATTTAATTTGCGTTCTCCAGCCGTAAGCCCCGTGTATTCCGCAAACACCAAAGCTTCCAGTGATCGCTGTTGATTGGCTGCACTCGCTCGGCTGTGGCCGAGGCTCGGGGGTAGACAGTGTTATGATTCAATTTGCGCGCGTCATGGGTAAGCCGCGTGCGACGCAAACACTCACGGTGCACGTAATTGCTTCGAGACAGTTTAAGGGTATACGCTATTTTCTTATTATGAACCACCTCTTAGTTTGGTGGGTAGAGTCTCAACTACTGGGTTTGACTCCCACATGATGGTTTTTAATTTCAACCTATCTATTTCACACTCGTAAATGCGATTCCCCAGAACTGTTAATAAAACTTAGACTTTTCACCCATACTTACTGACCTTCGCGTGTGCATGAAAGTGACATAAAGCCTCGTAAAGTCAGCAGACAGTAGGTTCGTGATACAGTCCACATGACAGGGGTGTAATAAAACTCACTTCCACGACAGAAGACACGAAGGCATTTAATCACTTCCCCATAATTAACACACAGAGACGTGTAATCATGCGGATAATGCAATTCCAAGGCCAGTGTAGTGAGGGGATCTCTTAGCGTGTATGGAAGTCTTTCTCATTCAGTATTCAATCTTAAGTGGAGCACATTAGGTCCATTGCCTAGTTAATGACTGCAGTCTCAGTTAATAGACGCATTTAGTGGGCGGTTTGGTATGGGGAGTCTAGGACCAAGTAGTTGACAAGGAAATAAAGCCTTTTTACGGCGATAAGTGGACGCAATTGTTTGGTTGCTTGAAATGACCTATAAAGTGGATGTTATAAGGTCTATTGGAGTGATTGATGTAGGATCATATTATAGAGACAAAGTCGTGCTAATTGGACATGCGGTCGCGACGGTATTTAGGGCCCTGTAGGCGGTTCGCCGCCACGTCGCTGCCGCTACCCTTATCTGTGTAGACTAGACTTGAACACGTCACCACTGCTTTGTATTAAGTAGAATTTTCAAAGATATCATTGCTAGTTTCAACATTATTGTACAAAGTCAGAAGTGTAAAAGACTTATTGATAGATAGATATCCCTTGAAAGCAGTAATTACTAGGTTGATAAGGACAAACACTACCCTTGATGGAACGAACAAAAACATTGTTCTGTGCTTCAGATCGCAGGTCAATCTCTTATCCGGTTAATAGTGATGACATATGACGACAGGGCTTCACATTCTCAAAAAGTCACAATTTTATACTACATATTTAAAGTCATAATATAAGTTAGAACTCTTTGAAGCTCGCTTGAAACTTTAAACTCCGGGCCAACATCGCAGCTGCAAACGAATACGATTCTCGAAGTCTTTATGAGTAAATTTTCTCCCCGGGACGAGTGGGATCCTCTTATTTATGGGAACTGCATTCGCCATTTTTGCGGAAGTTTCAGGCGGTTTGAACAGAATATCGGCTTTCAAACTGTATAATATTTATAGTTCTAGTAATAAGTTAGTAAGTACAGCTTTTCCAAAAATAGCCGTCTCTTCCAAACTACAAATACTTTTTTGGGGTTGCTCAAGCTGAAAGCATTGCCCTAAATACCTACTCATATTACGTCCATCGTAGCACGAAGCATTTGCTCTTTGGTAGCACTTAAGTAACGTCTAAATCTAGAATTATATTATCGGTTGAGATTAACAGGAACACATTTATTATTACACAAAAAATTCTACATCTAAGTTTGTTCGTTCACGCACGTCTACTGCTGGACAACCACGATTTCCACAACAACCGGTCTACATCTAACACAGCATTTGTTTATTTATTTTTCTTATGAATAGAACGGTAGTACCAATTTCACTATTCAAACAAGACGAACCTATAAACAATTTAACTTAGGAAAACTACATAAATCAGATCCGATTATTTTCACAGTACTTACCCAAGACATTCTGCTAGTAACTTACTCCACCCCTCTGCAAATACGTCACATTTTGGGTTTTGGTCCATGCATACCTTCATAGCTGTCGTCAGATAATAAAACATTATCAGGTTTTTCGATGCAACAACATAACGAATTCGTCACATCTGCGCAAAATGCTCTCATTTCACTAGCTAAACACGCGAAAGTGGGCGAACAATGAAGCAGCCCTCAAAAACCCGGAGCCCTGAATATTTTATTCCAATAAGGGACGCAATCCGGCGAGGTGCGAAACAATACGCTTAAAAAGGTCCACTCTTTGTTCCTATTTTAGTGATGTGCAACATTCAATCGGTTTTCCGAATTTCTGACTAAAATACCGTAATCGTAGACCCTCAGAAACGTGCTGGAAAACATACATAGTTGTATAAAACGTAGCTGAAAAGCTCTTTACTAAGACTACTAGTTAAATATTTTGAGTCTATTAGCGTATTTGTATTTATACTTTATGGGTTACTAACCTTACAAAACACCTGTTGCGGGTTGAAATCTCGAAAATATTTGCTTTGTGTTTAATGAGCAACTAATTAATCTTATCATTAAGTGTGTTTTTAACAATAACTTTCATTTTACTGCCATAACAAACTATAATAAAAACTTTAGAGACCGGTTTTCAGATAAGAAATCGGTTTTTTCTAATATCGCGTTGGCAACACTATCACTCGTATTTATGATGGCAACTTCGGTGTATAATTTTTGCAAGGACCTTTCCGTTCTTCCCGGACGGACAATGCTCGGAGCAAACAATTTTTAATCGTGCCCTCTTTCTGAGATTTCCTCGTATTATTCGTTCGTAATAAGCTCATGATTTTTTTAATGTAACGGAGATTACCTATTATGCGAATGAACGAATTCAGTTTTTGAAAATTTTTGATTAAATAACAATAGAAAAGAGACTATATTATTATGGTTACACCTTAACAGTGAGACCTAAATTCTATATAAATTAAATAAGTATTATCGTGATGGACTGTACCAGTTTCGACGTTAGGCAGTTAGGCTGAGTTTCACCACCTCACTTTGACCGTAACTTTAACGATAATCGGGTTTTTTTGTATGTAGATTGACAGACCCAACCTTAGGGATTTTAGATGCTGAAACAGTGATTTATTAGACGTGTTGACACCACCAATCAATAGACGTACTTTTTAAAACTGTCAAAACGAAAAACGCCCATAGATTGTCTATGGCAATACCAGCAAGTGACGGCACTATTTTGTCAACTCAAATAAACTACTTTTTCAATTAATACAATGAAACCATGACTTTGAATTACTGGGGAATGGTTTCAAATAGTCTATTTTGAACCTTGACTTGCTTTACTAAAATAAAAAAATGTCACTTTTAACTGTGTTACCTATTTTTAAAGATTAAAAATATTTTAGTACCTATTAAATGGGACGCAAAATTTTAACATTGGATAGCTATTTTCATTTCCGCCTGTAAGCTCCGGTATGGTCTGGTGGCTAGGATACCTGGCTCTCACCCAGGAGGCTCGGGTTCGATTCCCGGTACCGGAATAATACTCTTTTTAGAATTTCTAATTATTTTTCAATCAATGTTTTACCTATAATTTAGTGATTACTTCTTTAATAAAGTAGTGAAGGGTTAAAATGATGCTGAATGTTAATAATTTATTTATTTTATTTATTTATTTAAACTTTTATGCCAAAATAAAATTGTACATAAGGCGAACTTAATGCACTAAAGCATTCTCGACCAGTTTACCTTTGGGTTGAGCAGAAAAGAAATTTGTTTGGCGGTACTTCTAGTGCAGGAAAGAAAAACGAAAACAAATATGCTACATACATAAATAATATATAAAATATACAGGGTGTTTNAACATTTGTTTTGAATAGTTAATTGAGCTAATTACAGAAATCGTATAAAATGCCACAGCTTCTAATTAAGTTGCCTGCGTCAATTTGCTTTTTACGATCGTACAAATTAATTACGAAAGATTACAACAACCAGTTAGTAATGCTCGTACAATTATTTTATTACTTGTTATTATATTAATGACGTTCACAGAGCTGTAAATTATACAATTTAAGAAAATATAAAAC
Source organism: Ostrinia furnacalis (assembly GCF_004193835.3). Taxonomy (NCBI): domain Eukaryota; kingdom Metazoa; phylum Arthropoda; class Insecta; order Lepidoptera; family Crambidae; genus Ostrinia; species Ostrinia furnacalis. The sequence goes on along the minus strand of NW_021134344.1, from coordinate 949,431 downwards.
AAAAAATATTATTAATTTATTCTGTAGTTAGTAGCTATTGGGATTTTGTATTTGACTTTATAAGCTGAAAAAATTATGCAAGAGACAATTTACAGTCGATGACAAAGACTTTCTTTTTCTTTAAGAATTATCTATCTTTACACATAAACTGTTAAATTCTTTCATAAATACTATTTGTAATGTTTGTACCTATAAACTTAATAACACACGCACTAACACCTAATGATCAAATCGGCGTAGTGAAAATGACGCTTGATTTATACGTGCGCTCACATAATGCATTATGATGATAAGATTCAACTCGCGTTGACTGACGCACACTCACCGTCACAGGACATTATGGATTCAGCCAAGCTTTCCTCAGAATATGGAATTTAAAGTGGCAGCCTCAATGTGTCAGTCATTTTGTTGGAAATGTGGCAATGCATCCGCTGTTCGTTATTTTGTTGAAATTGCTTAATTTCATTTCTTAATCTTTATACATTGTCAACCATCTTTCAATACATCGATCGATATCTACGCGCCATTATGACTTGACTACACATAATATTTTTGATGCAAAATTGCATCTATGTGCTGTCTGAAGTTCTGAAGCGACTCGACTGTTTCAAATTCAAAAGAGCAATGATATTGGCACAGATAGTTTGTTTACCTCAATGATATTATAGCCAGAGTGGTCTATGAGGTTGAGAGGTCAATTTTGATTTGTTAGGGGTTAATGTGGAAAGATTGTCCATGGAGTGAGAAAGGGTGTCCAAGACAGTGACCTCTGGATTTCTTTGCCTCACAAACAGACAGCCCCCAAGGCGAATGAGCATGACACTTCAATAGTACAGTACAGGGGATCCACGAGACAAGCATGGGTTCCTCTGTCTAGTTTATTGTTTAACTCTAGTACACGTTACGTAAGGGGTGTAATTTAGAGCTGAAAATTAATTAAACAATAAGCACTGACGTGGCCTTAACAACATCTATTACAAGGTTCCCCTAAACGTTACATTTATAGCATTTCGTATTTTCGTCAAATGCGAACAGAAGACCGACAAACATTGTTGAAAAGTGATTGCAAAGGAAGCTCGCGAAATGCTTGCTCCCTTTCTCATTTAGAAAAAGGAAAATTTTGGTGTTGCGTAAAACTTTCATATTTGTTGTTGAAAATGTTTAAATGTCAAATGGTGCTTTTTTAGACGTTTTCAGGGAAACCTTTAAAGAGAAAAGAAAAGTTTAACAATAGAAATATTTTCCCTTTTGTTAAAAAACCCTTATAAACCACCATCGTTGTAGCTTTCCATCATAACGGGATCAGAATCTGGCAGGATGGGTCGACTACTAGCAGTTGTAGTGTTCTTCGTTGTATTGTTGTATTTCTTTTTGACTAATTGTGATTTCCTGTATACATGTGACAGGCAAAGTAGAAAGAAGTTTGTAACGTGTAAAATTGAACTGACTTGCAAAAGTTTTAATTCGACAAAACTCGGCTTAGAATAATCATGTAAGTATCTTGTTAAATGTAACCTGTAGCAAGGATAAGCGGTTATCACGGCACACGGCAATTTATCGATTTTGCCCATACATTTTGACGTCGATAAGAGTATATCACGGCGCGCATCCTAGACCATCCGTAGGCCTAGGATGCGCGCCATGTTAAATTTTATTGAGACATTTTATCGATTTTGCACGATAAGCGCATACATTGTCGTAGGCCCATTTAGATTCATTTGTCGTGGTTTTATCATGGCGCGTATCCCAGCCCGGCTGGTATTGGACATATCATTTAAATATCACCTCATCGCTTATGCAGTCGGATTCAGATTTATCTGCGCTGTGACTCGTCGAGTGACACGGTGTCGTTGTGGTATCGTCCTTGATCCGATTCTGAGCACTTTCAATCGGACATAAAAAATGTACTAGTAACTAACGATTGTTTTTGCACATCACAAGGGGTTTTGATGTTTTAGAAGTGCTTAACGCGAAGTTCAGGTGCTTCAAAGAGCATAGGTCAGGTTATTGCTCAATTGTGGTTTACTTTATTGGAATGGTAAAAAAATTACCACGATATCTTATTTGATTTTGCGCATAGGTTCTTCGTATCACAACCAACTTAGCCTACAGACGTTAAATGTAAAACAGGCCTCAATGCTTTTAGGCGTTCTCAATATTTTAAGGTCTTGCGGTGGTAGCCTTGGTTAGTTAGTTCGTCTATTGGGCAAGCAGTCGTCCCACGCTGGTTGCAGTCTCTAGTTCTCTACTCCAGTAATTTTCCATTATGTTATAAAACTTGAAAGGTGTGATCTTCACCGTGCTATCCAGCTTTCTTAAGAACTTTAAAACTGGATACTCCATTATTTTATAGAGTCGAAAGCCCATTGAACAGAGTAAAATAAATATAAATGTTTGGCAAATCATTAATTAGCTAAAATAGTGCTTAATCAATGTTCATGTGTTTTATGAATAGGGTTCATCAAAGGTTCATCAAAACACAAGAGTTTTTGGTCGGGACTGTGATATTGATGTACCAAATACCGTTACCATGGTCCACCGGGCGTTCGAACCCGCGGCGTTTGAAGGAGTGCGTTGCTAATGCCTTTTTTGTTTGGTTCGCTGTTGCCGTGCGATGCTCGGGCCGATCACGCCATAATCTAACGCTAAACTGCGCGTGGTTAAATTGTTACGCTAAAGAGGTGCAGCAAAGTTACAGTTAATGCAGTAGAATTTAAAATATTGCTCTGCTATAAACATTGGACGTGTCGGAAGCATTTCACTGATGCAAAAGTTATAATTAAGTATGCTCTATTCGGTCTATTCCGATTTGATCACCTGGCTTTGATCACCTAGGTGATCAAAGTCCACTTCCAGTGACAATTTAGAGTAGTCCACGCAGTGGTAGCTTGAGAAACTACAGACAAATCTATGTCCAGTAGGCAGTAGCAAGCAAAGGAAGCAAGATTTATTAAAGACCACATATTTGTGTACGTATTTATACGAATTGCATTGCTAGAAGTTTTTATTTGCGAGCCTTAATGAAAGCATAAAGAATTAGAATAATATCCATAATTAACGTGCACGGAAATTGACCTAGCAGTTTCAATATGAATCTGTGCCAATATTTATGGTAATTTCCTTTCCTTGACCTTGTTTGGTTTTGGTAGTCGTGTAAACAAACAGTTTCTTATATAACTTGACACAGATTGGCGTTAGAAATGTTTACTAAACATAATGAACGCTAATAAAAATGTAGATTTCGAATAATTATAATGCCTGCGAAATAAAGCTTTAGAACTGAATAAAATAGAGTAATATCGGATTCAGATCGCAAATTAAACGTTAACTGAACGAAGTAACTAGATACAAACCGTAGAGAAACGATCTCAGAATTACAACTGTCATGTTTTTGTTAACTTCGAAAATGTTCTTCTGATCAATTTCCCCCGAAGTAAAATTGGCTTGACTGGTTGGCTTTTTAATATAGATCCTGCTAAACAGAAGTTGCAGGCGGTAGGAATAGTTACGCTGTCACGTTTGTAACCTGTGGACAGGTGGCATGGCATATTGGAGGAATTTCTAGACCAGTACAGGACTGACGACTTTGACTTAAGCTTCAACCACACCAACGCGTGCAGATCGCCATCGCTGGCGCGATCATAGGCTAGTGACAGGGCGCGCAATCCATGACAGTCCGCGCGACCTGTCATTGGCCTATGATCGCGCTGTGATCGCAATGGTGATAGCGACCTGCACGCGTTGGTATGGTTGAAGCATTAGGGATTGTTTCAATGGTTTGGCCACACCGATGAATGATGTGACTCTTTGTTGTAGATGGTACGGCTACGAGAAGGACCACAACATCCTCGTGATGGACCTGCTGGGTCCATCACTCGAGGACCTCTTCAACTTCTGCTCGCGCCAGTTCACGATCAAGACTGTGCTTATGCTTGCAGGTACGTGACTATTCCATCTGTCTAGGGATTTATGGATCGTTTCATCCACGTAGACGCGCCCCACCAATTTTTGGTCGAGGCACACGAGGGAAGCGCGGGTAGATTGATCCGATTGCTCGGACCGGAAGAATGGTGGGAAGCGTCTTCGTGGATGAAACGATCCATACCATTCCACTGTCTTTAAGACTACAGACTACATATTTTTTGTCGGCCTAAATTTTGTAGTTTAGTCGGGCTGTTAACATTGCACTGACTTGGTATCGGCCGATTCTTCATACAAATTAGAATCGGGCCCAACTATCGGCCAAATAATAATCGGTGGTCTGCGGGGAGTCTTAAACTTAAAGAGAGAGCGACCCAAAGAACAAAGGGAATCTTGGCTTTGGAAGAATCTTCACTCCGGTTTTCACCTCTCGCCACCCTTAAACCTTTAATTACATAAGGGAACAAAGATTTCAATGCATGTATGTAACGGCCATTATTTCATTTCAATAACAAAAAGTAAATAAATATGATTTTGCTGCATCAATATTAATCGGTCGGCGATAATGCATCGTCGGTCGAATATCGATGCCAAATTAGAGTGATTAGTAAGTCTATAATAGCATGAGCAACACGCAATCTGATTGCCATTAGACGTATGACCGATTATTGCGAATCATCGGTTTTGTTATTCTTTATACGTTAATTAGAATCTTCAATGCTGGCTGGTTCCTTGTAATACGACGAGCATACATATTTTAAGGATTCTGATTGAATTTTGAAAACTATTAATTGTGATGATAATTATTAAATTCATTCATAAGCTATTTTAAAAATAAATACTAGAAGTTCAAGTCCATTTATAGAAACATTCAGTTAGAAGAACTGTTAGACTGAGTCATTGTTAAAATTGAAGGTTGCTTTAACGTGTAATTTTAACTATCGGTCGTACATAGGACGATAATATTATAGAGCATTTTGGGCGATCCAAGTTATTACAATTCGTTATTGGCTGTGTAATTATAAGAATCCATGTTTGTAGTACTTGTTGTTGTTAATACAAATATTACTCGATTCTTCTTCATCATGTCGATATTTGTTCTAGGATCCTTATAAAGCACGCCAACAGAAAGGGACTCAAAAAAACTTTCATTTTGAACCTTAAGACAGAATATGGTTTACATTGCTGTATATTGATGATAACTAAAACAAAATCCTCCCACAGACCAGATGCTCGGGCGCGTGGAGTTCATCCATTGCAAGTGCTTCATCCACCGGGACATCAAGCCGGACAACTTCCTCATGGGAATCGGCCGCCACTGCAACAAGCTCTACATGATCGACTTCGGGCTCGCCAAGAAGTTCCGCGACTTGCGCACGCGCGCGCATATTTCGTACCGCGAGGACAAGAACTTGACCGGTGAGTGAAGTTGAACCTTATTGCCAGCGCACAAGGCACACTTCCCGACGGCAGCGGCCGCCACTGCAACAAGCTCTAAAGCCCGGTCTGTGAGCACGTAGAATTTTGTCCAATGACCCCAAGCTACCCATCCTCATCGCTCGCGCGTAATTATGTTGCTGTCGCGCTCGCACACTCACTGCGGGCACCCGTCGTACAGTCGCGACAGCAGACTATACATACATGATCGACTTCGGGCTCGCCAAGAAGTTCACATCTCGTACCGCGAGGACAAGAACCTGACCGGTGAGTGAAGTTGAGCCTTATCCCGAGCGCACAAGGCACACTTCCCGACGGCAGCGGCCGCCACTGCAACAAGCTCACATATCTCGTACCGCGATGACAAGAACCTGACCGGTGAGTGAAGTTGAACCTTAATTGCCAGCGCACAAGGCACACTTCCCGACGGCAGCGGCCGCCACTGCAACAAGCTCACGTGATCGACTTCGGGCTCGCCAAAGAGTTCATATCTCATACCGCGAGGACAAGGATGTGACCGGTTAGTGCTTGGCGAATATGTTATCATAGGCTTATTCTCTACAAAGGCGTCATTTTGCAGTTGGCCTACTGTGAACAATGGGCCCTGTAGTAGGTAAGCAGGTTAGGAGCTACGTCATTTCTAATAAATAAACAAGTATTATTGCGGATTCCGTGGAGGGTAGTTGAACGGGAAGCATGGTCGATCTGTTTTAATGGTTTCAATTTATTATTTAATGGACTTTAGTGTACAAATTTGGTGTTATTTTGTGTTCTAAAGTGCAGTGAAGTGATAAATTATAAAAAACATTGAAATACTTCGAATTTGACCCGGTGGCGTCTCGAAACCTGCTTACGGGCATACTTAACTCCAAGGAATCCATGAAAAATCAATAGAACTGAAACACCCACGTTCTATTGATAACTATGTCAATATTTTTCACTCGACATTGGCAGAAATAAACCTCCCAGAGAGGTTTGGTTGCCACAAATAAAAAAATAAAAAAAGTATTATTGCTTTCTTTTTTCGGCCAGATAAAGCCGTGACATTATCCACGGAAAGATTTGATCACAATATTGACACGGACTAAACAAGTATAGGGCTCAATTCCATTTTGATTTGATTATGTTGTAACGAACCAGTTGATTTTATGAGCTCTCTCAAAAAGCTTATCTCCCAGGTAGATCAGATCCTTCATTTGCCTCTGGTAAATTGGAGAAGTCGTGCTTCTGCAGCAGAGACTTAACTAATGATGGTCAAGTTCCCATAACAATGAGTTCGATCATTTGTTGCGCAGGCACGGCGCGTTACGCATCAATCAACGCGCACCTCGGCATCGAGCAATCGCGGCGGGACGACATGGAGTCACTCGGCTACGTACTTATGTATTTTAATAGGTGAGTTCGCACTTGCTGACGTTTTTGATACAAATGTGAGTTTAAATGATTAATGTAGAGCAAAATAATCGAAAAGATTGTGTCGAGTAAAGATATAAATACAATAGAATGGGAATCCAAATTCTTACACAAAAGTTTGTGTCATGTGAGCCCGTTCGCCCAGTGTGGACGCACTATTAGAACAACAACAACAATATAATTTGTAGGCACAAAAGTTTAATTTTTGCTTGGCTGCTTGCTATTTACAGGTATTCGCATAAAGTATGATCATTATTGATTTTTGGATTGATGTTTATTGCCACTCTTACAATCTTAAATAACTTACAATTGTGAATGACTGTTAGCCTAAGCGCATACCACAGACTTTTAGTTGGCCGATAGTTGCGCCCGATTGTAATTTTTATGAAGAATCGGCCGATAACAAATCGGTGTAATGTGCGCACTTTAATACATCTCCTTACTGATTAACAGCCCGACCCAACTATCGGCCAACTAAAAATCGGTGGTCTACGCCTTGGTTTATGCTTTCTTTTGGAGGTCTGCATAATGTCTATTTACGACTCACGTGTCTAGAAGATAAGGATGGGGATGATATCCAAGAAACGTGGACGATTCTTATGTTGGTATCCATTCTTCTATCGAGTGGGCTATTGACAAGTGACGTCACAATCCTATAGGCGTACGTGAATAGTTGATAAGTTGATAAATCAACTATTGGACAGGTATGCTCTAAAATGTATTGCTTGAGCCAGCTTGCTTTCAAGCCAAAAATTGTACCGCACGACTCATTTCCAAGGATTGCACCAGGTTTTTAGTTTTCCAAACTCACAACAACGTGCTAGGAGTCACAGGTACGATGTTGTGCAAGGACATGTCGAAACGCGTTCTGAGTCACCCATATTAGTCACTTTCCAACGGCGCCATAGTGTAGTTATACACAGTAGGTCAATCTACTAGTAGACCGCGTGGTATTAGTCACGTATACAAAATTATGTGAATGTTAAACATAAACTCACAGGTTTCTTTCTCGAGTCGAGTATTTTCTGTTAAAGAATATTACAGTAGGCCTAGCATGCGTGCCGCGATAAGCGTTTATGACGCCATTTTATCGATTTTACACGATAAGCCCATACATTTGTCGTCTAAAATTTTCGATAAGATTTTATCACGGCGCGCATCCTAGCCCGGCTGATAGAGATATTAATATTATATGGACTTTCTGCATGCTTCACGTGCGTACTATAAAGTTAACTTACCGTATCCTACCTTGATTGTGTAGTAGCGTTCGGATCGCTATCTATTTACAGTTAAAAGCGATCCAAACGTATTGTGTGAGTATAATTTATGCATAAAATGAAACAATACGGTATAACGATGTCCTTGACCTGGCTGCATTTGTGTTTTGTAAGTTTTGTCGCTGTAAATATAATTTTGCACACCAATATACACGATGCAGTGGGATGCTCAACCTTATTGTAGTGTTGTGATGTTGTTCAACAATAAAGTGCTTTGGTTAAATTGTCAACACAGCTTGACCTAGAATTAACAAAAGTTTCGAGGTCACCTAATTAGAAATTTCAAACAGCAGATTCATGTCCAACAGTCCATGAGCCTTTACATTTCTCATTACTTTTTTCTTGACTCAATGTTTAGCACGGTTTGCCAGGTAGACCTTATTTTACTTATAATAGTTATTAAGCTATTATCCCTTTAGTTAGACAGAAGGCCAAAGGATTTTGATAGAAATCTTAAACTGTAATATGGATCAACCAGTCAGAACGGCACTTTGTATGTAGCGCTCAATATTGCTGTAATATAATATGCTCTGTAACAGTCTGTTCTGTCGCCTATACCAAGCTACATTACTGTGGTCAGTCATGTGTGTTTTCCACCAGTATTTGTTCGCCACGTCATAATAATGGGACATACCGACACGCTTAACTAGTTGTGCAGTCGGGTGCGTTTCCGCGAAGTCCTTTCCCATAGCACTATTGTGCAGTTGCCAATGCTTCTGCAGTCTTTCCTTACAGCAAACGTATCAATGAGGGCTATCGTTTTAGCGCTCACCAGTTGGCGCCACTGTAGAGTAAGGTCCTGTCACTTGCTAGTCGCGAAGACAGTGGCGCCAGCTGGTGAGCGCTAAAGTGGTAGGAGGACTATCGCATTTGCACTCATCAAGATGGCGCCACTGTAGAGTAAGGTCCTGTCAATCGCCAGGGGTGCCAACTTTTAGGTATAAAAACGATAGCCCTCATTGGCACGTATATAATAACAGAATAACTGACTATATTCTGAATATAGTCAGTTATTAAATGGTGATGAATATAATATTCATCACCATTTCACAGGACGTCCACTGCAGGTGAGTAATAAGTAGGTATATTGTGAATGTGTAATAACATTGTCCATTTGTTTGTCCCGACAGAGGATCGCTGCCGTGGCAAGGGTTGAAGGCCATCACGAAGAAACAGAAGTACGAGCGGATTAGCGAGAAAAAGATGTCTACACCTGTCGAGGTGCTGTGTAAGGTGAGTATTGTCGGCACGCTGTAATTCGCCTTAGTAGTATGGAAATAGAGTCGTTATTAGACTTTTCTATATTCAATTTTGACCAAGATATGGCACTGATGAAAGTCAAAAAAGGGTTGCCACGGTCACCTTTTCTTTTGGGCCCTAACAGTTTTAAGACAAACATAGCAAGCAGCAGTATACATAAGACTTTTCTTCTGACCATGCCATTTGTGTGAAGCTATCTTCGAATCGGTAGCCTAACATCCTGGTGTGGACACGGCACTGGGGGCCTAACGCTGAATGTGCACTTCGCAAAATGAAATGCGCAATTTTCCATACTAATATTATACAAACAAACTCTTCAGCCTTTACATTTGTGTAGAAAAGTTCGCATTTTGCGAAGTGCACATTCTGCGTCAGACCCGGCACTGGTTTATATCCTTAGACAAATGCAGGCAAATGTTTGTCGTATCTGAACTAAAATTAGAAATAGACTTTAGATTCTAGATTTTATGTTGTCTTAACGGTGGCATAGGACTGTCCTCATATCTAACTAGACGTTAGGAATGTCTGACGCAGTATTTATTGATAGGCGCTGCCCACATCGGATAGTCGCCTTGGCTCATAACTTGTTTATTACACCTATTTATAAATGAGGGAGCGTCGTTACGTAGATCAGGACAATTTACTAGTACAGATTTGTTTTTGAAACTCAATTTCATATTTTCAGTCAGCGTCAAATAATTTGTATCATCTAAAAAAGTAGCCAATAAGTTCGCAACACGTCTTTGTTAGGCCCAGTTTTTTGATTCATAGCAAATTGTTAAAGGACAATGGGCAAAATGGTACCCGGCTCCAATAGATATGTGTCTAGTATCGTTTGAAAGGTCTTACCAAGATGAACAACTTTTACTATGACCACCAGCCCCAGATCTGGTTGTGTACGAAGATATACATACTTTTTTGCAGAATGGTACCCGGCTCCAATAGTTATGTTTGTAGTGTCATTTGAAAGGTCTTACCGAGACGAACAACATTTACTATGGCCACCAGCCTCAGATCTGGTTGCGTTCGATGATAAAGATACTTTTTGTGTAACCTAAGTATCATACAGTATGGAAGGCAGACGCGCTCGGGGCAGGGCACCGACGAGATGGTCGGACGCGGTGAGGAAGACGGTGGGCGGGAGTTTGCATCGTGAGGTCCACACAGCTTATGACCGCATTCTGTGGAGGAACACTATCTGTGGTCGCGATCCTCATCAGTGAGGGACCGAGGAAGAAGAAGAAGAAGTATCATACGTGTCCATCGTATGGTACTTAGGTTATGCGAGGCAGGAAGGGTTTACTGCTCCAGCATCCTTCCTTAACTCTATAATTATTGATGGGGATAGTTGTGAAATAAATGTTTATTTAAAGAAGTACTACCCCCTTATTAATAAAAAGTTACACCTAGCAATCTTATTATTTAGCTATACGAATACAACAAAAAAGTTAACATTATTCCGTATTCTTCATTACAAGGGTACATTTTAACATAAAAACTGGAGATTTTTAAAAAAATACTTAAATCTTGAATAACTTGGAAATGAACAAGTTTCGGGCATGGTGTCATATGTCTTAAATGACTGCAAATAAGCTCTACTTTGACCCCTTTCAAGGAATGTATCGCTTTACCTGTCACCCTGTATTGGTTATGGCTATTGGAGCGGGTACCACTTTCCATACATTTGTGCCCATCATCCTTTTGGTACTAATGGTTAAATATTAACAAAATGCTAACTAATAGTTAAAAAATGTACGAAAAGTCAAGCTAACCATTGTTCGAAAAACATTTTTTTCTGATATTTAACCACTTGTCATTTGACATCTGTCAAATTTGACCATTGCTTATTTTAACTACGATTCAAAAAACCGGGCCTTACTGGGCCTAAGGCCCAGTTTTTTGATTCATAGTTAAAATTACAAATTGTTAAATTTTGCTACTAATGGTTAAATATTAACAAAATGTATATATAAATAGTTTAAAAATGTACTAAAAGTCAAGCTAACCATTGTTCGAAAAACATTTTTTTTCTGATATTTAACCACTTGTCATTTGACATCTGTCAAATTTGACTATTGGTTATTTTAACTACGAATCAAAAAACCGGGCCTAAGACCCGGTTTTTTTGATTCGTAGTTAAAATAACCAATAGTCAAATACTTTACAGTGGCGCTAACTGATGAGCGCTAAAACGATAGCCCTCATTGAGTAAGGCGGAATGGAGAAATGTTTTGGAAAACCAATCAGATTGAGTGAAATTCACAGAATGAAATCTGATTGGTTGTTCAAAATATTTCTCCGCACAGCTTTGGTGGAAACCGGGCCTAAAACAATAAAGTTGGTAATAAACGTGGTGTTTCCAGGGATTCCCGGCCGAGTTTGCCATGTATTTAAATTACTGCCGCGGGCTAACCTTCGACGAAGCCCCTGACTACATGTACCTAAGACAGGTGAGTTGGATTTTATTATTTGTTAAGTTAAACTTCAATTCTGTTAGAGGAATCACTAATCTAATAGATTTCGATTTTTGAACGTAAAATTGGTGTATCAAGTCATTAATGGTCAAGGTCATGTGAAACGTTTAGTTTAGGCAAAAAATGTGAAATATAATATTTAGTGTTATTTACTACTATTCAGGTAATTGATCATCCTGTCTGACATTATCTGTATCAGACTTTCTATTTGACATTCAAAAGATTCGTGCACTTGTACTAGTTTCTGTTGAGGATAATTATTGATCATCAAGATACGCGTGGATTCTTACGTGACGTACAAAACAGTCACTCTACTCTGCATAAACTTTGTGTTCAGTTGTTTCCATTTGATCACCACACAACGCCTCAGTTTTCTGTGATGGTGTGTGGCTGTATAAGTGTCTATGTTAGCAGCTTTTTAGGGCGCCTTCAAATTAGAGATGTGAGAAACGCGGCGTTTAGTGGCGCTGCAACTGCGCTTTTTACAATAGGGATGTTTCCTGAGTAAAAAAGCAAGAGTTTGAATTAGTCAGTTACTATAAAAAAAATACTCGACACGTATTGTTATCTTTTTCAAAATAATGAAAATTTAAAAGAGATAAAGTGCGCTTAAGTTTAGAAAAAGAGGCCAGTGACGTCAAGGAGTGCTTAAAAGTGTAGCACTTTGTGACGTCACGTGGAACTTCAACGCATCATAACTTCGTAATTACTTGTTTGATTGACAAATAAAAACATACGCGTCCAATATTTTTTGACGGACTACGTTTTTTTTAGGAAACTAGCCTATTGTATGAAAACTAGTAGTGGCGTGCCCGCAATGGCGTACTGGCCTCACCGTAACGCTTTGTCACGCCTCTAATTTCAAGGCGCTTTATGTTTTTTATGCATTTGACCGCAATCGCATCTGGTGTTAATTGAGATGCAGTCCAGGATGGTACATATCTGCCCTGTGTAAAATGCCCGGATTAATAGTATTCAGGAAAAACAGAAGCAGGCTGTGAATTCCAGTCCCTAGCTGTTCGCATTATAAAAGAGTCATCGAAACGCTTAGTGCGAGCTGGTGGAATGTCGACAATGTAGGTATGGTAGGCTAATCTGCGTCTGGTTTCCCGGTGGAAAGGGGCTGGTGGAGTTAGGTCGTATAATTCCTACGCAAACTGTAGTCTGTAGAAAACCGTTAGAGAAGCTTTCAATTCTCTTTGTTCCGTCCGCAGCTGTTCCGCATCCTGTTCCGCACGATGAACTACCAGTACGACTACACGTTCGACTGGACCATCCTGCGGCAGCGCAAGCAGCACATGGAAGCCGGCGCCGCGCCGCCCGACCGCCGCTCGCCGTCCGTCCAGCGGCGCGCCGCCCAGCAGCCGCCGCAGCCGCCGCCCAACAACGAGGTGCGTACTCATACAGTCTCATGCCCGTTTTCACCATAAATCCCTAGTTTTTAAGTGACCCATATGAAAACAAAATTCCTGTTATGTGTTGCCATGTGACCCACATGATGTGGGTCACTTAAAAGTTAGGGATTGATGGTGCAAACGGTATCATCGTCACAGGATTTATACGGTCTCCTTATAGAACAGAGCACAGGCCTTGCCCTAAAAGCGGTTTCGCACTACATCTGATCTGTGTGCTTATCATGAGTTTAAGTTAGGTGTGCTCGCTAGCTACTGCGCTATGATTGTACAGCGCCTCTATCGGCTACTTTGAAGAACTAAAAACGTCATACATTTCTTTGACACACTCGATAGCGAGCACACCTAACGTGAACTCATGGTAAGCACACTGAATGCATCGAATCGGAATCGCATTTCGGAAATAAAACTACTACTCCGGATTGTATTTTCGCAAATTCGGATCGGATGTAGTCCGAAACTCTATCTATGAGATTGCCCAGACGAGTCACCCATGGAAGTCAGTGTAAATAGGTAGAGGAGTGAGGTCTCCGGTAATGAATTAACGTCATTGCCAAATTGCTCTAAACTCTCCTACTTGGCTTGTGGTATAGAATAATATTATACCAACGAATTTTCTGGATTCCATACCATTCGACAACGCATGTTAAGTCCAACGCGTGCGAGGATTTTTACATTATTAATGCTACATAATATTGTTATGTATATTTTGTTATTATATTTACCTAATAAGTTTTTCATTCTGATAAGCTATGTAGGTGTAGAAAACTAAATCAGCTCATTATGTTATTTCTAGTTTAGCTATGCTTGAAATTATTGACTAAAATAAGAAAATAAGTAAGAAACTGAACTCAAACTGTGTGTCCTCATCTCAAGTCTCCGTCTTAGGTGAAGTCGGTGCACGCGACCAACGAGTCGGCGGCCAACAAGCCGGCCGTCAAAGGACACCAATCCGTTAGTCAACTCAAGAAAAAGCACACCGCCATATCCTAACCACCACCGACCACTCGCTAACCCACTATGCGCCAAGCAGGCGAGATTGTATGCTGGAGCTTTCATTATTACTAAATCTAGGAGTCTTGAAATCGTTTAGCCCATTTTTCTGTGCGTTACTTTCGTTTAAAGAAATCGAAAAAAAAAACTCTTGGTTTTGAAAACTGAGGGCTATGGTTGCGGCAAAGAAAGCCCTGGCCATAGATAAATTATAAGAAACTTAGTTCAGATATTAACGAAACAATCTTTGGAGAATTCCCATGGTCAGTGTTGCCAGGTTTAATAAATTATTTATTTATAAAAAATGTATTTTGTCCTGTACTGAAGACATCAAAAGCGTCAAATGAAAGCTTGAGCTTATAATCACAATCATGGTGTGATCGCATATGCACGAGTCGAAAATTATTTCGTAATACAGTTTTTGAGTAACAAATCACCTAATAAAAATCTTGCCATCATCATTATTAATTTGTTCATCGTGCGTGACATATTTGCACGGATTTTGGTTTTTAAGATTCATATAACTCGGTGACAGTGCTAAAACAATCAGCTTTGTTACGTCAGTCATCAATTTTATTTGAATGTTATAATTTGATTTGCACTAATACGGTGAATGGATTATTTGAATAGTGGTGGATTTTGAAAGTAAACTCGGTGATATAGAGGGTTAAAAGTGACAATAATGTTGTGTGCGATTTGTCCATGTGTAAAAATGGCCCAAGTATTGTTATTATTTATTTCTAGAATATCCCCGTTCTATACACATCGATCTTTCGTTATGATTTATAGTTGGGATTCGTTTTCATAAAACGGACCACAAATTGAAGTGTTAATTTAAAATTGCTTCAAATGTCACTAATTCAATCTTTAGAAAAAGCTTTTGATCTGATTAGTCTAGCGGATTTTTGGGTAACTAAAAATCTATGACCAATAAACGTACTTATCATTTCTGTTCCCCAAAATCCTGCAGGTTTTGGCCATGTTGTGACAGTAACTTGTCAAGTCTGATAGTATGCGATTGTTAGAAACTGAGCTACACAAGGATGTTAATAATAATATGACATTGTCTATTGATAAATGTCTAAAAGTAGATGTGCATTTCGACGGGGATTTTAGTTAGCTTAATACGTTTCTCTGGCTAGAGTTGTGCAGGACATAATAACAGGCTGGCTAGGCACTGTCTTGCACAAATAGGTACACCTACATTATGTAAGCCTACATTTGAGTGTTAAAATTTTTGTGCAAAGATGATCTCTGATGATTTGTTTACCGATTGACACGCTATCGGTTAGTTATGCAGGATAATATAGTTGATAAAATATTGGTATTTTAACTTTATACACAGAGCGTTGGCGGATTATATTAAAAAACAAATAGCTGGTCGAAACATGATTCTGACCATTTGTAATGTTATGATATTTTATTCTTTGTATAGCAGATTTCTTGGAATGCTTAACTGAGTCAAATTAGCGTAATTTACTTTCGCTTTTACCATTAGTCATAATTATGTTTTAGTTATTTTAATATTTTTAATCCGCTGACCTTGAATGCGGTCAAATTCCGTGACGATAATTTCTGTTTTCATATTTTCTGTATCATGATAATATCACCATTTTATAGGTAACATTACTTCAATACTTGTCGCGCTCTGTGTATAGTAGTGTTACCATAAATTATAGCGTTTGTAGAACTTTTATAGTAGTATGTGGTGTGTGTACGTGTGAGTGAGTGATGTGTATTTTATTCTGTAAATTTCTACTTATTAAGGGTATAAACGCATCTTATTGATAATGATGTACAAGTTTATTTTTGTATACAAAATATTATTTGATATTTTGCATGAGATTGCCAATTTTTTTAACATCGGAACAACTTGGATAGTGATTTGTTAATATCTGTGTAATAAAAAATTGTATAAATTAAAAAATGAGTGTAGTTAACTCTTAAAAATAATGATACTTTGTGAGGTAAGCTGCAATAAGGTGATAATGTGGCGATGTGAATTTTGTATAAATTAAATAAAAACCTTCAAGTACATAGTTATTATGTTCATTTTATTCTCGCACGATACTCGGCGCGTTATATGGTAAATAAATTTCTTTTTTTGTAGTTAATTTAATAAATAGTCAAACCCAGCAATTTTAGTACATGTACGGTTAATATAATATCACCGGTATTGAAGTTGTACTTGTATTTTCATAGTGGTGTTTGTAGCATTTGTCAATATTAACAGTTGTGGAGTGGTTTCGATACGTATACACACACAGTGGTACTTGGTTGTTGTTTCATCCATCGTAACGTAATAATGAGAAGACATATTCACAGTCACCGGTAGCGGGCTCGAAAACGTTGAATTGTTATCGTTAGCCTAGGCGCAGACCATCGATTTTGCCTCGGCCGATAGTTTAGTCGGGCAGTTGATCAGTATGGGCATGTATGGAAGTGCGCACACTACACCAATTTGATTTGGCCAATTCTTCATACAATTTAAAATCGGGCACAACTATCGGCCAACTAAAAATCAGTGGTGTGCGTCTAGTCTTAGATTTATTAGAATGAGGGCTACAGTTTTTTACATAACAGTTGGCACTACTGGGGATTGACATTACTCTACAGTGGCGCCATCCTGTAGCCTTATTCACGTAACAAAACTTCAACGACAACGAAACACTGAGTTGCAATCCTATCGAGTAATCGTTCTATCAAAATGACCCTTGTGAAAACGGATTTAGAACTGTTTTTCAATGGGATGCTCACCAGTTGGCGCCACTAGCAAGTGACAGTGACCTTACTCTACAGTGGTGCTTACTGATGTGCGGTAAAATGATAGCATTTTCAATCGAGGTTACTTTAACAATTCAGCGGTTTCCGAGCCCCGACCAGTAAATAATCGTAGATTTAGTGACTTAACCCTTTCGTACTTGTATTAATTTTGTTTTTTCTCTTTCCAGTGAAAGAGATTACGACGTTCGGCAGCAAGCGGTGCTCCGGCGAAGAAGCGAGCGCGATAGCGGCGTGTGTGTGTGTGTGTGTGTGTGCAGTGGCGGCGTAGCATGGGTTGGCACCCGGGGCGATCACCCCCCTCCCCCCTGTCATAAGTCCTAAGGCACCCCCTGGTACCCCCCAAGATTTTGGGGTTTTACCTACCGATTCGAAGATTGAAAGACAATCGCACCCCCCCCGTATCATGACATAGACCGTAGACTTGCCNAAGGCACCCCCTGGTACCCCCCAAGATTTTGGGGTTTTACCTACCGATTCGAAGATTGAAAGACAATCGCACCCCCCCCGTATCATGACATAGACCGTAGACTTGCCATGCAGATGCGCCAGTGAGTACTAATCTGCGCGACTTGTGTCGCCCCTGATGCTCGGCACCCGGGGCGGACCGCCGCTTACGCCGCTACTGTGTGTGCCGGGGCCAGCTGCGTCAGTGCGTCGAGTGCGAACTAGCTTTTTTTCTATTACAGAGGCCTTTTTTAGTTATATCGTCGATAGTGAAAAGTGTCGGCCGAAACACGGTGACTAACTTTTATTGTTAGAGTTGTGAATCGATCTTACTTTGATTTGATTGTATTATACTTTATATGTTCATTTTGTAATGAATGAATTAGGGTCCATTATCGTTCGACTTGCATTTTTTATGAAAATAAATCCATTGTAACAAATATTTAACTCTGTGACATGTTCGGTTTGTAGTTTAATGTTACTCTCGATAATTAATTAGTTTGATGTTAGTTTTCCTAATTAGCTAGTGTTTACATTCAATTTATTGATTAATCGTAATGTCCTGAGTATTTCAACGATTACTGTATATAATATAGTGTATGTACGCCCGTGAATGGCTGAAATACTTTAGTCAGGAACTCGACGCGGTGTAAAACAATATTGGCTAATATCGTTCATTAAAAATTTACTGATTACTAATGTAAGTAGGTTTTTCTGTAATAAAAAGAGAAAAAAATATGTAAAAATCTAAAAAAATATCTAGTTAAGTAAATCTGATTCCCGCTCCGGCGGAGAGCGCCGCGCGCGTCCCCAATAGCTATAGGTATTAATTTTGGTTTCGATTCGGTTATAAAATAAGGTAATTAATATAAAATTGTACATAAAAGATATAGCCGCGAGCGCCGCTCCCCGACGGAGGTCGGTACATATTATGTATCGTGTATTTTAAAACAAAGTAAACATAATTGTAAATATTGAGACAGTGTTCATTTTAACTGTTATTTTTTTAAGAACACGCTAATATTTCGTTCGGTCTGTAAGCGGGGTCCCGCGACGCGTATACCGTAGAATCCGTTGATAGCCGCTCACCTGAAGGTGATATTTTTATATGAAGACGACCGTAGGCGACTCAAAGACCAGGCTCGCGGGGCCCCTACTCTAAGATAATGTAACAGAGATCTTGTATGATTGCGAGCGCGGATGTATCAAATGGAGACAAAATATATAGACTTTAAACTTAACGACATTGTAACGACAACACAATGACTATCGTATTTATCTCATTGTGATAATATGGATCTCAATATTCCTCTTTTCTACAAACATGCGATTTAAGGTGACTAATTATAATTTCTTTCCACGAATCGTTAAATAAATTAGACAACCGTTGTTTTGTCTCCACTTGAGAGAGCATACTCGATGTAATGCACCTTTAATTATTAATAAATAATAATAAACGATTAACTGTGGTTTTATTTTATTTTTTATTTTATTTGGTTTTATTCAATGAAACAATTTTGACATTTTTACACTTTATTCAACATCATTGTCGTATAACTTACAGTAATTAACAATATTCACTGGTCGCGCGGCGCGCGAGGAACGCCTAACACTAACGTATGAAGTAAAACATCGAGCGCCAACAGTTACACGATAATACTGCGTAGAATAACACATTATAGGTACTCGAGGATATCTAATAACAAGTATAAAATTTAACAAATGATCTTTACATAGTTGCCCGAACTTTACACCGAAACCAATTTTACATGCACGAAGTTAGGCCTTGTCCAGGAGGGCGAATTCGCCGCGATTGTCTTCGCGCGGACACGAGCGTATGTATGACGCGATTTACGCGCGAATTTACAACTCGCGTGTCTTGTGGACGCAATATTGTCGCGTGTATTTGCGTAGGATTCGCGACGAATTCGCCCGTCTGGACAAGGCCTTATAATGAGAAAGATTAACAGGCTATACCGCTACGAGGTTACATAGTAGGTACAAATGACTAATGTTCTATGCGCTAAACGAAGCATTAGTACAAAATACACCACTAACTAAGAGTACAAAACTATAGTTCCATTTTACACTATATGAGTGGGTTTTTAATGTGTAGGTGTTGCCATGTAATTACGTTTTGTTTCATTTATGTGCAATCTTTTTTTAACATCCTGTGTTGCCATTATTTTATGGGTTTTAATATAAAAACGAAGAGCATTGTTTTGATTTTAAATTAAAAAAAAACTGAAGCTTATGTATTATTCCCTGATCCGTTTAAACATTTTTATGTTTAAAATGACCATAAACTGTGCTCACGTATGTGAAAATTTTAATTCTTATAACTACACTCTTAATATAAATAATTGAATTCAACATCAAATTGACATTATTAATTGATGCAATTTATTTTTATTAGTTATAATTTTAACGTGTAACAACAGTTTGAATAATATTTATTAAAATGTGTAACACCAAACAAGATTACTTGAGAAATACTGGGGGTTAATATCTAAATAGTAATGATGTTGTTCTACATTCAACACAACGTCTATTATTGTCATAAACAACGCAAGACTCATACATTCTACATACATTTGATTTGAATAAAACAAATGAATAAACATAACAATATAAATATTAACAAAGTAGGTATTTTCTCACTGTGTCCTATAAACTTGTAACAATGATAAAAAGAAAGCGATATTTTTTTTTATTTGCTCTGAATCCGAGAACGTATACCTAACACATAGTGCAGTTAGATTTAATTTTCAAAAGATTGAATGGAATGGACACTAATGCACTATATCCATTTTGTTGTTGAAGGTATAATTTCATACTAATATTTTACTATATTGGAATTTTGATATTATTTGTGCACATGCCGATTTCACATACTGGTTTAATATTTGAGTTGAAATGTAACTATAGCAATGTAATTCATGTATGTATGATTTTATACATAATATGACCAGGGTAATTTATCTAAGGGGTTTTTTTATCAGGCAGCATCACACAAACAGCTTATTAATGAACGCTAAGTAATTTATCAAACGGTAAGATAAAGAATTTTCATTTTAAATAACATTTTAATTACTTGATGCCCTTAACATTAGACATGACATTAAGAAATTTAATCTATTTTAATATTAATAGCTAAACAGATCACAGAATTGGAATGGGCTCAGAAAATATAAAACTTAATAATATAATTGAATTGGAAGAAGGTTTTAGTAGTTAAAATATCGAGGTATATTTTTGGGAAAACTTAAAATATTTCAGTCAATTTTGTATAGCTGTTATATGAATATATTTTGGAAGATCTGTTAAAAATAACTACGAATAAGCATTGGTATTTTATCTAACTAAATAATGTTTTTTTACAATATCTCACTATTATTCATAAAAATTTAGGGATATAATTTATAGAAAAGTATCTATTTAAGCCTAGCCGCAGACTACAGACATTTTTTCGGCCGATAGTTGACCGATACCTACTGTTAATCATTATGAACATCTATGAAAGTGCGCACAATTACACCGAATTGGTATCGGCCGATTCTTCATACAAATTAGAATCGGGTTCAACTATCGACCGACTAAAAAGTCTGCTGTGTGCGGGGAGTCTAAAATGTTAATGTCTTTTAATTCGTAATTTCTCGATGTCCTGTGTTCAAACCTAGGAATAAGCAGGCCCAAAATGATACAAAAATTAATAACAATAAACTAGGTGGGAGTAGAGAACATTAACGTGACATTAATACAGATCTAAAGCTAGTGCTGTCTAGCATAAACTATAAACAAATGAAATATTGACCATTATGTACACAATTTGGTGA
This sequence comes from Ostrinia furnacalis, assembly GCF_004193835.3. NCBI lineage: Eukaryota > Metazoa > Arthropoda > Insecta > Lepidoptera > Crambidae > Ostrinia > Ostrinia furnacalis. The sequence continues at coordinate 928,180 of NW_021134344.1, read as the reverse complement.
GACTACTTTAAAACTATAGAAATATTCATAAGAATAGTTAATAGTCAATGTAGAGCACATTAAATTTCTGTCAACTGTGTTTACAAAACTTCAAGCATTTGTGCGAGAAAAAAATCAGTGTTCCACTCAAAGTTAGCTGGGTCAAAGTTTAGTAACTAAAATTACTTGTTGTGCTCTCAATTTAGTTAGATTTCTGCAATTTAATTCTTTCGTCAAATAGGATAATAATATGTTCGCATGCCAAAGCTGATAAATACAATTTTTATAGTTACATAATTTATTAACATAGATTGAGATCGCCAAAAACCTACCTACAACATAGCACATTTTTTTACCACATTCTAAGTTATAAGACATTTTACAGCGTTGATATAATATTATCTACATTGAAGAATTTTATTGTAGATTCGATATTTTTCAGGAACACTATACCCAGGCTATATTGAAACAATGTTTGTCTTAGTTTAGTAACTGTTTATTTTCAAATATGACGATTCTAGCTTTTCTAATAACTGAACCGGATGTTATAACAATACATGTTATAGTAAAAATGATGAGTTACATTATAACTATAGCTACTTACGAGCAAAAATATGGAATCACCCCGTTGTGATTTGTTCCGAGTGATCTTAAGAACTGAACTATACAGGGTGTTAGGTAAATGGGTATATGAGCCGACACTAGCCCATGTTAACATGTTCATATAAATGGTATGAAGTCAGAAAATTGATATCTTCATTTTAATTATTTTATTTTTCATACAAATCGTATTTCATAAAATTTATTTTGTATGAAAATAAAAAAAATAAAATGATGATATCAAATTTCTGACTTCACCATACCATTAATATGCCCATGTTAACATGGGCTAGTGTCGGCTCATATACCCATTTACCTAACACCCTGTATATCTATGGCATCAATTTGGAAGACCAGTGTCGTGGCATTATCTACTGAGATGCTACGACACCGTGCTGAGTGGATACCTTTTCAGTATCATTGTAATTACCTACTCATTAAATAATGTTAAGTATTGTAAGTGTATTGTCGATGATACTGAATAAACATTTTTTCTTTCTTTGAATTTAAAGTTTACAATCTTACCTTTAAAATGGTACTATTTTTATTTATCTTTTATTAAGTACTCACTAAGTTCTTACTTACGATATCTCAGAATAAATAGGGTGATTCCATACTTTTGCTCGCGAGTGTATTTTGATTTGGCCGGTTTTCGACGTAACATTTTCTCATCTACAGCTTGAGCTCAAAACTAAAATATGTCAGCATTACATCTGATAAATATATTATTGTTATAAAGTAGGTACACTTAGTAAAATATTACAGTGTCTAACATCGATGCTTGCTTAGTCATAAGACAGCGACAAATATTTATTCGTCTAGGACAGAAAGTAGCGTATTTTGTTTTATAGCAATAGTTTTAGGATGTTGAATACCAATAGGCCGATAAAAAATATCATAAATGATAATATATCTAGCTAAGCATTTGTTCCTAAAGCACACAAAATATTTATACGTTAACTAAGACCCGAAAACATTAAAAGCTAACAATTTTAAAGCTGTAAAATGTATGAATGGTTAAACCTATCTTCCTTATCAAATAAAATTCCCTTAATTTAACTAAAAGCACCTAAAACTAAAACAACATCTATGTAAAATATATTTAAATTCTACTCAAATAAATAAATTTAATTTAATATCATATTACATAGGCGTCTATATTCATTTATCTAGTAAAATTAATTTCGTTGACTCTAGGAAAATAAATTTTAAACATTATAATTTACAGTTTATAGGTGTATCATTTCAAAATGCTCCCTTAAAAATTTCGAACTTCGGAATCATATCCCAAAATTACGTGGAATGTACACAAAATAGGAACGAAAATTGAAAACGAACGTCACTAAAAATAATTCACAAAATAGTTCGATTCTAAATTCATTCGTTAAAATAAATCTCACTATTCCGACATTCATACTGTATATCCGAATTGAAAATCAAATAACTGGGCCATTTTATAAGCGTGACAAGTCTGAAACTCGTTAGTTACTAACTGATAAAGAGCGAACCCTATCTAATTAACTGCCAACCTGGCGGCCGTGACGTCATGTGACGTGACGACGCTATGGCACAGAATAAGTAGGTAATAGTACAGGTACAGAAGGATTACTCCGCAAGACGATTTAAATAAATGCGAGTCTTGCTACGACGCGATACAGTGGAATTCAGCTCGCACAGCACTACGTACCTACAATTTTATTCACCTACAAGTTTTGTCTCTTTCTATCGCGTGCCTCTGAACTCTTCTTACGCTGTTAGGGTTGCTGTCTAGTAGTGTCTAGTAAAAAAATAATTAATCTACTTATTTGTAATGAGGTACGTATGTAGGTAAGTACGCATTCATTATGGAAAACCTTGGGAGAGGCCTTTGTCCAGCAGTGGACGTCATTTATTTTGGCTGAAACGAACGAACGCATTCTGAGCAATAGTCATGGTAGGTTAGGTTCCTATACTATCCTAAGAATTATTGATTACCTACATGGTCAACATATCTTTCAGCATCTTTGGGAAGCGAAAAATAAATAAATCCGGTAGATTTCTTTTCGAATTTAAACACCCGAACGCCGCACAATAATATTTCTTTCTCTTTATGTCCATTTTTAAATAATACTTCGATCATAGAATTAGGTACTACAACGCACGCCAGCGTCCTGACGGGCGCGCGCGTGACACTCGACTGATATAATACCCGCCGCGGGGCGCTTCGCTGTAGGTAATTATCGGATGAACCGCGCGGAGTGAGCCAGGCCTGGCTATGGTACGGACACGGGGCGAACGCGGGTGTGCGGGTAAGTGGGAGGGACACTCGTATGCGAGGTGCGTAGTTAGCTCGTTCGAGTTGTAAATAAGTAAGTTCATGTAACTACATAAATGCCGCGTTTGAGATTCATTGTTCTTAGTTTCTTTTTGTCCACAACGAGGAAGCTCTTGGCCTGATAGAAAGTGACAATCAGACCGAAGGTGGAAGCGAGCTTCACCCGGAATCCTTAACTAGAAAGGAACTGGCTATTTTACCTCCACTTGGAGGTAAGATTAGCTTTTGTAACATTGTTGTTATGGAGGACTAGGCCGGGTTTTCACCAACGCAACGTGGAGCGGAGCGGAGAAGAGTTTTGAATAACCAATCAGATTTCCTGGTTTCCTGAATAATGAAATCTGATTTGTTATTCAAAACATTTCTTACACCTTCGTGGAAACCAAGCTTTAGATGGTTTCAAACTTGTCACTTATCAAAGGTCAAAAAACAACCGCTACCGAGTAAACTATTTAGTAGCTAGAGATGCAGTCGGGCGGGTTGAACATTCCGAAGACGTTCAGCTCGTACAGACTGGCCAGGGTGATGAAGAGTAAGTACCACACCATCAGCACGGCGCCGTACTTGCGGTCCAGCTTCCAGCCGTTGGCGTGGGTGGCTACCACCAGGAACACCACCGTGGAGAATAGGGACAGGGTGGAGTAGATGAGACCTGGGGGAATAGAAGAATTTTGTAACTATGGCTGTACTTATTGAGGGTTGGAGAGACGGGGAGGGTAGCTGTTTCTCTAGAGAAATAGGAGGGTCCTACATACACCTTGTTTCGTTCTAGTGCATGTCAAAGAGGAGAATCTTGTCTAAAAAACTGACCAGACTGCCCTCCTCCCCCCTGGCTCAAAAGTAGATATAGCTACTGGTACGTTCGACCTTCACGATCGTCTGTCCACCGAAGTGGACACTGGCTAGTGGCCAGGTAACACTATTTCAGTGTTAAAGTTGCCCAACAAGCGTTTTTGCCGTTTTAGTCATTTCGGGAAGCAAAATTAAATGTATTTCTTAGAGGAGTAATGTTTTCGTGGTATGGAATGACTCATTACGGTGGGAACACGTGATAACGTTAAAAATTCAAGTTCTTTTGTCTCTTTTGGTGAGGGTAGACATTAATTGGTGACCTGAAGTCAATAAATAGTTTTAAGACTGTTGTTTTAACGTCTCTCCCATGGATCCAGAGCCAAAGACGTCCAGTGAGTGCAGTCCGAAAGGGAAATTTAGTAAGAAGAATGTTTCGCCAGATATCCTGTTGACATACCCTTGCTGATGACGTTGACGTGGCTGCCGGGCTGGATGATGGCGGTCTGGATGAACCACGGCAGCCCCAGGCACACCAGGATGTCGAACACGTTGGATCCAACTGCGTTAGACACCGCCATGTCGCCATACCTAAATTGAAGTGGTGAATTTAGTCGTGTTACACAAAATGAAAACTTTCAGCAGGGTCGTTCAGTATTTTAATAAGTTCAAAATTCGATTCTACTTTAACCATCGATTTGAGGCTTTTAACTGGTTGAATTTCAATATTAAGAACAATATTATAGGAAAGAATCTTAATGATGAATCAAATTTTGAGCGCTGTTGGTTGTGTAATAAATCGGTGTAAAGACACATAGAAACATAAGATTGTCATAAATAAGGGGCTGCACAAACTTAAGACACTTTGTTACCGACACGGCACTTCATCAAAACCGACATGTTCTATGGTGGCAAATCACCAACTGGACAGAAAAAGTGATTAGATACCTAAATGAAAATAAAATATTCACTGGTGTCCTAATACCACTTACACAATTTTATTGCCTACGTTTGCGCATACTATACGCAGCCAAAGCACACGATGCGTAGCGGTTGCGCACCGTAAATTCAAATTTTCAAATTCAAAACGTTTTTTGCTAGTCACATTACTATTTATAGTGGTGTTACAAATAGAGATATACAATGTGACGCCCTGCAATGGCATAAAAGATCAGAGAGAGGGTAAAGATTTCGTCTTATTGTTGTCCGTCACAGATATTGCAATCAGACGATACCGCGACATCGCTCCGCGACGTGTGCTAAGTGCTTTGGCTCTAAGGAAGTTATGTAGAATGAATAAAGTTATGAATAATTGATAAAGTTACCCCTCCTTGATGACGGCGAGCGAGGAGAGCGCGTCGGGCACGGACACGCCGGCCGCCACGAACGTCAGCCCCATCACCGTGTCCGGGATGCCCAGCGTGTAGCCTGGGCAAAGAACGAATCCAGTTAAAGACAATAAGGACTAATGTTATGTAACTTATGTTACAAAATAACAAGGGCTGCCCAGGTTTTATATCGCTATCAATTCACCACATCCTAAATTCTTGAATCTTTCTCATCCTTGCTATAAGTAGGGGCTAAGTAGTTAGGTATCGACAACATAACGGCCTCTTGACGTTGTGGTCTTGTTGAGTCCTTTAGCCATTTTTCCGTTACAACTCTCTACATTTACTTAAGTGTTATGTATGAATAACCTTCGTTTACAGTGTGATCATTTGGTGCTAAAAGTCTCCTTGTTTTTTGGTTGGTAACTAATCTTTTTAAGAAGATTGTATTGAAGATGGTTCGTAGGTAGTCAACAAATGAGTCTATCGAAAATATCCTTATTGAGAAACCATGCCAACCTGTTATGTACCTACCTACAGGAGAACCATGAAGGTGATTACACTTGTGTACAGAAGACTGTACAAGTGTACGTCAAGGTATACCTACATTGAAGCATCTCATGAAGTTTGACAATAAAAAAATAAAAAAAATCTGTTGTGTATTTCGTGTTGCACTCACCGATGATGGTGATCATCCACACCATAAAGTAGGAGTAGAAGGAGATCCACAGCATGGAGACGATGAAGGTGACGGGGTACCAGCGGCCGCGGCAGTCGGGCATGGTGTGCCGGCACGACCAGTGGATCGGGTACGCCACGTACCAGCAGGCCAGCTGCATTGGGTCTGGGAGAGAAGAAAAGGTGTTTATTTCAGTAAATCTTTTATGATAAGTTGCTGGGGCCTCCCAGAAAGTAATTACAAGATTTCTGGCAATGCCTCGCTCTTCTATCGTGTAGTGTGTGTGTGACTTGGGACAGAAGAGTAGTTACCTCATCATTTCAGCCATAGGACGTCCACTGATGAACATAGGCCTCCCCTAATGCTTTCCACGTTGATCGATTAGTAGCGGCCTGCGTCCAGCGCTTCCTTGCTACCTTTACGATGTCGTCGATGACCGAGTAGTTACCTACCTAAGTACATTGATAACATTCTTCATGACAAGCCAATGAGGTAATAGAGCCTAGTAAGCGCAACTAAGGAAAGAGTTCGCGACGATGACGTGTATACCCGTTTCAGCAGGTTTTAAAAAGTATGTGACAAATAATGTTATTAAAGGTGAACTTACTGGCTCCAATCGGCTTGACGAGTGGGTTGACGGCGGTCTCGGGATTGTACTCCTTAGCCTTGTAGTACGCAGGCGCGGCGGCGGGCTGCAAAAGAAATACGTTTTTAACATGGCAGTTGTAGAACCAATGAAAAGGTGCAGAACCAAGTAAAGGAGTTATCAATGACAGTGGCTGGATGATGCGGGAGATCAGACCGTTCTATGTGGTGGTATTTACTCATAGGTCACACACATCGCGATAACCCGAAGATTCGCGCTATATTGATGTGTAGCCAAGTATTCGCGTAAAGGACTTCGCTCCGCTGCAGCGCTGTCATGTCAAAGTTCAAACGTTATCGCCCAAATGTCATCGCGACGTGTGTGTTCCAGGAGTTAGAAGAGGCTTAGGCTTAGTTGCACCACCTTATTTTAACCGAAACAATAACATGCGCGTACGCAGTATTGCGGGACGTGAGTCCGTTAGACGAGGATAAGTGACTTTTTTCTCGTGACGTGACGGCCGAGTATCGTATTACAGGACTATTCACCTCTCTTTCTCACCGCTGCATTTCCTGTGTAGCTTGACCGCCAATAAAAACAGAGAGGGTCAAGTTTGTCCCGAGTGTAAGTTAAGTCGGTGCTTTTTTGGTATGGAGTTTGACATATTTTTGACGTTTGTCAAAGTTAAATTAAGATGGTGGTGCAACTCAGCATTAGAATCATTCCTGCCATTGCAGCTGAATTGATGGGACAATAAGATGTTTATAGATCGTTTCATCCACGAAGACGCGTCCCACCAATTTTTGGTCGAGTAAAGCGCGGGGTGCGGGGAGTTCGATCCGAGCAATCCGAGCGTCATCACTGTAGTGTGCGTGTGCACTCATGGATAGTTTAGCGTGTACCGATGATAACAATCAAACATTAGCGGCAGAATGGTGGGGCGCGTCTTCGTGGATGAAACGATCTATACTAGGCATGGAAATGATTGCTATTTTTCATTCATTTTCATTGTATGAAATGATGTTTTTTTTTCATATGATTTCACATGCGAAATTTCATAGGCAATGATTTTTATTCGCAGTGTTTTAATGTAGCTCTTTCATATAATATGCTACTTTTAATGAAGTATGAATTATGATGAAGGATTGCTAATAATTAGCTAAAATATGAAATGTAACAAATCTGTTTCATTTATGTCGCACAACAAAAAACAAACAGTTTCACAGCACATTAATAACCGCGCGACTAATGAAAATCATTCATTTCATCTGCCTGCTATACAGTGTGAGTCACGTTAAAGTGTACATATGAAAATAGATGAAACTAGACCTATTTTTATCGACAAAAAAGAGGTCAAAAAATTTTTGAGATTTTTTTTAAATTTTTTATAGAATTTTTTTTCTTCCAATTACTTATTGTAAAGAAAACGTAATAACTTTTAAACTAAGCGGTATATCCTGATAAAATAAAAACAGTAATAATGCTAAATAACAGGCAATACTAAAAAAATACATAAAATACACAAAAAAGGCCAACAAATAATAAAAAATGATACTTTTTGAAAAAAATCAGCTTTAAAATTCGTGTTTTTTTGGTTATTTGATAAATTTCTCCAAAAAATGCCCCTATAACAGGTAGTTTTTATTACTTTGTATTATTTTCTATCGTATTATCTTTGTAAAACCAAAAATCGCATGTCTCTATCCCTATCACAACATTTGCTATGATCGTTTGAACAAAGGCCTGCCACAACATTATTCTCCGCTACAGTTAGAGACAATTTTAATTTTAACTAAAATGCTTATTTTACTTCGAAATCTTTTTGTTTTTATTTGAAATCTAACTTGTCTTTATCAAAATAACAAATTTAGAGCCATTTTCAATTTCGTTGTTAACGAAGCGTTGAATGGCGCGCCCGGAGAGGCTTAGTTCAAACGATCATTGCAAACGTTGTGATAGGGATAGAGACATGCGATTTTTGGTTTTACGAAGTTAATACGATAGAGAATAATACAAAGTAATAAAAACCACCGGTTATAGGGGCATTTTTTTGAGAAATTTATCAAATAACCAAAAAAACACGAATTTAAAAGCAGATTTTTTTCAAAAAGTATAATGTTTTATTATTTGTTGGCCTTTTTTATGTATTTTATGTATTTTTTTAGTATTGCCTGTTATTTTGCATTATTACTGTTTTTATTTTATCAGGATATACAGCTTAGTTTAAAAGTTATTACGTTTTCTTTACAATAAGTAATTGGAAGAAAAAAAAATCTATAAAAAATTTAAAAAAAAATCTAAAAAAATTTTTGACCTCTTTTTTGTCGATAAAAATAGGTCTAGTTTCATCTATTTTCATATGTACACTTTAACGTGACTCACACTGTATAATGAAATCACACGAATCATGACAAGGAAATCTAAACCTTACACCTTTGAGTTTAAAGTTCATATTTAAAATGACTAGTTTCGTCCGTCATCACATGTCTTGTCCTTTTCTAACACGCACATGATCAAATCATTCCTTCTTACTCGCTCGGTCGCTTCGCAGAGCTGCGCTCACGAACTTCGCTCGAATGAATTAATGAAATTCACGTGATTCGTGATTTCGTTGACTGTGAAATTATAGCAGTCTATGTGAAGTAAAATAGCAGGTGTGATTAATGAAATTCATTTCATATGATTTTTCACCTGCTATTCATGAAATGTTCCATGCCTAATCTATACCTGTGGTGGTTGCTGCGGCTGCTGCTGCTGCTGTTGTTGTTGCTGCTGTTGCTGCGGCTGCTCGGGTGACGTCACCGACTGCGCGTGCGCGCCCCAGCTCATCGCCGGGGCTGCGACGGCTTGCGGCTGAGGCGAGTACAAGTCAATTAGAAGGTATAGTTGCTGCAATTCACGAAAGGTTCAGTCAAACCGGCTTCAGGTTCAGTCAAAACAAGCGATCAGCCGCCGTGCAGCGATGGCGATCAATGTATTTTAGTCTGGTCGCCATCGCTGCACGCTGGCTGATCGCGTGTGATCGAGTTGGTTTGGCCTAACCTGAAGGCGAGAAAGCTTTACATGTGTGGTGGCTCGCTACTGTTCGTTTTTCAAAAGTTTTTATAAACATTACACTATCGTTGTGTACATGTACACGTACACACACAAGTAAAGAACTATAATAGGGCTTAAAGGGAGTTGATCTATTTAATGAACTAACAGGTCTAGCGATTAACTGACTTATGGGAGATATGGGAGCGGAATGGGAGGTTTTTGTGACGTCAAACTTCAGCGATGTGCGCAGGGGCGCAGTGTGAGTTTACTTAAACCCATTCGATAACGACTGCGTAAAAAAGTGACATTAAATGTACAGTGCCCTTAACGGAAACTTTCAAGAACTAAAATCTTCATATAGGTACATATTTTTTTAATGTATATCGAATGCGTTTGATGTAAACTCATACTACGCCCCCAGATGTATATCCTGTCACGTCATAAAATANCTTTTGCTATGTTCACCTCCTGACTAGTCTAAATAAAGTCCCGAAGTCAAAAATTGTGTTCTATGGATTTCCATCTATAATGCTTTATTGACTGGACTATTAGTGCTTTTCTGTATAACAGAGTGTAAATGGTATTATAGCGCTCCTGAAGTGTGAAAATAATCCGTTCCTGAAGTGTGTAATAAGGGAAATTGCTACATTTCTAATCTCATAAGACTCATCCACGTTTTATAAGCGGGAAATGATGCAAAATTCAATGACATAAACATAATTGTTTTATAAGCATGTATACGTGCTACTTTAGTAAAAAAATCTTTTTGCGATCAGAAGAAAATCACATTCATCTTATTTCACTCTACTCAAAGTAGGTAACATTGCCTAGATTTATCAATCAATCATTTTAAAATACGACCTGCGCCTACTTAGAGCCCACGTGTATAATATTGCGATAGAGAGATATTTGTACGTGAATGATGATTACTCCCTGCAAATACAACCTCAGATACATACCTTACATTTAGAAAGAATTTATTTACATGGTTATTATAAAAAGGTTCTAAAATCTGAGAACTAAAAAGGTTCTAAAATCTGGTAAAATCTAAGATGTTATTTACAGGGACTTTTAATTTTAAACAGTTCAAACAGTGACCTTTCACCTTCTAATAAGAAAATCATGAATAAACTTAGCATACAAATGTAATACACTGGTCATCAGAAAAATCGACCCTCCCGCGACAAGCACTTTCAAACGTATGTATCCCCACTTCCCACCAATATTGGCACCATTTAAAAGCCTAGTTCTAAACTTCATTTCATTATAGGAAAGGTTTTTACCCCAAAAATGTGTCTGTAGAAGAATCCAGAGTCACTTCTTCAAAAAATAGGTAATTACGCTTGAGCCAACTTTTATGGCTATAAAACTGTTAAGTTGGGATTAATCGCTATCCATCTGTTAAACAGGACACGTGAGATCATTATTTGGTTTTATAACCATAAAAATTGATCTAATTGATCCCAGAGGTGAGCCCAAAGTGAGGTCTTTTTTCAAGTCACATATTTATTGTATATGTTAATCGTTTATAATCATTTATTAAGAAATTATATGTGTTTTTCTTTAAGGATATTTATTGGGCTTTCAAATAACACCAATATTGTTGGGGCACCATGATTGTGTCAGTAGAAACGAGTTTTCCTGTAAAACGTAGGTGGGCCGATTTTTGTGATGACCAGTTTAGTTATGATGCCAAGATTAATATTGTTGAATTAAACAATTTTACCTATCTCTTCATTATTCTCAGTTCTCTTACATTATGTTTTGGCAAATGCTTATTGGAATACTTTTGAGTCACTTTCATACGGCTGATATGTAGCCAGCCCATTTATCTTGCCATACGAAGCACGGATTCATCCATTAATCTTATGAAATAGAAGAAATTACTGAGGGCCTATATTTAAAAAAAAACAGTCGCCATTCAAAATATTCTCCCATTTTCCCGTTCATTAATTTTTTATGGCTTGATTAATGCAACAAATCGCAATTATCAGTTATTCGCCTTCTGGAGCGAATTCAAATTAATAAAATTTCTTTGTTCTTTTTATTATGGTTCAGTTTCCTGACTGGAGTTAATTAACAGTGATTTAGATAGGCGTTCAAGGCGGAAAACGGAGGAAATGAGATGAGCAAAGCGATGTGATACGCATTAGATTTCGCACAAAAAACAGCGAAGTTTTATGAAGGCGTTCGGTTTTAATGTTCACGGAAAAAAGTTTATCATTTTTCTTGTCATCATAATGAACCTTATTACAACGACGGTTGAGGGCAACCGTATTTGCGCTGTCAGCGCCACTGGTTCGGTTCACTCAAACACTGTTTGTCAAACAGTGGCAACTGGGCCATGGGCAAATATGGTAGCCCTATTTAGTTAGTCATTGAAAAAATCTTAATAGGAAAAAAATATAATACCTACCGATAGGTATTTTGGAAGCTTCTATTGTTTTTTTACGCCTCCCACAACAACCTACTTCTTCTCAGTAGTTCCATGTAGCTAGTTCCACATGGAACTGCTGCTGCTCACTAATTCCATGTATGGTATGGTGATGGTATTGTTCTTAGTAATTTAATTTGAAGACCTTGATCTTACTACTGGCATCAATCTTCTAGCTTTATTACAAGTACAAAATTAAAATATTATCATTATAAAGTTCGTTACCATTTATGAATTCATTTTAGAAAGCAATACGAGCAATTAATATTTTGCCCTTGTAATGAACTACTACGTTCATTTCAAATTAAGCACGTAAGGGCGCGGCGGGTGGTTTATATTTTTAACGAATTCGCGTACGTGCACATCCATCTAAACGCTAGTAATATCATTTTTATTTATTATTGTAAGTATATACCTAAATGTAGTCACGAACCAATCATACCCAAAACGTCCTTAGATTAAATACCTCTTCGACCTTGTTATAATCGTAGACTTTTATGTAATAATTTTCTCATCTCATAAATTACCTTTTTACTTAAGGCTGCAGTGAATGCTTAATGGTATTAAATTACTATTATTTCTAAATGAAAACAATTTTATCTTAATAAAATCTTTTATTTACACACTTTGAAAGACCTAAAATGTTAAATTACATCAAAATGTTTTCTATTGGATATTTACAAAGAAATATTTTTACATCAAACATTAACATTTAACATTATTAAGTAAATTAGATATAAACTCATCACCAACAATTTCTGAATTTAAGGAACTCTCAAAACGGATAAATGTTATCTTCGTCATAAGAGGTCCCTAAATTGATTAATTGTTGACGAAAATGAGCAATAATTACTTATTCAATTTTAAGTGGCAACACATCACACACATAACTTTGTCATTCAGCACTCAATAAATATTAATCAAAACTTTCATTAAAATTACCTTTAAAAATGTTCGTTCAGTAATAAAACACAAGAATGATTGAAATTATTAAAACATGATAAAATAACACAACTGAAAAAAAACGTACCTATAAAATTACCTATAAAAAGCACCTAAGTCAAGTTTTAATGAAAAATACAGTTATCCCATTATTTTGTAGTTCAACCTAATGTATAATGAAAAAATTCAACTTAATTTGAACTTCATAAATCCTACTATAATATTATAAACGCGAAAATTTGGATGTCTGGATGTTTGTTACTCTTTCACGCAAAAACTACTCAACGGATTTTGATGAAACTACAGTATTACTGTTTATAACCCCGAATAACATATAGGTTATAAATTACGAAGATCTGTGACAAACTAAATTTCACGCGAGTGAAGCCGCGGGCAAAAGCTAGTCTTTAATAAATTGATTGAAAAAAAAATCATTCATTCATCAACTCTGGTTTTACACGTAATTTTCTTTCTTTCTAATTTGTGATCAAAACTGATTTCAGCAGGTTTTCTTAGTATTTTAATATCACGGCCCTTGGGTAACTGTTGACTTAAATTTTGTTAGTCACATTTTTAAGGTTTTGTTATAAAATATTAAGTTTAGACTTAAATAATATTATTTTGTAAGCCTCCCTCGGGCGTCTTGCCATAACGTCAGGTCAATTCGTGGTAGGTGGTTGCACGGTACTAACTGGTTTCTGAAAAAAGTATTAAAATCATTGAGTTATTATGATCTTCTTAATTAATCTTTTCATACTATAAAAATCAGACTCTTATGTTAATGAACTCGTATGATAAAAATCAAATGGTGTCGGTATTGATTAACGTACATAGAAAATACTAACGGTATATTAAGTGCTACAATCATGTCAATAATTCTAGAGCACATTCATAAATGTAACCTTAAGGCGAAGAAAGTACCAACTTAACCTATTTAAGGGTGAGAGTTGTTGGAAAAGTATACGATTGTAGATTAAATGCCTATGTAAATAAGTTATGTACATGTCCCGTTCAAATTAGATCCAATTAGAAATTATAGTTGAGTGTTAAAATTAAAAGTTAAATTCTCTAATCAATAAATACAGTGTGAGTCACGTTAAAGTGTACATATGAAAACAGATGAAACTAAACCTATTTTTATCGACAAAAAAGAGGTCAAAAAATTTTTGAGATTTTTTTTTAATTTTTTATAGAATTTTTTTTCTTCGAATTACTTATTGTAAAGAAAACGTAATAACTTTTAAACTAAGCGGTATATCCTGATAAAATAAAAACAGTAATAATGCTAAATAACAGGCAATACTAAAAAAATACATAAAATACGTGTTTTTTTGGTTATTTGATAAATTTCTCCAAAAAATGCCCCTATAACCGGTGGTTTTTATTACTTTGTATTATTCTCTATCGTATTACCTTCGTAAAACCAAAAATCGCATGTCTCTATCCCTATCACAACGTTTGCAATGATCGTTTGAACTAAGCCTCTCCGGGCGCGCCATTCAACGCTTCGTTAACAACGAAACTGAAAATGGCTCTAGATTTGTAATTTTGATAAAGACAAGTTAGATTTCAAATAAAAACAAAAGATTTCGAAGTAAAATAAGCATTTTAGTTAAAATTAAAATTGTCTCTACCTGTAGCGGAGAATAATGTTGTGGCAGGCCTTTGTAGAAACGATCATAGCAAATGTTGTGATAGGGATAGAGACATGCGATTTTTGGTTTTACAAAGGTAATACGATAGAAAATAATACAACGTAATAAAAACCACCGGTTATAGGGGCATTTTTTGGAGAAATTTATCAAATAATAAAAAAACACGAATTTAAAAGCAGATTTTTTTCAAAAAGTATCATTTTTTATTATTTGTTGGCCTTTTTTGTGTATTTTATGTATTTTTTTAGGATCGCCTGTTATTTAGCATTATTACTGTTTTTATTTTATTAGGATATACCGCTTAGTTTAAAAGTTATTACGTTTTCTTTACAATAAGTAATTTGAAGAAAAAAAATTGTATAAAAATTTAAGAAAAATCTCAAAAATTTTTTGACCTCTTTTTTGTCGATAAAAATAGGTCTAGTTTCATCTATTTTCATATGTACACTTTAACGTGACTCACACTGTATATGGAGATAAAGATAAAACTCCATTAAGTTAGAAATTTGAGTGACTTTAATCTTAATTACTTGCAATTGATTGCAAAAAGTTCAAGAATATGAGTGATTTTTTGCACTTTTTGAGTTGACACATTTTCACATAGCACAGTCCAAATAACTTACCCATGGCCAATTTGCTGGAACGCCTTCGGTTGCATAACGTTGATCCCGTCAGAGTTGTCGCAGAGAATCCGAGCCATGCTCGACCCGGTCCGGATTGTTTTCAACTGACCTGCGCAATCATATTTTTTTTTAATATCTTTGGACAATCTCACACAGCGCCATCTAGCCCCAAAGTAAGCAATTAATATGCTTGTGTTATTGGTGCTAGCTTAACGGATATACTACTTATATACTTTTTTTAAAATACATACATATTATACATAGTAACACCCAGACCCGTCACAGAAATTAAAATTCATCATTTCAATTTCTGCCCGGCCGGGAATCGAACCCGGGACCTCTCGGCATAGTAGTCCGTTCTGAAACACTACACCAAATTCCACCTGAACACTGGCTGACTGAAATTCAATTAACTTTGGGTTCTTTTATTCGGAAGCAACTTCTGACATCGGAACTGTATCGACCACGAAGAGTCTCTACCCTTATTTATACGGCAGTACGGGTCAAACTTCCAGATCAATTTGTGGGTAGAACATTCGGAACTTCCCCGACCACATGTTGGTTGATTAGATACTTTTTGCTCGGGGATTCACACCCCTTTTATTCAATTACCAGCGAACCTCGCGCGAGAAAGCATTGGCTTTCAAGTTTTTATGTGCACGTTTTTCGACGTAAGTCTATTTACAGCAAAATAAAATAAAAGCCTATTACTTTTTCAGGTTGAGGGTAATTTTATGGACAATTTAAGAAGTTGAGCTATAAAACTGATGTTTTTTTTTATCCACAACGTTTCTCAACGTAACTCAGTTTTCTTTCGCAAGTAAAGTAATATGTACTGATCTCCTTAAACATTCAAGGTTTGAGGGTGCACACTGGAGGATTTTAGTCAAGATGATAATGGCTGTCTCGTCAATCACTTTGTAGTCGAAGTGATAGTGACGAAAAGCTAGAGACAAAAAATTACCACGCACACCTCCTTTTTAGATTCATCGTCTTAACATCCTGCTGTTTTTCCATAAGAGTAATGGTTAATATTTGTAACCTATCATAATTGATATTATTTCTATGTAAAAGTATTTACTTTATTTCTTATCCACGAATACTTACTGGGCGTAAATGCAGTGTTAGAGTCCTTTCCGTTCTCGTAGAAGTACCTGTCTCCCACTCTTGTTCTGTAGAACTGCTCAGTCAAGATGCATAGGAAGGTAGGCCCAGCCTGTGCACCGGGCACGTTCCTTTCCAAAGAACCAGCCACCACCAGTTCCACGTCATGTACTGACTGGTATGTGTCTTCAAGAACCGCTACGTTCTGTGTATTAGAGTAAACAACTATAAGATGGAATTCATCCTACATGCAATATAGGTAATACGTTTTTGTTATAATAACATTTTTCGTTCCCTTGAAGAACGCAAGGAATTCATATAATAATTCTGCAGAGAAAAAATGGAATGTATCCTCTAATATTTTATGTTATCATGAACTCGTACATAATTCTCTAAACTAAAGTTTTAATATCATGCTATCCTAAATCTATCCGAAATTATGGTACCAACGCGAAGACCAATAAAATTGAAGTACTTAGAAAATTAAAAAAAAATGGATATTGAGGTTGTTGAATACTTTTTAGGGTAAGAGGTACCTACCTATTGTTGGATTTGTTGGTATGTGAGGTGGTATGAGATGGTATAAGAAAATGAGTTAATTATATAAAATAGGCACAAGCTGCTATCAAGAGAATATTTTTAAATCCATCTACACGTCATGTTTGTTCTAAATCATAGCGATCAACGATTTTAACAAAATATCTGGTGGAACTTACTTTCTTGTTATGTTTCTTGTGAATATTACGGTTAAAATTATCTTTGTATTATGATGACAGATAAAGATAATATCTACTTAATCAAAATAATTGTTGAAAGTTGATTTTGCTTTTTGAAAATCCCGCGGAAGAAACAAGAACAACAAACCGACAAAACGATAATATTATGATTGAATGATTACTGATTAAAACAACTTTTGACCTTATTTAGATACCTAGCGTTTAACATATCTAGAAATAGGTAAATTATGGAATTAGGACACGTCCTATGAGATTTATTTGATTAAATTGGTATTAAAAATATAGAAACATACATTTCTATTGTTCTTTTATTTGATGAAAAAGAAGAAGGACTGAAAAGGTTCAACGTAAAACGAAATACATTTTTCTTTTTCAATTATTACCAAAAACTTCTTACGATGCCGGGCATTTATTTAAGGTGACCTGAGTGAATTTTGTATCTCAGTAATTATGTTTTTCTCCACAACAAAGGGTGCTTGAATCTGACTTTGTTTAGTGCCCACAATAGACAACATCACGTCGGATTAGAAAGGGCTTCTTTTTGTTTATGAATGCTCCTTTTAAGGCTACCTGGTTACTCAAATATGGGCCTTATTCCAATGTACACAGAACAGGAGATAATTCCACGGAACACAAACAAAACTTAAACGGCGTCTCACAATTTATGGTAATGAAACTGATGTCCCTGATTGTGTTTTTCTTTGAGCTGATATTTTTATCAGATAATATAATAAAATAAATACACCTCCATAACCTTAGCTTCCTCTGTTTCCAGTGAATTATACATCTTTTTTGTTTTTGCACAAACAACAAATATCACGTTACCTATTGCTGTTTTGTAAACTTTCAGGGCAATAAACTGTAAACAATAATTAATAATTTCTGGAAATACCGATTTATCGAAAATTATGCCTACGGTACCTACACTCATTGTAACTTTTATGAAATTTTAATACCTACAAGTATAGGTAAAAGTTTATTGAAAATGCGAAGTCGAATCATTTTCATAATATTTACACATAAAATAGTTGTACCAAAGAAACATTGTTTGTTACTCTACTCTAGAGCTTATTACTTGTTTCTATGAAAATCGATCTATGGAATTGTATCATCAATAATCTAGAACGTAACTTCCAATCACTGGCTTATCTCGTAGTCACGTGCCGTTTCAACTTCAACCCAGTGACTTCAAATGGATAATTTCGATATCGGGACCTTCCCGACTATCATTGAGTCTATGAGTACACAGCCTGCCTGACTTAACATGAGATTGAGATCGCATAATATAGCTAAATGCAAGGTTCTCTTTACAAACTCTACACTTATTTTGGCTAAGGTGTAGAGAGGGCAAGTAGAGTTACATGAGCTCATATAACTTTTTCACGCGTCTAGTCTAGTCTTAGCAACATTTTCATGTGAAAATGTTTTGGTAAGATTGATACGACAGAGCTACATTTTTTGATAGTTTTTATGATTTTAATGGTCCTTTTCCCATTTTTGATATTTCTTTGGTTTTCACTAGGACTGTAAAATATTAACAAAAACCTTTTTAGCAGTTAAGCATTTTGAATTACAACTTACTTACACACTCGTCCTTATTATGTATTAAAGCGAAAAATCGACCAGTACGGTTTTTTTCTGACATAAATAAAGCATAAGGCTGAGTTGCACCATTTTACTTTAAGGCCCAGACCAGACGGTGAAACGCAACTGCAACAAAACTGCAACTGCTAGTTACTTTTGAGTTGCATCTAAGTTTCTGCCATAGCTCCCGTTGAGAGACCACACATGACGCGACCAGTTTGAAACTTTCAGTTTCAGTTTCATTCTTCAGTATCATCAGAAAGTTGCAGTTTCGTTGCAGTTGAGTTTCACCGTCTGTCCTGGGCCTAACTTTGACAAACGTCAAAAATACTTATCAAACTCCTTACAAAAAGCACCGGTTACCGTTATAGTTACGATCAAAGTTAGGTAGTGCAACTTAGCCTAAGTATTTATGTTTTGTATTTACCATCATTTCCTATCATTTTCCACATAAAAACGTAATCTTACCTCTTCTGAAATGAAGTCCAAGAGATCGTGGAAGTCATTAGGCACGGGCAGTCCACAGGCCGCTCTGGTGGCCACGTAGGTTCCCAAGCCGTGGTCGCGGCCTCGCTGGATGTCTGTGGCCCGGAGGTCGCCGCCGAAGGTGTTGTTACGTCTAGAAGAGTACGAGTATAATGTAGTAGATATAAGGTGTGATTGGTCGGATCGAAATTGACGCCCGTATACACGATGCTTGCATAAGTGAAGCGGCAAATCGAACGCACAGAGTTGTCTACTCACGGACATTGCCCGCGGGCGGCGTGACCGGAGGGAACGGCGAGCGTTCGGCGAACGAACGAGCAATGTTCGGTTCGCGAGCGAACATCTAAGAAGACGATCCTGACGCACTCTCTTCAACGACTTTGCACTAAACAGTCTCAATATCATTGTAAATTTATACCGAATAGACAATTAATTTTATACAGTCCACTCTTTTCATTTAATAACTTCCACTGCACTCACTATCGAAGTAACAAGCGTTGAATAGAGCTCTGTGATTGGTTCGTGTGTCACCCTGTGCGTCCACGCGCGCTGTTAGACCTCATAGTAATGTTTGTGAATACGGGTGTAATAATGCTATGCTTTAAAGAAGCTCTTTTGATTGCGCTACAAAAAAATTTATTATCGTAAGTAGGTACTTACACTTGTACTATTATAATTACTCAAAAATAGTGCGAATTATTCGATTGGTACTCTCATTCAAACTACATGGCCACATTAAACGCGTGAGATATTATAATTTGAAGATTTCAGGCTATTATTAGCACCTTAGTGAGTAGTACCAAATTAATTAGATAACTGATTGGTATCTTGTCTTATGTACCGAGTACTAATTAATTAATTAACATCATTTCTAAAGGCTGTAAAATTGCGAACAATCAAATCTACAAAGAAGTGACTAAATATTTTTTCAAACAACCTACGTAAAGACGAGCACAATTTATAAGAAATACCCAAAATTTTTTATCCAAAGTGTGGCTATTCACCATAATGAACCATCCCCCTAATTGCCACAATCTCGGGTCCATTAGGTTCTTACTAAGCCAGCCGCTTAAGCTTACAATCTACAAATTGATACATACAAAGTAATCGTTTTAAATCGCTTGATTGCACACAAATTTACTCAGAATAAGGGCGGTTTCGTCCGATTCGAATCCGATATTAAGTCGTATCAGTCAATATCTAGCAGTGCATAGTTCTACGACTTTAGAAACTTTAAAGACCAATGTATAAGTAATTAATTTCGTTTTTTATTATTATAATATAAGTAATTAATTTCGTTTAAAATTATACACTTACTTATTGACCCGGAAAGGGATCAACACAGTATCGGCTTAATAAGGCTGTATGTTTCCTTAGTAAAGATAAATAACTATCCGGAGCGTATTTTCAAGGATTCGGATCGGACGTAAGTAGTGCAAAACCGCTCGATCTAACTAAAAAGTAGAAAAACGAGCAAGTGGCAACCCCGTATATAAGTCAACATACCCCGAGTTTGCATGGAATAATAAGTTTGTTGACGCCAACTAGATAGTTAAGTTGTTGTTATTTCAGCTATCCCTTCAGGGGTCTTAAATCACCATCAAAACAATTTACTGAAGGCTATATCATCAACAAGTTTCTAAACAACACAAGGAACGCATATTTCTTAGAATTTCGTGAATCTTGAATGATTTGAGATAGTGTTATTTAATACAGAGATAGAAATTCTCAGTGATTGCAACATTATTTGAATTTTTATATTTATGTTCAAGTTAATTAATTTTGCTTATCTAAAACAAACAACTCGATGCCTATGTTAGTTTGCTTTGTTTTATTTGTTAACAAGATTTCTAGATTCTATTATTGTCTAGTAAGACTACTTAGTTGTTGTAGTTAAATAAAAGCACTTAGTTTATTAGGTCTACAGATGATCTATCCATGTATAGAGTAGATATCTCCTACTTTCTTATTCAAGAATACTTACTAAGTCTGAAATTTCAACGAACATGTTCCAGACCAAACACGACGCACGCTTCAGCATGAAGTTTTCAATCTAATCGAAACTACCCGTTCGAGAGACCTAACAACTTCAATATTCACTTACTTGAAAAGGAATTGCGTGATTTCACTGTCCCAAAACTGGTCACTGTAGTCTTCTTCTTGAGTCGTGAGCCCTCTGGCCAAGTCGTCAAAGGCAGATCGGAGCTCAAGTATCAGTGGTCGGTTGAACCAATCGCTGAGGCGGACGGTCCCAACCACGGCACGTCTCTCGGAGAACATTCTGGAAAGTATTATTCTGGTCAGACACCATATTTCATCGTGGATGTATCCGATAATACAATCTATAGTCTGCGGCAATAGACTCTGTAAATTTTGGAAATTAGAGATTACGGACTGCCTCACCCTTGGTAAAATTAAGATTTTGAGCTTGATGTGCTCATTCTCTACTTAAGTGTGAGCCTATTTTCGCTTCTGAATTATCCTTTAATTGATTAGATATTACTCAAGCCCAATTCTCGAAGTTGATCTACTGTCAATTCAGATTAAATGAGGATCGAGAATAAGCTTGAGTTCATACTTGAGTGGAAGATGACCACTTTTAAGTTAAGAACTTCAATTCGGAAACCGGGGGTAAGTACACATAGCATTGCAGTCAGAGTTATACTTACATCTCGGTTTCAATGTTATTCAGGTTTATTTGTTAGTAAAATTGTCAGTGTCTATTCGCGCGGATTGTACACGTGAATATCCTAAATTATGGGCCCAGGATTGGCCCTTATTCAGTTTCACTTTAATGTCGGGGTCACTTTGAATTGGACACATTTCAAATTAGGTAGTATTTATCGTACGTAATAAATTCTTGTAAGTGATTTACGATGAAAGTACTACGTGTTAAAATATCTTTTTCGTAGAGTTGCCCTACTAATATTATAAACTAGTGGTCGCCCGCGGATTTTTATGACACTACAGTATTTATTCTTTATACGTCAAAATAACGTAGGAGTCTCAAAAACTAGCTTTAAATATTACGAGTAGATCTTAAGCACAATAGGATTATCAAAGAGACAAAACAAAGTTATTTTTCTTTTGTTTTCTTATGAAATCTAACTTAGTTTTGCTAGGATTACTCGAAACCTAGCGAGGTCAATCTATTGAGCTAGAGCTAGAAATCCAATCACACCCACGCCCGTCGGCGTTTTTCTCCCGTTTAATGTTTTTCTTTGGACCTTTTTCCTCTAAAACTTGGATCAAAGGGCTTTAAGTGTTTTACACAAAACCATTAATTTTATTTAACACGAAAATCGCCGTTTAACTAAAAAGTGTGTCATCCAACAGTGCTAGCCAATGTTTGTAAAACCAAGGAAGGCTTTAATTATAACAATCGTATTCCATTAAATTTATACTTTAGATTGTTGGACTCCGACCAAGTTTCTTAGTTTTTCGCGTGTATTTTAGTGAACAAACGGGATTATCTCCAAGCGGTTATCACACTGCACCGCGCTACGAAGCGGGGCCGCAGATTTAAATATCATACAGTCTAGAGCACATCAAGGCAAAGTAGCACTTAATACAAGTACATTGGGGCTACAGAGTAATAAGTTATCATCCGCCGTCATCCGCACCTAAGTTAGCATAATTGATACACATGTTAAACACATTGTGACGGCGCGCGGAAGGTATGTCAGTATGTCAGAGCGCAGTGCAGTGTGAAACCGCCTTGTACCATCCATATTTTCAGAGTCTGGTTTACGAAAGTTTATAGAATATTCATATGTATCTGTTAAAGTTTATTAACTAATTCCTGCAGGCTCTGAGCTTGTAGACATAATCACATTCATGAGCGATTAAATTACGTGATTGCATCTCTACGTTCTCTATTTTCTAAGATAAACACTATGGCATCTTATTCTCTGTAATAGGAGTGATTTTACAACGAAAATGTGCTTTCGTCTGCACGAACTAAGCGAAACTATCGCAAAATTAAATCATTCACAAGTAAATAATAATATTATTGTGTCTTAGTTAGAAATTACTTGGTCTAACAAAATCTGCTTAGTCTGCAATTAGTGTGACCTCTAATAGGAACAATTACACGATAGTTATTGACAGTAAATAGGCAGTTGTTAATAAATACAATTACTCACTTCAAGTATCCTCTAATAAGCGTGTGGAAGTGCCGGAACGCGGCAGTGGCGTGCTCATCCAAGACCGACGGGTCGACGTTGGGATTGTAGTCATTGATGTAGCCCTGCGCTCCCGGGTATATCAGTTTGTTCTTCACCATGTTGTCATAGCCTGGACATAAATAAAAACAACCCTAAAATACCTGTATAAAACATAATTTTGAATAAACTTCGAGCTGCAAGAATCTACTAATTAGTTCAAGAGGTCATTTAGTTAGTCTCCATTGCAGGGTCTCCACTATAGGAACGCGAATATCTCTAGTTAATTCATTACAGGTAAAAGAGAATTGGGCCTACACTCCTGGCACTGGCCAGACAGGTTGGAAAAGCTTGATGTTCTCATATTCTTTTACGATATCCACCGGATTAGTTAACTTTTATTTTTATAGGTAAACGCTTTATTTCTGGATCTGTCAGTTCTGTCACATATGGTAATGTTTGTTTTCATTATTTATTTCCATTATTTCCAAAAGTATAATTTATATTATTACTTACTAATTTAATATTTAGTAGGTAGGTAGGTACTTAACACAAAAACTTTTCCTTCTCCATTATTATGATGATTTAAAAAAAAGCGCTTACAAAAATTTTTCATATCATTCATTTAAGTAAGTGAAGTTAATCTTCAACTTTACGGGTGTTAACAGGAGTTTTCCGACGTAATCAGTATAATCCCTCGACAAAAATTGTAATGGACTTCGTGTGATTCACGGCTAGAAATAACTTTTAAAAGAAGTTCAGTGAAATTTCCAAGTCCGTTGACTTAAGTCTGAAACGGTAAGGTCAATGTTCGCATGTAATAACCGATGTTGTGTCGATAATGGTAATTTTCAACTGAAATTAAAACCTGTTATTAACAGATGTACAGTTGGCTTAATGTTCTTCAGAAGGCAATTTGTTTGCGAAAAAATAACAGACTACTAACACTACAAATTATAATTATCTAGGTAGATAATTTAAAAATATTTTTCTTGTAGTAGATTTATTCAGTAACCGAACACAATGTTACTCGTGCTTAAATTTTCGCAAGATTGCTAATTTCAAATAGCGCCAACTATACGCTCCATCATGTCTAATATTCACGGACTTTACATTTATTAAAGTTCACTAGACCATTAATTACCGAGCTTGAACCTCGCTCACTAAACACTGGGTAGTTAGTAGCACACTATGAATATAAAAGAACAGCAGCATTATCTATTTCACCTAGTATTGAATTTACTTTGTAAACTTTAAATGTTTCAATCATTCAAAGGCAAGCAACTTAAATATAATTTTGGCCCAACCTTAAGTCTTTTTAAGTCTGTATGATATATTGTATGATTTTCCAACAAAGGAGACACAATTTGGCTCTTGTAGTCCCAGAATAGATAACTATTATCATTCCGCGCGTGTATCAAATGACTGCAAGGGGTGTCACCCGTTTCACGTCAGAACCAAGGTTATCACTCTACCATGTTAGACAATCAATTACCCAAATCTGCTAATGAATCGAATCGTTTCGCATGATTGGTACTCGTAACTAGAAATGTGTTAAGAGATATGAAGATATTCCACTTTAGTGGAAACAGATGCTGTCTACGTAATATCTGTTTCTCCATCCTACACAAAGCGCAAATTTTTCTGGTGCTGGGTTCACTATATGATGATATCACATCACATGACCCTTTAAGGCAAGAGGGCATATGCCAAGCAGACGACAGTAGATACCTTAATTGCGATTACACTTCGCGTGAGAATGCGGTCAGATTCTTGTCTATACCAAATCGAAAAAAATAATTAAAACACGACTACCATTGAGAAAATGTTTCTTCGAAATAATATATTCGTATAGTCGACAGCACTATCAGACCATACATTTTGTTGCAAAATATGTTTTATTACTATTGCATGATGTCACATTATTGAGCTTGATATGCCGTCGTCTGCACAAATGCTTTCAACACACTTGTTAAACAATACTACCTCTTTTGCAACCCCATAAGCTTATATTAAACTACCTGACTGTGACATAGCCGTAATCTCCTAAAATGGTATGAATGACGTTTGCAATCATGGTGGCCATGAAATCCACGATGACGGTTATAAAACGGGTAAGCATACCAAATTACCTATCGTAAAACTGGGTTTTAAGGAAACGGGAAAATGGCTAACCTTGACTTTGGAATTCTTAACTTATTTCTCTAGAGCTTTGAGAGTTCTTAAAAATTCTAAATTAAAAAAACTTGTCTCTAGCTAGCTAGAGGTTTATGAGACCTTAATAATTCTGCTTTAAGAGATGGTAATAATTGATTAGTACCTACTATTATCCACTATGATCATGATAATTTAGTAGTTTACAGTACAAATGGAAAATGATTAGACTTTTTTTCTTGAAACATTGAACATAACATTGGATTGAATAAATTGGTGAAAATGTTGAATTAAACGTAGATAAATAAACTTACCAAGGAAGATTGGCAGGTATTCATAATAGTTGATGTGCTGGAACTGTGCGATGTGGATACGTCTAGCCTCCTGGTAGAGGATCTCGTCACTCCAGTGAGGGTTGAGGCTGGCAAGACTATCAGCAAGGCGGTTGTGTTCACGCAAGAGAAGCACTTGGAGAATGGCCAGTTGAGGGTTCTGGTTTGTACGGATGTCACCTAAAACATAAAATCCTCAGTCAATTGGTATCGTGAGACTTTTTTCTGGTAAGCCACAGTGTATAAAACTGGCAGGATAATGGAATACCTAACGATTTATCATACCATGTCACTGAATGACAATTCTAAGGTATAGCGCTTAACTGGTTAGGTCCCTGCGGCATTGAACGGGAAGGTTTGTTTAGTTTTCGTGAAACGTCACTTTTGCCGTGATAACTCTGTTACGTGACGTCCTACGTTACTCCTGTAACACCGTTCTACTTCCAAAGGAACCTTCTCATTTATGTGCTTTACTAACCCTACTCTAGTCTTAGAGCTGTCCAGTCTTATGTCCTATAAGACACTTCACGTGCCGTCTGAAGGTCATATAAAGGTCATGATTTGAATATATTTCTTGCCATTCTTGGCGACTAAACGGTCCCCAGCGTACGACTAAGCCAGGCACAGAAGTCATATTTCATAACGTGAGATAAATATTCACAAATTTATATAAGACGCTGTCAGGTCGCATGTTAAGTTTCGCCAGGGGAAAGATTTGGCTTTTTACTGTCTACAGTCGTAAAAAACACTTTGAAGCCAATTATATTTCTCATTTTCAATACAACATAAGTATTTTAAACCACTTAAAACCTCCAATTTGAAGTTGGATTCATGTATCTTCAAAAAGAAAACTTACCTGTCAAATAACAAGGTTCATTTCGCGACTGCGCCGACTCGCAAGTGAGGGTAATGTTGGGATCCTGAGGGGGCCACTCTCGGCCTCCTCTCAGCACGGTCAGAAGACGTCCACCACGGAATGCGCGGATTGGAGTAGCCTGGCTTGTACTGCTGCCGTATGTAAGGGACATGTCCATGTATGCTGTAACTGTTGACAGCTGGAACAAAATTACAATGCTTGTACATATTAAGCTTATATAAAAGAGATTATAATACTGTAGCGTATATAAATCTCTTTTCTCTGGCATTGGAGGAGAAAAAGCAAATAGTAAAAGAAGTAAGTAAAGTGGAATCTACATTTTATTGCCAATATACCCTAGCGAGGAACATGACTATAGGTGATGGGTAAAGGACATCGGGTTTTTGTTTCCGGTCCTTAGTTGAATAAAAATATAATCAGTTCAATAACTTGTCCATTGCATGTTTTAGAGGAAACTGAACGATCATACAATCATGTACCATAACGACCAGTAATTTTGCGTGTCATTGTTTTATAAATTTTGAAAGAATAATATTGTTTTACTACTTGTTTATTCTCTACTTATTTATTCCACACAGGGCTTATTAATAAGAAATTTTAGTCGAGTTCCCTAATATTTACTTTTAATTATATCCGGGCAATTGAGAAATAGTTGGGCAAACAACAATTCATAACACCAAGTTGGGTTGATAATATTAACAGTTTCAAACTGCCCTAGTCAATTTAAAATTATAATCGAGTTCAAAGGTGGCCAGTTCCCAGTAGCGCGCCTCACGAATTTTCACAAATGTAATTATCACCGCTTCATTTAATATTTTCGATATTAAAAATGTAAACCTGACAGCACTCGTCCTCAGTTCTCTATTCCTGGAACAGGTTGGTAAAATATAGAGCAATATTTTATCAAAACGGATACTTATTTTATATTTCCGCGAAGTTATTTGCTCATGTGAACCTGTGCATAAAATACTTATTAAATTGAGAGCATGGGTGCGCGCCAAAACGTTTTCATATCATTTTATCGTCGATCGCCCCTCCAATTCGTTCAAGCTCATATTTCCCAGAAAAGTTGTTGTAAATATGAATTCTCTGTGATTGTTGTTATGAACAAATTGATAGTAGGTAAATATCAATTATGTCAACATCTTTCATTGTGTGTACAATAGTTAAAATGAATGTGATTTTTGCGCTTGGTTCTAATATAAGTAACAATATATTTGAGCTGCTGAAATCATACACTTTTTTAGCATCAATTTTAACGATGAACTTGTACCGTACAATAATCGGGAGTTGGTGCTACGTGTTGCTAACTGAAGCACGATAATTCGCAAACCAAACAACAAACGTATTCGCATGCACATTCAACGAATGTTTGTATTGAAACCAATGTGCGTTTCAAGCGGTAATTATGTTTGTAGCGAATAGGCGTTGTGCGTTTCAAGCGATATGTTTCGATACCTATGTTGCGTTTGAATGGAAGCTCAGGCTATTTTAGTCGCATCGCGTTCATTATATTTCGCTCGTGCCTTCGCTTACATACACTATTATAGTTAGTGTAACAAAAACTTCCTTGTACTAGATTATTGGGCAAAATCGGATTTCAGTCTAGGCACAGTCACAGAATACATAATAGTAGCAGTCTAGATCACTCAATCAAGCTTACAATTTACTCAATTACCTATTTTATCTATAGTTCTACTTACAGGTTCTGCAGGAGCATTGGGGCCTGTGCATCCTCTATCACGAGTGCTGGTGGTCCTCACAAAGTTCATGCACTGGGTTCCCTGGGGAGCATGAACCGGGTCGTTGGGAGGAATCAGGATCGGGGCGCAAGTCGGATTGGTGGCCGAGTCTGGAGCCAGCCGCCCGTTGTTGTCACAGCATGTTAGCTGATCCTTGTCTAAAATAATAAGGAGCATTTTAAAATGATTACCAAATTAAAACGCACAACAAAACTCCCAAAACAAAACTCAAAACAACCCAAAAAAGGCCATGATATAAAAGAAACGGACCCTCCCTTTCATTTCTTTGTTGTACCCTTAAAAACTTGGCATTAAAGAGGTATAATAACAGCAATTCACAACCCCAAAACGGGCACACATCACAAAAAGTTGATATTTTTCATTTTATTATTCCTCAGCATGATCATTTAGCCTAAAGATTGCTTCTAAAGTTAACGAACATAATAAGCCTTCGATCCAACAGCATCCATTTTCAGTCAAAAACTTATAGCCTCTTTTAAGCACTGTATCGACTGATGAAACGATTGTTCGTAATAAAATAAATCACACACACGAACAAAAAATGAAAGATGACAAAATGACTCAGATGAATTAAGCTAACGGAATATGAAATACTCAGTAAAACCTGTCCACCTTTTCAAATCCAAAAATGTCAGCTGGCGTCTATTAAAAATTTAAAAATCCCAATAGCATAAAATTAATAAATCAACTATGAAGCACAACTCAAAACTCATAAAACACACCAAAAACACACTAGATTTAGTACTACCACTCTCTTCACTACTACTACTGTCTTCTCTACTACCACTATGTCGACACGTTGAATTTGAGTTACTCGTTACGTTGTCTTTATCTGTTGAAAGTCACCATAAAAATTAAAGGAATTTAAAATAAACACACATACACAATATGTAGGTAGGTACTACCCGTTCGCGCTAAGTTTGCCGGTCCGTAGAATGCGCGTCCCCTCCTCCAACCGCGATTAAACGCAATTGAGTGTTTTATTTTACGCAAATACACAATTTTTATCAATATTAATAAATAAAAAATATTTTCGATATATCATAATTAGTTTGCTAAAGTTATAGACGCTTTCGAGTGACGTCATATCGCCAGCGACAAACTTATCGCGAACGGATAGTACAATAAATAGTAGGTACAGTCGCGAGCACATCAGTCTAAATATTTATGTTGCAAAGTTGAACTATTTACCTACAACAACGTACATAGCTTAACAAACCGGTAAATATGTATACAAATTCTGAGTTGAAAATGCAGTATCTTAACTAATTAATCAAAAGTTTAATAATAAATCAATGCATATTTCATACGTTTTTTAACACATTTATTCTAAAACTAGCGGCCGCCCGCGACTTCGTACGCGTGGATCCCGTTTTACTCCCTTCATCTATATTACGCGGTTTAGATTTTTTCATACAAATGTTTTTTCCCGCTTACTCCCGTTCCCGTGGGAATTTTGCAATATCCTGTTGTAACTAAACTTTAAGTTTACTAAGGTACCTGCATGCCAAATTTCAAGCGTCTAACTTAAGCGGTTTAGATTTTTCATACTAAAGGATTTTCCCGCTAACTCCCGTTCCCGTGGGAATTCATAAGTATCCTATAACCTGCCCAGGAGTATGAAGTATAATTGTACCAAGTTTCGTTAAAATCCATCGAGTAGTTTTTGTTTCTATAAGGAACATACAGACAGACAGACAGACAGACAGACAGACAGACAAAAATTTTACTGATTGCATTTTTGGCATCAGTATCGATCACTAATCACCCCCTGATAGTTATTTTGAAAATATATTTCATGTACAGAATTGACCTCTCTACAGATTTATTATAAGTATAGATTAGTAAAAATTCAGTAATTAATTTTTGAAATAAATATTTTAAGACTTAATATCACTTTGTCAAGTAATTGACAGCAAAAGTAGGTAATGCTTCGGTAACGTAACAATAAATTTAATCAATCAAAAACACACTCGTTTGTGAACTTAAAATTAGTGCAATAAGATTCACTTTTCATTACCGAGGATTTATTGAGGACTTAAACTAACTTGTCTTTAAATCGAAGAGAAGAGATTTAAGTATTTTTCCGGTCCGGAAAATATAGGATTACTTTTTTTACGAAAATGAATTTGTTCTAATTTTAGCACTCGAATATGTTTCTAAGTCTCTGCCAATAATCATATAAGCCTTGCATTTCGCGCTTCACCCAAGCTTTTAAGGTATTTTCACGAACGCGATATTGAATTTCTTTACATCTAGGATAACTCGGCTCGAATATTGCCTCTGTCTGGAAGGATTTTGAAATGGAGTCCGCTTTTTATTTAGCTCTGTGTGATTTTATTTTGTGTCAAAATGTTATTTTCTTTAGACTCAACATTATTTGAACATCAGGAGTATTTAGAAACGTGTACGTAGGTTGTGTTATGTATAAAAATATTTTCGTTTGAGGATTGAGTAATTTTTATTGCTCTGTATCAATAAATTTCCTTATACATGTCACCGGAAAATAACAAGACTCGTAAGTTGATCAATTTTCTAGGTAGTTGATCAACTCTCGGAAAATAATAAACGGCAGTTGAAATTTAACGCATTGAATTTTAGCTAATTGGTCAACTTACGGTACCTAACCGTAATTTATTAATTAACTATATTGCTACAAGTAAAATCATCCATAAATGGACCAATCGTTGCCCAGTGTACTATTTGACGGTACACTATTATCCGTCACTTAATACACTTTTCTCTGATTGGTCGACAGCCTTAATTATAAGCATTTAGCAAGTGTTTATTCATAGAGTTACAAACACTTAGATATGTGGTTTTAATATTTATNTAAAATCACGGGTTATAATAAGAATTATTACCAAACAAAACAACAATTGCTAATTTTACTACTGTAAATAAAGATAATAGATAGATTTATTTACGTTTAAGCCGGTAATGGCGGCGGCCGGGTGGCGGGGAGCGGTATAAAAGCACGTGAGTCTTTTAACCAATCAACGTGCACCTTGCCTTTGTCGGATGATTTAACGGCAAGACGCCGTAAATTAATCAACTTACTAAAATACATACGTTAAATAGTACATTTCAAATGCCGTTTATTATTTTCCGAGAGTTGATCAACTACCTAGAAAATTGATCAACTTACGAGTCTTGTTATTTTCCGGTGACATACATATTTCAAAATCAGTCCGCTAAAACGAGAGCTTCATGATTTAGAGGAAAACGGTCAATTTAGAGCGAACGATGCAAATTAGAGATCAAGTTACGCCGAAATCTAATGTGACAAATGAGTGATGACCATTTGCGAATACTACGATTGCTATAAATGACACGTGAGTGGGTTTATACGAGTGGATATAGCTCGTATTTTATTCATTTAAACGTTATTAGTGATGTGCTCCATATGTTATCGAAAGGTTTTTGTTACTTATGTAGCTCTAAACTGTACCTATTGATTGGAATGGATGTTTATTTGAAAATCAAAGACCCCGAAAATAATCTATACTTATAATAAATCTGTAGAGAGGTCAATTCTGTACATTAAATATATTTTCAAAATAACTATCAGGGGGTGATTAGTGATCGATACTGATGCCAAAAATGCAATCAGTAAAATTTTTGTCTGTCTGTCTGTCTGTCTGTCTGTCTGTCTGTCTGTCTGTCTGTCTGTCTGTCTGTCTGTCTGTCTGTATATTCCTTATAGAAACAAAAACTACTCGATGGATTTTAACGAAACTTGGTACAATTATTCTTCATACTCCTGGGCAGGTTATAGGATACTTAGGAATTCCCACAGGAATGGGAATTAGCGGGAAAATCGTTTTGTATGAAAAATCTGAACCGCTTAAGTTAGACGCTTGAAATTTGGCATGCAGGTACCTTAGTAAACTTAAAGCTTATTTACAACAGGATATTGCAAAATTGCCACGGGAACGGGAGTTAACGGGAAAAAACATTTGTATGAAAAATCTAAACCGCTTAAGTCAGACGCTTGAAATTTGGCGTGCAGGTACCTTAGTAAACTTAAAGCTTAGTTACAACAGGATATTGCAAAATTCCCACGGGAACGGGAGTTAGCGGAAAAAAACATTTGTATGAAAAAATCTAAACCGCGTAAGATAGATGAAGGGGGTAAAACGGGATCCACGCGTACGAAGTCGCGGGCGGCCGCTAGTGTTAACTAAAATGTCCTAGACACCCCTTTCTTTATTGGAAAATTTTCCAGCTAGGAATTTAATTAAACATTAAAGTTACTTAACGACCTGTGACTCAGTTACTTACGGGTTTGCGCCACGCCAGCAGTAAGCGACATGTCGTGGGTTATGATCTGGCCCCACTGCTGGGCATTCAAGTTCCATATGGGGCTGACCAGCTGTCTGTCAGGGAATAGGCGGAGACTTAACAGTCTAGCGTTGGGAAGCGGAGCACCTGATGCCGCTCTTGGCCAAGCGCTTACTCCTGTAATAAAAATATACGATAAAAATCTTGGTAAGTACCTACTAATGTTTTAGATTTGAAAAGAATAAAAGATTAGGTACGCATTTAGGCAACAAGATACGAGAATAATAATATAATAGAATGTTACGTTAACTTTTCAAATGATTACAATAATTTAATATTAGATTTCATAATACGAATTCACAGATAAATATTATCAGCAACTTTAGATTTCAATAGGCCTCAACATAATACAACTATGTAACTCTGTCACTGCTTCGGAACAATAATAAAGGCAGGCGCTGAAAAGAATTACCTAACCTAATACATAAATCTCGGTCACTGTTACACACGCAAAAAACAACAATAAACCTCAATAAAGTACTCATTCATAAAATATCAATATGTTTAAGTACTATTTATTTACAAATAGCACTATTAAAGCAACGAGTGAGTTGTATTTTTGGTGGTGTCGTCCGTCATCCTAAAAAATACTCTTAAAGACATTACGACCGCTAAGCCATGAAGCTTATCTTCTTACACGTGCCACTTTTAACTAGTTTTGATGTCCAGCACCCATTTATTTTATTTCAGTTAGGGCGATTACGCACTTTATAGGACCTAAATGTGAGAAATGTCGGTCCACCATACTAGTAACATTAATTTTTACGAGGGATAATGCACTGTATCTGATTTTAATTCGTGAAAACTTTGGAAAATAATTACTGGTGCTACTAAAAGTCTTATTTTTTGGAATATTTTTTTTTCGTAGCTTTTTTTGGATTAGGAACGAATGAATCGTTCAGGAAATCCTATTGTTGACATTCCAAACAGGAAGCTGACAGAGAAAATTACGATATACCCCAATTGTACACACGGATAAACTAATCGAAACTTAGTTGTCTTCTGATAACACAATCCCTTTCACAGACTACACGCAAGGAAATTACAGATAAAGTGATTGATTGATATCTATAATTGGAAGGATTTATATGGATGTCGTTAGAACGGCGGGCTTCTCAAAGGATACTTCAAGTGATATATGGGGCTCTATATTATAATGCCATTGGCAGATAATAAAGACGTTCAAGACAAATTCCCCGGCTTTATTGGAAACTAGTGAACGAATTTGAGGATAAGTATTGGTAAAAGTAATAATAGAAGCAATTATTTAACGATATTGTAATAATCGTTAATTAAATATTTCGTCTCAAGCGTACCTTTTCAGTTGTAGTTGTCTGTTTTAGCGTCAATGTTATAGTTTAAAAACTAAATTCTTAGAGAAGTAGTCCCCAAAACTAGAGCCTAAAATATTAACTAGCTACCGTCTGGGTCGCTTCGCTCAATTAGATTTCTAAGAATGAGTTAATCAGTAGGTAGTTGTTTAGTCAGTAAACAACAAACCTATTTTATCTATCCGTCTTCACAAACTTTGGGGTTTATTAGAATAGATAAATTAAAATCCTATCCTACCTAGAATAGATCAACTTATTTTATTTTTAAGTACGATGTACCTTTAAAAGGCGTACATTTCTGAAGATACCATTTTAACCGTATATTGGATACCATCCTCTGGTGACATAAAGTACGGTAACGAGGCCGAAACAAAAATGTATGTGACGCGAAAGCCGATGTATAAAAGATTATTCTTTGTTCTTTATCAATCGAGTTCAAAAAGAAACTGGAACAGTATGTTATTTGGTCACGTTGATTATTTCAAAGGACACAGTCTACGAAGAGGTTGCAAAAGGAACCTACAATGACAATGAAAAGTTTAAAACAAAGGTAATAAAAACGTATCAACAATATAATATGTCGTCTCCAGAAGTAATAAAAAAGATTAATAAGTCATTATACGAATGCGGATTCGTTTTATTTTTGGCACTTCATCAATATAATGAGCAAACAACTTGAATGATTTACTGATAGGGTAACTACTTACGCCACAATACCGATAATATTGAAGAGCCCAAAAAGAGAAACATTATTGATTAAATAAGAAATAATAGAATCTATTTATACTATTTTCTTGTTAGTTTCTATCGAATGAGTTACATAACGCACCTCATAAAATCTATCATGGCTCATGCATTTATTAGGGTTTCTATACCTAACAAGAAAACTCCTTAAGAATTATAGAGCTTTAAGAGACGATCTATCATCATCATCATCATCATCTTTCAGCCATATTACGTCCACTGCTGAACATAGGCCTCCCCTAATGCTTTCCACGTTGATCGATTGGTAGCAGCCTACATCCAGCGCTTCCCTGCTACCTTTACGATGTCGTCAGTCCACCTTGTAGGTGGACGTCCCACGCTGCGTTTTCCGGTACGCGGCCTCCATTCCAGCACTTTGCTGCCCCATCGGCCGTCAGTTCTGCGTACTATATGCCCTGCCCATTGCCACTTCAGCTTGCTAATCCGTCGGGCTATGTCAGCAACTCATGAATTAGGAGAAAACCATTCCATTTGTTTCCATTTTGTGTTCCCAATAGCTACTAGTTAAGAATTTACTGAAGCTATTGCGATCACGTACCTCTCCTAAATTTTTACTTAAATATTTTAAGCGTTGTAGGAGAATAAAAGAAGTAAAGATACTAATAGGGAAAGGGAATGATGAACCCATAAGCGATTTCGACTGGTACTTGACCGGCATTATGTTCAGAAATCTAACCAGAAAAGTACCTCGTGTCCTCTCAAGCACGAAATCATCTTTTTAACGGCTCACCGTCCGTTGGCTTAGCAAACAACGTCCTTTATTAGTATTATAAATAGAGTTTACGACCCAAGCCTCACAGAGCCATTATTCCGAAGCAGGACCTATTTGTGAAACATCATAATTTTACTAAAGAACAATTTTTATGACAAATTGTTAACCCTTACAAGCACTCATCTCCGAATGAATTATTTAACCCTAACTCACCATCAGCATAGTTGTACGGCACCAATCGTCCGTAGGGTGTCTGCGGCATACCCCATGAGGGCCTGGCGAGGTTATTGCAGGACCCATCAATCGCTCTGTATCGAGACTTGGTGCAGAAGGGCGGAGACAGGCCACAGGTCTGGGCACCTGGATCGGTCCCCGTGCCCAACGGTGGGGGTGGGTTGCTGAAACTGTAATGTACGCGATGAAATTTGAGCTCCGGAACTGCATTCTAAACGGGATTAGTTGCTGCTCGAATAGATTAAACTTTTAGATTGGTCTTGCACTTGCTACTACATAGTTGTGCGAATGATACTAATTGCTAACGTTACTTAACTTGTACTGAAACGGCGCTTAAACTCGAACTTGAGCAGAAATATTTGAACCAATCAATTCATTTAAACTCATGATGAGATTCCGGTTTGTATCAGTTGAAATGGGGCATGTTTTAAACATTATATTTTTCACTTGCAAATATCTCTTACTTAATTTATCGATACGGTAGTATTAACTCGTATAAAATTATTAAACGATACATTAAAAATAATGATCTGTTTGTTTAATATAAACAACAAAATTTTATGAAGCGCGAATAAATGCGTTTCTTGACAACCGAAACGAATTATATTTTAAACTACACTACATTTTATACTTACGTAAACTCATAAGCTAGGTATTGTTGGTAGCATAATTTACTTTAATAGAGCAAAATGGGACACAGCATTTAGATAGGTGTACCTACATTTATTACTAGGAAAATAGTTGCCAGTTAATATCACGTGCCAACCACGTTTCATGATGTTCACTCGCCAAAATATTATCCTTTTTGTAACCGCTCAAGTTACACCTTAATATTTTTGTTCATCGAACCGGAAATATACAGGGAAGTAAGGTATTCTCGAGCTGAAGATATAAGAAACTTACCACAAGATTTCTATGAAAATGCAAGCAAGTTTCGTTCTAAAGAAAACTCTTGCACTTATAATAAGTTACGTTAGTTTGTTGCTACGTTTGCAGTACATATTATGTATAATATTTATTTTAGCTTTATTTCTGCTGTCAATATATTAACAGTGTGTTACAATTATTTTTGTAATGTAACTATGTGTGTAGATACAGTTTTGTAACATCTGTGAGTCGGTATGGTTACAGTTGTTGAACCGTGTAGTTATTTAGGTAGCAATCGCAAGTTTGGGAGCGGTGTTCGTGCTTTACATCGGTGGTAAGTTCGCTTCGGAGTTAACTCTACCTTAAGGCAGGGTCTGCGTATCCCAAGGCACTTTACAAGGGTTAATCTAATAAGGATGATCAATGTTCCTGTGTCACTTTGTGCAAAGGGTGATCGTATATGTAGTTTAAGAGTGTTTTGTGGTTATGTTGAGTTGTACCAACACCGAGTTTTATAGGGTTCCTTCTTGAAGTAGTTTATTTAAATGATACAAAAACAATTGATCAATCCTTCGACGTTAACGCTCATTACACACAGGCGGTTCAGTGGGAAGGTAGCTGTGACGGCTGGCTAGAATTTATGCAGCAAGCGAACGCAAAACTGTACACATTTCGCGGAAAAGGCGGTGTGGTAGGTGCTATAGCGCTAAGTAAGACAGCATAGGCGACAATTTTATCTGGAACTTGTTGAACCTGGATCACCTTGTTGTATTGATAGTTGCATTGACTATACCATGGATTACAGGATCGTGGCAGGGTTAAAAAATGCACGCCTTTCAAAAACACATTTTAACCCTCCCGCTGCCGCCTATGTGTAGCTTGAGCATAATAACTAGGATATGTAGTAACCTTAGTCCAGGTCCGCTCGGTACTGGTGCCTCACCCGACAGTTCGCTGGGGACAATCAGTGCAGCGTTATAGGCAGTGCAGAGGTTAACAGGATGTAGACAGTGTAATCATTTGTACAGTGGCTACGAAAAATATTGTCGAAAACTGTTTTGCTAAAATATATGGATGAAAAACTGTTTTAGATTTTGGGTCCCTGTAATAATCTCAGCATCTTGAACCTACCCACGCGTAGCGGATACAGTCAAATTGTTAGATTATAATTATTTCCCAAGAAATGGTGAACATTACTTGCTTCCTTTAAGCGAACTAAATGCCTTAAGGCTATTATCTTTATAAAGATCGATCTATAACGGTGTGTTAAACCAAACTAGCAACCTCCGCTTACCTTCAGCTTTTGACAGGTAACAATTCAATTAAATGCAAAAAGTTTTAATAAATGAATTAAAACTAAAAGGTTACGGATGAAAACCCTCGTTAAATTCAAATGGATGTTGAAATTAGATTACAAATCCCATAATCCCATGTGAATGAACGTTGACCTGAAAGTTATTTTAGTAATGCACCTAACATTTTTAAAGCTTGCTTTATAAAATAAAATATGAATGCAAACTGTGCTCCAAGTATTTATTGCCGTATGATTCATAATGCAATAAAATTAAGTACTATTTAATTGACAGCTGCGCAACTAACTATGCAATGTGCAAACACAGTTTTGACAATATTTTTCATAAATGTTTTTCAAAATGTATTTTCAGCTGGAAAGTTAAAATTCATGGTAAAGACTTGTTTTGTAGACGTTGTGTCATTAACTCCTGTATGTACGAGTATGTATTCTGAAAAGTAAGACAGAGTTATGAGTACTTAAGTAATAGTTCATTAAGTAGGTAAGGTAAGCATGCATTTTGTTTAGAAGGCATCACAGTGGAAATCTATTAAAATTGTACATTGAAACTTTGCTATGTTGTAGGTATTTGGAATGGTATGCATGTAGGGTAATGCATGTTATTCTTCCATCGTGTGCTAAAATCAGCAGAAAGGTATGTTTCATAAAACTCAAAAATGCTCAATAGGATTGTGTGGCATCAATCCCCCTTTGATGAAATTTTTCATGTGAACCGGGTTCAGCCGGCCATGCATAGGCAGACCTAATGAATGCAGTATTTTGGTAGATCGTATTTTTTCTATCAGTGAAAACAAATAAGAGAAATCCTTTATCTACCTATTGACCAATGATGTTCCTTTACTCTTGCTGTCACATACATTCCACATATTTACATATCTCACCAATTGCCAATATAAACTGTCAAGTTAAAAGTAACTATTATAATAATCGACTCAATTGAGGGCTAACTCCCCCAATAAACCTAAAATTACAATCAAAGATAAGTTCACTCAAACTACTAAAACATAGAGAGCTCGATGTCGATGTTATTCAGCTTTATTTGAAAACATTACAGTTTCTATTGGACGATCTATAAGCATAAATTCGCCGCGCTCACATACAAAAATTCTACTCGCTCACCCAAAACCTAAGACAGGTAGCCTCTGAGCCGTCGGGCCTGCAGCCACGACCTTAGCGTACTGAGCGCCAGGCCCAGTGAGCTGGAAGCCTATGTTGTTCAGGAAGGCCTGGCTTGGCGTCGGCTGCAGGTTGACAGTCAGCGCTTGCGCCGCTGCACACAGCGCGAGCAGCAGAATTGTACTGCTCATATTTTATTGCCTGGAACAAAAGAGAACTTAAATTAGATTTATGATCTAGAAAATTTCTTTATCTTTAGAATTTTGTAAAACAGTATACAGAGAACATCACATGGTACACTGCTATAGCATCTTATGGAGTTGGGACTTAGGAAGCTTAATCTTTTACTAATCCAGCTGATAATCTTTTAAAGCCAACACTGCATTAGCAAATTCGGTACTAGTATGTTGTAAACGTAAAAGTTACCTTCTTACTAATTAATTACTTACTCATTATCTTGTTTACATTAAATGACGCGCTACATTTTTCAACGTCGCTAACTATTTTTTATGACATACTACGCTTGGCGCGAAACTGAATTATTAAAAAAATAAAAAAGTGGCCAGTACGTGCGGTAAGCGTGGTCACAGCAAGAAGGTCGAATTTAAGAAACATACCTATTTGAGGTCAAGATTAGTGCGTATTTATTTCAAAATAGTTGACAACCAGCTGTCAGGTGTTCTTTTTTTTAACAAATTATTTTTAAATGCGAGTGACAATAATACATTGTGAAGGAGGTTGTAACTTTTCTTCTAACATTGCGAACCGCTGTAATTTCTATGGCATTTCTTATACGTTATTCTTATACGTGAAAGCCATTGTAATAAATATTGTTGATAATATTTATTACAATGGCTTTCACCATTAACAAGAACTACCTCAATTCACGTTCATTATACCCAATTTCTCGGTACGTAGAGAAATTAATAAGTAGCGTTATTAAACCACGTTTATTTAATTACTTCCTCCTTCCTACCTCTTCAAATCAAATGAAATCTAAATAATGCATCGTTTACAACACCAACTTAATGTACACATCGGATTTAAATACACCTAGATAGCGCTTTAGCTTCCACAGTTTTGAAAATCTATTTAAAAAATTTAGGACACACGTCTATCAAGATTCCAAGTTGACAGGTCGTTGCCAAAGGTTGTTAACGTTGTTTACAAAGCCCTATTATATCTTCGTTCTACACAATTGACCAAAAATCCGGTTTTAACATTTGTATCGGTTACATTGTATACTTTTCGCAAGGCACACCCCAATAACTTGAAGCGAGTTATTTTTAATTGGAACTGCTCATCGGATTAAACATTGTTGTGGCAAAATGGTACTTATTGCAATTACATAAGGTGCAACTATGTTTAGGTACCTTGATGT
Organism: Ostrinia furnacalis; assembly: GCF_004193835.3. Classification (NCBI taxonomy): domain Eukaryota; kingdom Metazoa; phylum Arthropoda; class Insecta; order Lepidoptera; family Crambidae; genus Ostrinia; species Ostrinia furnacalis. Next base: position 887,953 of record NW_021134344.1, on the reverse strand, counting down.
GCCTTCGTCCGTACAACTAAGTTCTGATATCAACGCAACACTAAACTAACCAAACGGCATACTCCTGTCATCGTAACGTTTCATTCGTAGAATTATTGTCGTCAGTCTACATGCTACTGCCGATAATGGAAAAAATAATTGAACCTCTTCTGGGAAATTTTATAGGAAGAAGTGAAAATTTGGTTCAGTTTAAAGTGGTAAAGACAAGTTTGTCTTAAAAAATTGATAAAGAAAGTACAATTTAACACACAAGTTTAATGCAGTTTACTCACTTAAAAGTCTGAATACTTGTAAGTTAGTTTTTTTCACTGAATAAAGTTTTTATGAAACGTGAGATTTACCAAGAAGAAGAAACAGGTCTAAAGTCCAACGTGGAATATTAATGGGTGTTTCTTTTATACAAATTATAATTTGTCTTAACAGATGTGTCAATATGTATTATACAATATAATTTGTTATACAATATTTGAATTTATTATTCCATGTCACGATAATTAGTCATAGCAACACTAATTATTCATATTAAATGATAAGTCAAATGGCTCAAATATTTTTACTGTGAATTCTTTTCTTTTAAATATTTTTTTAAAATAGATACGATTATTTAATAACATCTTCTAAAAAATATAGTTTGCATGCCAGTGCCGCATGGTCTAGGATCTAGAACTTTATTTTCTTATGAAAGACTAGTCGGCTCAAAAACTGAACTCCGACAAACGTTACTTCGACATTACGTTACTCCGACACTACTGAAACGACATGACTTTACTTCGACACTACACTACTTAGACAAAGGCGAATATCCTTTGTCGGAGTAGTGTAGTGTCGAAGTAAAGTCATGTCGATATTCAGAAATGTCGGAGTAACGTAATGTCGAAGTAAAGTTTGTCGGAGTTTACTTAGGTATCTGGCTAATTTATTTACATACATCGGTATGTAAATAAATTAGCCAGATGTGATGATAACTGATGATATAACATATTATTATTACGTTGATGGATTGAACTATTTCCGTACATACGAGTAACATTTTATTTTCATTATAGTAGTTCTTGCCCTCACGAAGGCTAGTGAGCTTTACTTGTGTGTGTACGTGTACATGCACATCACTAAAAATATAACTATAGAGTAATGTCTATCAAAACTTTTGAAAAACAAACAGTAGGTAGCGGACCACCACACATGTAAAGCTCACACGCCTTTGTGAATTGCAACAATTAAGTATAAATTTTGTTTTACTCATGCTTATATTTTATTCCAGTAAAATTCTATACCTACTCGTATATGTACCTATTAAACATCAAAGGTTAGTTTTCTGGTGAATTTAATCAAGAGAATTTATTGGCACATTCGTATCCCTAACCTTAGATTAAGCGATTTTGTGGACCTTTTTTTATCTACCGATTGCTTTTGAACATCACTTCGCTGTAAAATCTACTGAAAAATTCAACTTGAAACCGTATCCTTTTTAAGACAACTCATGAATAAAAATGGTTCTCCTTTTTTTAATCCAGTGTTTTATTGGAATTTGTCACGTCATTGTAAAAAGGAGGTTAAACATAAATTGATAAAAAACTTAACGCCCTTTCGACCGCTATATTTTCAAAATATTCTGTCTTTGTGAGTTCATTCATTTACTCTTTTTTTTCGCTATTTACGCATCCTGAGACATATCTTTGTCGCCCACACTCGTTAGTCGTGGACAGTTTTAGAAAGAAAAATAATAATAGATTCAGTTTCCTTGTAACAAGTTACTGACAAGTCAGTAGCTAAAAGACGCATAACTAAATCACAATTTATATAAATAGCACTTTTATTTAAATTTTTATCTACAGCAAAAAGAGACATGTTCACTGAAATGTCCTTTAGTAAAAAGTGGTAAGTATTCCACGAACCCAATTATAATTCGATTCCATATCTAAAAGCCACAAATTGTCATGGCTCAGTTGGCATTCCATTCAAAACTACGAGTTTAAGTATACCGAATCCTCTTTATGGAAAAAAGACCTCCTTCCGCGAACTCTTTATCCTTTGTATGGGTATTGATTTTGCGTCGTTTGCCCTCATTTGCCCAATTTTTTACATACAGCTGCATTAAGGGTCTTATTTTAGAAGTCGTTGAACCCGCGACTTCGTTCGCGTCGAAACTTAATGCCAAAACCGATGAACAAGACTCTTTATTTATATGAAACTCCTTCTAACATAGGGTGTTCAAATAATAACAGTTCATAAAGATGATAAAACAATTTTTAGCAAATTCACACACACAAGTTCTGTAAATAAAAAAAGTTTTTTGTAACCGTAATAACCTTAAGAGTGTTCGATATTTTATCTTAAATCACAGATGGAAAGATAACTTTTCCCAAGGGCCTCTTTATCCCGAGATTATTAACAGTTCCCGGGGGATGTGCGATAAAGTATTGCTGGGACAAACCTCAATCCACACGTGAACTTAGCTCTGACAAATAAAAGTTGAGGCGATTCGCAGACAGTTAAAAGGAAAAGCGATTCACATTTGTTACGACTTTTCTGGAACTTTCTTATACCTTCAGATGCAAATCACAATAAAACTCAAGCACATCATAATGAAATATGTTTTCTAAGAACATAGTGTCTGTTTTTATTTGCTCCTTAGGAAGTATTTTTGCAATTTTTAAATCCAATTTGCAGACTTACACTTTAAAGAACGAGAATAAGCTTTTAAATGGTTCCAACAACCAGTAGACAAATATTTAAATAATAGTACTTAAAATATATCGCGTATCTAATGCGTAATGTATTCCGCCCTTCTCTCCTAATGGTTTTAGGTAGGTATTATGTCTGGAAGTGTTTTGTTGCTACTTCATTGTAGGATTACATCAAAGGACTAAAGGTTATTGCCAGGTCTAAATGAGTTACTATGACGTGTAGGAAATCCGTACAAAGGAATAAAAATCCGCCTAGTAACAATTACAGGGTTCCAACTTTACCACAAAACTTTACCAAAAACCTTTACGTCGTAAGGTGGGGTAATTTGGGGTTAGATAGAGCAATCTCTGGGCAATCGAAGGAAACAATCGATAATGCTGCTGATTGAAACAAGTCCACCGTTCAGCTAATCAACAAAATTTCCGTTCAATCAAAGGTCAATCGACAAAACGTGCATCAAAAGGATATTTTACAACTCATCAGTTTTGCGCACGATTTAACGTTTACCACAAAAAGTTGTCGACATGTGTAATTATACTCAGACGCACATTTTAGACCACATTCGCCATGGAGAGGCGGGTAAACGCCTCTGTGTTACTAGTAATGAAATTAATATTCATCAAACAAAACTTTCTTCATCATGATCCCATGTTAGTGTGGGTAATTTTGGGAATTAAGGTTAGCACGATAACTAGGTAGGTATAGGAATGCTAACAGCAGTAAAACCTTTTTCTCAATTTTCATATGTAAATTGTATTCTTAAGAAATGCACGAAATGTTTGTAATACGAGTATGTATGTACCTACTTTTTATTTTTTTCAGCTTTCAGTATTTTTATAGACATTTCAGTCTTACGCAAGAGTGACATGCATTTCAAAGCTTTACTTAGGTCCTAAAAACGTTACTATGCAAACAAATATTAATATGTGTCGTTTGAATCGCATGTCTATGGCGGCCAAGTTAGTAGGGCATGAAACTATGTAGAGCGGCCTTGACGCCGCGTGCAACACGACACAATGACTGTTAACACTGACTTTCCATTTCATTGATAACTGGAACCAACAAATGAGACGTGTAAAGCTCGACCACTCTGTACAGCCGGCGGGAAAAACAACTGAGTATTTTATATTAGAGTAAAGAACGTACGCGTAAGCTAACGAGTAACACACGTAAGTAACTAACGCGTAAAGAACTTTTGTGCGATATGCCACGATATTTTTATTGAAACATAATTTAGAGCGCCTGGATTACCTACTACGGAAGAAACCGTAACCGTAAATTGAGACTTCTTTTAATATAATTTTTGCAGAAGCTAATTACCATGAATTAATAATTTGCATACTAATAAGGCTATTCTCATTTCCATTTTATGCAGGAGCATTACAAAATGTCAACAACATTATATTATACAATGTAGCTGATACAATTTTATCAAAACTTACATAACATTTTATGACAATGAATGATAATAACATTTTATCCGACCACCAAACTTCTTGCTCAGAAAGTAAAATTGAAATTACTTTTGTTATTGACTGTACTATTGCAAACAGCTTACTATCAATTCGATGCACTTTCAATGCGTTAAGAATTTACACATTAAATGGATGCAGTTTGAATTAGCCATTTGCATCATGCAGTTTAGAAAAGAGGTGTCGTAATAAAGCTGAGATTGTGACGGACAGAAACGGAAGAAAATTTATTTTGTGGTTACAGTATATTTTAATTACTAAGGAGTATTATTGTAGGTTTAATTACTAAGAAGATTTTATAATTTAATAAATAATAGCAAGGCACTAAATTATTTATAGATCCAGAACAACGTAACTCACCCGGTATTCGGTATGCAAATTATGTCCAGCATGTCGCCTCCATAACAGCAAACTGAATAGTAAACCTCACGACATAAACTCTAGTGGCCGATTCCGAAACCAAGCGCAAGCAGTCTTACAAGGCATTCCAATCGCGACTTAGCTAGAGCCTTAACAAACTATGGTATCCTGGTATGTTTACTTCGCAGCTGTAGACAGTCTTGTGCTATTTCCCACGCTTACTGGCCAGTTTGTTAAACTTGGTTTACTGGATAAACATTGTTGAGATGTTAGTTGTAAAGGCAGGACTTGATTGATACGGTAGTGATTAGAGTCTTTATTCTGCAGAATGAAAAATTTCTTAATTAAGATTTTATAGGTCGTTTTTTTTATCCACAACGAGAAAGCTCTTGGATTGTTTTACTCGTAACTTAGTAGTCTTCTCTATCTAGCTTGATAAGTGAAGATTAATACGTATTTTTTTTTACTCTTTCAGACTCTAAAAAACACCTAAGTAAGGTTTTACAGGTAATTAAGCTACACAAAGCCTTTGAAAAAGCTTTTGGCGTTTCCTTTAGTTTAGTCTGCAATAAAAGGAATAAGTATTTTTGATAAGATTTCACCATGATCAATCAACAAGGAAAAACTGACTCTCTAATACTCTCCTTAATATTAATATTGTTATGTGGCTTCAAAAGAATATTATAATTATTAACTAAGGGGAAAAGAGTTGATAAAATGAAGGTTGTTATTCATCTCGATTTTTGTGTAAGATTGAACATAACATCAAACATAACATCACACATGACGTAGATTAGTCTACAAGCTTATACAATTTGGTCTGGCTGAAAAGACATTCAAAAATTACAGACATAATATAATGTCACTTAAAAATACTATTCAATTTCACTCTCGTATATTTTGTATTTTCACGTAACCAACACAAAAGATAAAAAGAAAATATGATTCTTGAAGGCACAATTGCCTTTGTGAGAGCAAAACCCATAAAACCGTGGTGATAACCATCCATGTTACATAACGTCCGTTACATTTCGCATACGGGGATATTTTACGAACAATGAGTATGGAAAGTGACGTACCCACCTTACGATACCATTTCCATTCCAAACGGGTTTCATACAAGTTTTTTATGCAACTCGAAATGTTTGGCAGAATGCATTTTTTTAGAGAGTGCATCGGAAGTGAACTGCATAAAATATTTTTGTGCATTTAGGTTGAAATTGGCATTAAATTGAAATAATTCATTCAATGAATATTAATAAAATATGATTTAAGTGACAATTATATTTAATTATGCATTCACCTGTTGTGTAAATCGTGAAAACATGACTAAAGTGAATGAAACTGATGGCGATAAGGGATATGATACAGGGTGTTTCTTGTAAGGTGTCAAGCCGAAGGCAGGTGATAGGTGAGGACTAGACCTATCGATTTCACCCCCATGTATGTTCTACGATTTTTCGTAGTTTAGAAGTTATCGTTAATTTTGTGATTTTTTCAAATTTCATGACCTAGTGGCTTAATTTTTTTTTTATCTTTTTTTTGGGTTGACTTTTCTCAGATTTCTTTTTTTTTTGCAGATTCCCTATTAGTTGCAGATATTTGAAAAAAATAATCACCTTCCTATCTTTGATGCAAGATACAAAATTTTTGCTAGAAACATAAAAAATATGCTTTTAGGAGCGATTACAGAAAATAATGGCCTATTAAGTACATGTTTTTTTGTGTTATTATGAAAGTTTAGAAAACTGCGCAGTTTTTAAAATTATTTTGGACCTATGGAAATTCTTTTTTTTTCTCATACATTTCAGTTGAAAATTTTAGAATGTTCTGCTAAAAGCATATTTTTTATGTTTCTAGCAAAAATTTTGTATCTTGCATCAAAGATAGGAAGGTGATTATTTTTTTCAAATATCTGCAACTAATAGGGAATCTGCAAAAAAAAAAGAAATCTGAGAAAAGTCAACCCAAAAAAAAGATAAAAAAAAAATTAAGCCACTAGGTCATGAAATTTGAAAAAATCACAAAATTAACGATAACTTCTAAACTACGAAAAATCGTAGAACATACATGGGGGTGAAATCGATAGGTCTAGTCCTCACCTATCACCTGCCTTCGGCTTGACACCTTACAAGAAACACCCTGTATTATATTGTGCACTAAATGCATACTTAAGAATTAATCTAGCTCTTAGAGTACAAAATAATTTAAATAATGGCGTGCCTACGCGTAATTATGCATTCATTAATAATGTACAATGAACTTGCTGAGAGTATGTTTGTTTATTTTCAAGCCTCTAATTAAACTCATTCAGCCACCAGTTACGCTTGTATATTATCGAAAAACCTGATATTATAAATAATGATCTGTTTTGAAGGTCCTGCACTTCATGGTTCGCGTGACGGAATACCTACAACGTGGGTCGCGAGTTCAATTCCAGCAATGGTCAAATATATGATTTGACCATAGCTAGTGTGGTGATACGATTATAATGCTTATAATAAATCATATTCAAATATGTAATACTAATGTATAGAATAGTCGCATGTTGGAAAGAAAAATGTTATTAATTTGGGCTCCAACACCGTTGTATACCTACATCGATTTCTGAAAGAAAAACCTAGTTAGTGTCTCCAATACGGAATTCACGGTAATTATGTTTAACTGGAACCCTAAATGGTCTCATGAAACCGCGGTAGCAATTGATTTCTATTGTGTCTCGATTCGCTGATACTTTAAGGGTTAAACAAGCAAAGCCGTGAGTTCAACTAGTCTTTAAGATAATAAAACAAACTACAAGGATACCGCTCTGCTTATCAGTGGGCAGTCACGGATACACTTTACCTTCTACTGAAGTACAAATAGATTTATTATCTGATCCCAATGTAAATATTAGGTCTATTTGAATTACCGCCCATTGTGCTGTCTGTTATTGGAAAAAGATAGTTCCGTACCAAACGATGTTATTATGTTATTTATTCACTTGATACAATAATTACACGTACACTGTACGTGTACACTACTGTACAGGTCTGTAGCATTGTTTTATAATTTTTTTAAATACGTATAGACAATTTGGGGTATTCAAATACTTTAAAATATAGTCTGCATTTTTTATTGGGATATTAAAAATGTTTCTTTTGCTATGTTCACCACCTAACTAGGCTAAATAAAGTCCCGAGGTCAGAAATTGTGTTCCACGGATTTCTCTCTACACCGTCGTTAAGGCATTCATTGACTGGACTACCAGGAAACAATGAAAAATACGGAATATAGTACAATAATAATGATTTTAAAGTATGGCGCGACGTGAATGCGACATGGGCGTGACTCGAGCGTGACTTCACATAAATTCACAGCCAACAGAATGTGTAAGGATGTAATAGTAACGTGACCCGACGCTAAACGATACTATAATATTGTATTTAGTTAAATCGAATTTCATGTTCACGTCACGAAGACTGTAAAAGTGCTTTTTAAAAGCCTACCTACATACAAAAATAAATGAGTTTTATGTGATGTTGAAAATAAAATCCTGTACATCAAAACCGCGGACATCGATAATAATAAAATTAACATAATTAATGTATCAATGTGTCATCAAATGTTTTAATTACAACCAAATGATGGAGCAATCCATAATCGTAGCGCTAAACATTTAAATCAAACAAACCGTGTGAAAATTAACCACTGTATCTCACACTTAAATCACTGCAGTTGCGTTGGAACAATGCACGATTGTTCACGTTTTTAACCATTTGCCTATTATTATAGTAAGTACCTGTTCATGTAATTTAAACCCTTTTTAGCCCAGTTATTTAGAATGCAAATCAATTGAGTTTAATGAAGATTTCTCTATAAATGGATAAATATATTATTCCTGTCATATCATTTTCATTAGCTTAAGAGAGTCCGCTATAAAAATAGTCAACACGCGTCCCCTAAAGCGAGAAATACTCCCTTTTTTGATAATCCTAACATAGAGCAATTTCCCTTTTTACAGCCTACATGCTAGTAAAACAGATTTCAAGACTAGTATGTCGTTTGGAAATATGTATGTATTTTTTAAGATACTTTGGAGCTTTTCCAGGCACTTTTCCGTTTTTTTCCATAACAAATTCGATACCTTTGATTATCTCTTTAGGTAGCCTTTTGAACTAAGCGTCACAGACGCAGCGTCTTTAGTTTTGGTCTTAAAGGTAGCCTTTGGAAGCGAGTTAATGACGCGGCGTTGGTGGTACAAGACCTAAGCTAAAGACGCTGCGTCTGTGACGCTTAGTTCGAAAGGCTACCCCGGAATGTCGTTTACACCATACATTGCAATGCCTTTTTAGTTGTAACTACTTTGCATGAAATAAATTTGCTTTAAAACCGTAATAAAAGAAGCTTAGCTAAGAATGCACGACATTGAGCAGTTAAATATGTCAAAATGAACACATGTTGAAAACACTCAAATAACGCCCACAAGTGCTATAAATAAAAAGTTGCTGTTATTAAGTATCATTTAATTCACTCGCATGATTTGGAGATAATGACTTCGTGCATAGCAATTAGTTTTATTGTAACAATGCAATACGGCTTTATATGTATTTTGTAACAGCCTAGTGTGTTAGGGTACAGCGTATCCTATAAACAAACATTTTTTTTTTAATTTATTTTATTTAATTACAAGGTTAGGCTTATAATCTAACATTTCTTATATCACTAAACATAAAAATGTTTGTTGTGACATTGCACATTCATCGCAATAGCTTATAAGTATAAAAATTAAAATTATAGGAGCTAGGTAGGAGGAAAACTCATCATTATTGAAGTTACCTACTCTTTTTTGTTTTAAAGTAGATAGAGTAGGAAAGTAGGCTTAGCACTGAACTAGACTGACTAGCACAGCGTCCAGCGAACACTGATGAAGAATTTGTGACGTCAGAAGTTCAATAAAATCTTTTTAAAATACAATATAATTATTATGAAAGTCCCAGTTGCTTAACTTTTCGTTAAACCAAATGAATACAAATCCTCATGACTCTAGCAACACTTTTAACCCTTACTTCGATTCCAAGTGTTTATACGGAACCTTTATAAAAATACTCCAATCACTCGATGTCAAGGAACCGGAAGTCAGATACGGTATAAGTAATGATACCTCGATTTCGTACTCCAATAACTCAGTACGGCCGATAGAGGTCGCACAGTAACAAAGTGATATTTTACTCTGCCCTTCCTTTGGTGTTTGTATGTTATTGTTATTTTCACTTTCTTTATATTGGTTCCATTGGATTTTTTTCTCTTTTAGTAGTAGTTTTGGCGGGTTTTAAAGGTGACGTATTTATCTATTTTCGTAAAATGAAACCATGTTAAAGGACCATGAACTTAGAATAACCTCAAATTGTAACTTTTTATGATTTACTTTAAACTTTGTAAACTTATTTTTATTTGAGTTAAGTGGCTGACCAAGTTTTAACTAATTATACCTACTATAATACTCATTCAAATCTTATTCTTATTAAAATTTTTATGTAGGTACCTGCTTATGTTACAATACGAAAATTGACGAAAAACAGGCACCAAAATTCCTTTTTTAATCAATCCCCAATTTAAACAAGCTTGATATATTTTGAAAGGAGTAAGATACCAATAAAAAAAATAAAGACATCCTAAAGGTAGCAGGAAGGCGCTTAGACGCAGGCCGCTACCAACCAGGCAACATGGAAAGCTTTGGGGGTGGCCTATGTTCAGCAGTGGACGTCCTATGGCTGAGATGATGAAGATACCAGTAATTATGCTACTGTTCTCTGCTGCTAGTGTCTTTCATACAAGATCTTTTCTATAGATGTTTAAAATTCCTACATATTATTTTCATCAATCCTAAACCGTCAGGCTCAGGTTCCTATTAGCAGGATCTTCACTGATCTATTTTCCAAAATCCTCCACAAAAGTAATTACGTAACACATCGACCGGCAACCTACATCTGAACCACAGGAAGGGGATTCGATCAAGCAATGGCCATGGAATTACACTGAAGATACAATTCAATTACTTCAAAACCCCAATCAGATTGGTACAACGTTCTCACTTAATTGTTTTTTTCTTCGTTGGGAGACTAAGTAGATATAAGAAGCTCTTGTTTGTAATTAAAAATGCTTTATGGAATTAAGAGACATTGATTGTGTGCTGACACAAAAGTTTATCAATACTATAAAGCACACTGTGAGTTACATAATACATAATAGGTATTTTAAATTATTGCTGTTCTAAAAAAAACGTATTTACTCTCTAGGTAATTAGCGCTCATATTTTAATAGGGAAACCCTACAGCATTAGGTACTTCTTGAGGCCCAATTTAAATGTTAACCTACTGTTTGTATCGAGTTCATTAGCTCTGATGCTTAGTTTTCATTTATTTTGAGCTCTCTATAGACTAGTAGTACCTAAATAACTATTGCACTATAGTCATTATTCTTTTCTAAATCTAAATTCACAATATATTCACAATATAATTTCGATGGATATGCGGGCTTCACGTGAATGAACTGTAAATATTACAGTATCTTGCAACAGTCGAGTAAAATAAAAATAAAATAGCTACACTTTATTGTGCAATAGGGGCATGACACGCGATCCAGTGATGTAAATTATCTCAAATCTAGCGTTCAGAGAACAGATAAACCTCATTTCGTGATCTGTCGTCGCACGGCGCATCACTAAAACCTGGTTCAAAACTAAATAAAGACGACAGCATCTTAGACTAAACATTTTTCTTGCAAAATCGTCTCTATTACGACTACATTAAGGCCCATTAGTTTGACGTGCGCTCGTCTATACAAATAGATAATGAAATGTTGACAGAAGATCAAGCTAAATTTTATTGTTGTTGCATAATCGCTACCCAAAGAACATAATGCCACTGTTAATCTTGATGTAACCATCTGAACTTAAAAAATAATAAAAATACAAATTGATTAAATTGTTACTAACCAACTCAATCCACAATAATTACATAAAGTGACTCATCATTTTGTATGCAAAGATGAACTGGGACCTACAGTTGCAAAGAAACTGCGAATTTGCGAATAAAATAATATTTAAATGAAGAAAGCACTGACAGCTAACTCTAGTTACACAAGCAGAACGGTTCAACCTTTTATTGCAATCCATACAAAAAGTAGACACCTAACTATCAACAAGGTTGCAAAAACTTTTACCCATTCGATTTGGTAAAGTTTTCAATGAAAGACCACAGTCACTGTTGTGGACTAATGAATAATAGCAAAAACTTGAATCAGAACTAAAATACATTACCGGGACACCATTATATCAGTTAAAAGTCTAACTTATACCAATGTCAGTACAATATGACGCATAATTTGTCGCAAACTGTCTAAAGCACAGGTGTCGAGACTTGTTTTTGGTGTAGTTACACAATATTTCATTCACAAAGTGTCAATGGCACTTACAAAATACGGGTTATTAACATTGAGTTATAATGTACTACGTACTAATATTACTTCAATGGTTATTAACCACGAAGTTAACCACAAATAAAGTTATTCCACTTTAGCTAAGAAGGGTCATATCGCCTGTTAGCGTCCACCTCCTTAATCGCGGCCACTGATTTCTTTAAAAACAATGGAAAAAAATAACCATACCGATACATTTATAAAATATTATTGCTCCAAATACCTCAGTTAGATAGGGATATCTAATTTTCCTGTCTCTATGTCAGTCAGTCACGGTTACTGCTTTCATAATAAATACCGTTTACTTGTTATGTAAGAAGCTGTGGATGAGCTGTTTCATTACCAAATGAATTTCATTGAGGGATCATTCAGGTGTGTAAAAACGACGAGTGCGTAACATTACAGCAGCGGATATGAATTTTAATTACGTGCGTTTATTTAATCTAGATGGTGGCAAGGTATATGAACCATTTTTTTAACATCAATGAGTGCCGCTACATATGTTACATTTGCATTTCGGTAAATATAATTTAATCTGAGATTACTGTTGTGTAGGGTCTTTCAAAAGAAATTTAAAGTATTATCAGTTTAGCACTTATTATTGGGTCATGCTTATAATTACGAAGATTTATTTTGTTGATTCACTTTACACTATGATGATGCTTATTCGTTCGTGATAAAACATTATGACTATGACTATATCATGTGTGCTGAAAGATTTTTTTTACATGAATAAGTTTTTGAAAGATATTAAGTTCACTCACCCTGCCTGTCCTAAACCGTGTGAACATTAAATAAAATATATTTAATCAATCTATAGGTAGATAATATCAGATGACTATGACGGAAAATGTAGGTAATCAGAACCAAGGATAAATCATTAAGCTCTGTCAAAGTTCTGGGCCCGTTTGCAATCAATTTAATTTATTAAGGACCCAATTCGATTATCAACTGAGTGTGATTTAATTACTTTTCATCCCAAAGGCTTGTGTTTAAGTAAATTAAGTAACATAGATAATGACTTACCAAAATAAAGCAACAACATTTTTATCATTATACAAACAAAATTAAATGATGCATACAATGATGCCATAACTGAAAGAAATCATTTTTAATCTATGTGCCTATATGTATAAATTTTTCATTAAAATAATTTGGCGAATCTCTCAGTTAGATAAACGACTTTGCATGCAATCAGCCATGACTTACCAGCCAGATGTATGCTTTGAACAGCACTTCCAGCTAAATAAACACTGTTCCCTATACAGTTGTAATAGATGCTATTTTACAACAAAATGTGTATCCTGATGTACTGTCGACTGTAAACAGCTTAATAACTTCCTATCTCGCCGTATTCTAATTTCGTTGTGATATCGCATTCACTTTCCATTTCCATATAACCGTTAACTAGTCGGTGGCGTAAGTTGCCTTCTAGTTAACTCATTGAATTGAGTCATAGACTCTACATACTTCAAAATCAACGAACGAGAGGCATAGAAGCAACAGCTTTTAAAAACATAACCCGCCTTCTGGCGCAGTCGGGTAAAAAGATATAGTTGTCATGTCCATGCTGTATGTTAAATATGCGATTCATGTGCGATACGAAATAAAATTAAAAAAAAAAACAAAGTTATTAAAAAATCCTACTTACCTGATCAAAGATAGGGTAAAATGACCTATGGCCAGCAACGTACTGCTATAATCGTTATAGTGACTTAAAACAATTGACTTATGCCCGTTTTCACCATCGATCCCTTAAGCGTTTGCTAACTAAATATCACTTTGGTTAAACGATCGCCTAAACTGCCCACTAACCTAAGTTCGTTTTCACCATGCTATAGTAAACCTAAGTAGGGACTCTTTTGTCAGGTGGCGTAACTTCGTGCGCCTAGTGACGTTTGAAAAACCGGTACTTTCCGATAAAATATTTTATTGGGAATATTTTACGTATTTCACAGAAACAAATGAAATAAAAGTAAAACTAAGAAATAGTTGACCAAAACTGATGTCTTTTTGTATTTTTGAGTTATTATTAAAGACAAAAAAGATATTTGGGCTATTATGTAATCTGTGGTTTGGGTGCATAATGTAATTCCTTTGCCTTAAAAAAAGTAAATGTCAAGATGACTGCTGCACCACAATAAATGAAAATAAAAATGTACATATTGATTTTGATAGATATTTTGTTGAGTTCTGTGTGTAGTTGCGATTTAACGATAAAAACGACAATGGAAAAAAGAAATGAAGCAAATTTTTCCCTCAAGGAAAAAGATAAATTGGTTATAATTTTACTTGCCCACAAGGATACTGTACGAGCACGTCAGCATCGACCGCGACCTACGTGCTAGCCGACTGGCCCATGAACCCTCAACGTGCACCGTAGGCATTCTACACCGACGGCACATTGGACTGGACACATTGAATTGTGTAAATCTTGTATATAGTAATAGCATAACAGTAATAAACCAGATATCAACCGTCCGCGTTGTGTTTCATTTACCCCCACTGAGGCCAAGAAAGCCTTAGTGCAGCCCTCCTTCCTATCAAATCTTTATTATATTATCTAATTATAAGGTATTGTTAGGGCTCTAGGGACTACAAACGAAGCCAGAAATATAGCTTGGTTATGAGATAAGTTATGAGTGACCAATATCTAATACCGTATGTAATCCTGTATTATTATTATGTGGCCGCCAATGATATTATAGTTATTATAATATCATTGGTGGCCGCCTAAATAAACTTGAGTGAAAAAGTGTTTACACTGTCTCAATTGCATAAAAAGCTCCAAAAAATCATTTAATTCAGTTTCCATTCTGCCGAATAGGCGTGATTGACAATATAACTGTCACCTAACACTTAGGCGGCCGAAAATCGGGCCCCTGTTTTAAAGTGATCCCATAAGGCCTAAGGTGTCCCTTATGTGTTGGTGAAAACGAAATTCCTGTTAGGTATTACCTAATATTATTTAAAGGTCGCTTTAAAATTAGGGATTGATGGTGAAAACGGGCATAAGAATATTTAGTACGTACGCGATAGGCGATAATTTTGGTAAACTTATGAAATATAATAGATTAAGTTATGTAGTTGTTTTTTAGTATACTTCTATGTGTATTACTTAGTTCACCCTTGTTATCTTCGTGATCAGAACAAGTACTTTGGTACATTGACTAACAAGTAATGCTTCACTTTGCTACCGTTCGATTTGTTTTGTTGTTTACTCTTCTGAATTAATATTTTGTATTTAAATTTTAAAATTTTTTATTCTTTGAAAAAATATACTATGCTACATGCATAGTATATTTTTTCTTTTGTCAAATGATAGTTACAAAAATACAAAATTAATAAATCTCACAAATTATTACTCAGCTTGATAGTCAATTACTAAATCACAAAAATTGTTACAAAATAGTAAAAACTCACAGAATCACATAACTCATTCATTCAATCAGGTCGTTGCACAATTAGTCATAATTCCGCTAAATTCACACTTGGAAAGGAGAACTTTTTCATCGAAGGTGAATGGCATCATTATCCGAATGAACGAAAATTACAGACTAAAAAACACGTAATAAATCAGTAATAATCATGATTATTTCGTTATGACCAAGTTATCCAATATGGGCGATAAATCAACAATGGAACAACATTGTTATTATCTTTCACTAATTACTGTAGCCTCGCCTTGCATGGGTTCCACGTCATCTCAAGTTCTCGGCCTTCAGTAATAGGGTAAACCCTAATGATTTACTGATAATAAAATAATGTCAAGATCACCGAGTTTCCCCTTTAATTGTTGATTTATAAGGATTCAGATTTAATGTTTCGCATTTATTTTTACCATTATTTTCGTACGGTACCTATACCTAACACCACCTACATAATCCTGATTATCGCGGGCGTGTCTCACAAAGTTTTTCCTTTAAACATCACACACAATAAAACTGTACTGTAAAACAGCGTAGGTAGATCCTACCCTAATCCACTATTTTACCCCTTCAATTTACAACAGAAAAAAATATTATTAATGTTTCTATGAAAGTTTTTATTTCATTAAATTAACATAATTATATTACATAGCACTACTACTTAAGTATCGATTATTATTTACTGGCTTATTTTTATTATACAAAATAAATCAAACTCATGCCTACTAGTTCATTAGGCACTAATTATGTCAAATCGATATTCGTGGTTTATTGTTTCTTTCACTTATAAATAACATTTAACAAGTATTATGTACACAAACGTATACGTACATAATATCTAGTAGGTACATAATAGGCTCGTGCAAAATGGTGTTAATTAATATAATTAATTACATTTCCGGAACTAAAAAGGTCATCAATTTCATGTGTTTGATGATCTTCTGTCTTTCATAAGTATTGCGGTAGTGTGGTGGATTGCAGTGGACTGTATGCGTTTGTGTGTGTTCGAGAGCGCTGACCGGACGATGATGACTGCCGTTGAGAGCTTGCCCTTACTATGTCAGGCGTAGTAGGTGCTACTTGCAGGAATAAAACCACTATTTCACTTGCTGAGACTTCTCGCGTTTATTATTCGCTTCCTTTTCTCAGTTCTTGCTTCTTCAGATCACTTGTTGCTTGGAGCACTTGTTCTCTGAACTGAACAAAACATCACAACATGCCAGCTGGAGCGGTTCATTCCGTATTTATGGGGAGCGGCTATCTCCGTCCCGCTTTCACACGCTATTGCTATCCCTGTCTTCGGGAAATCCACAGTTTTTGCTAATTTTTTCCAACTGGCAGGTAGTTTTACAATGGTTTCTTATTTTCTACAGATGCGTAATTAAATTACCTACATTATACAAAAAGTTTCATCTCAAAATTCCCAAAATTGGCGAAGTTATTGACAAAAAACCTAAAACGGCTCTCCTTACGGTATTGCCTCGCGCAACGGACCATCCGTGCAAGACAAGGACAAAACATATTGCTATCTCACGCTCTAGAATGTTCGAAGCGAGAGGTCCGATATTTCCGTCTCGTTTCTTCTCTATTTTTTCCTGAACATTCCAGATTTTCCAGAAAAGTGTGAAAGAGAAGCTATTTTGTGGAAGTGAGAGATCAGACAATGCAAGAAAGAGGCCTACCGAGTGAGTAAGCGAGAGAGCCTGATGGTTTTCGCTACGGTATTGCCTTTTTGGCGAAAATTTCAAGTTCATTTTCTTAATTACGAAACAGATTAATTAGTTGATTTGAACTAATTGACATGATGTTGCTAACATTAATTCTGACTCTCTTTGACGTCGCTAACAGGTAGTTTCATCGATGTAATAAATTAACTATTTAGTATTTTTGTTAATTTAGATAAATAACGCTTGGTAGGAAATAAATAGGTACATTTACCTCATTTTTGTAAGTAAAAAATGTTGTTATAGACTTGCCCAGGATAAAAATGTAGTTTGAACGCTATTTATATAGATTTATTAGGCATTGGACACCTACTCGGGACTGCCGATTTGATCCCGGTCGACCGCTAGACTAATATGTGGTGACCCGTTCTTAACACAAGCGTAATACGAGTATACCTAGCATACTTACCTGGAAGCCTGAGGGCTTAGCAGGTAGGTAATAACGTTAATTTATGTACCAGAAATGCTCATTATTCCTCTGTTCTGCTTAGATACTCAAACCTTTGAATAAATAAATAGGTCAAAATCAAAACTACGATCTAGTGAAGGCTGCTGGTAGCGCTTGAACCGTTGATTGTGGTAAATCCTTTAGAGGTCTTTGTTTTTATGAGACAGGAGGCAAACGAGCAGACGGATCACCTGATGGTAAATGACATTGACAATTATGGTTGAATGATGGTAAGTGCTTTGCCGTCTATTAAGATGTAAATACGCTCTCTTCTTGAAAGACTTTCCGGCAGTAAACTCTTTAGGTTAAAAAGGATTACTTAATCTAAACTGAAGCATACGTGTTAAATCTTTGAAAGTTTATTTAATCCGTAGACTTATAACAATAATGTAAACACACTCCTCATAACTTCAGTTGTTTAAAGACTAGAATAGTGTTTGTACGGCTGTAATTTGTCTTACTACTCCAATGTTTCGGCGAAGTTACGCAGCTAAGTAAAATTTATGTGTAACTTCAACTTGTTCAAGTCATACAGAAACATCTAAATGGTTGCCGAACAAAGTGATTAGTTCTCTTGTTCTGCGGCTATTGTTTATTATAGCAACAAATCAATTGTAAGCTCGGTAATTATTGCTATGTTAATATTGTACAAGAAACTATATCAATCAGTCTTTGTAGTTACATAGGAGGTAGGTACATACTAATATTTGACATGATCTATAGCGTTTTAGCAGGCCTTAATTATTAATAAGGAAGTGAACAGTTAATTGTGAACTATTATGACAAGTATTTATTACATCTAAACGTCTACCATAGTATGTTTTTATCTTCCATCCATACCATGAAACCTTATTTATACATTGTATGACTTAAAATGTGTATTTTTTAATAACCTCAATCTCACAACCAACACAAAGATATTTCTATTATTATTTAAATCTATGTAGCAGAGACTGACTTCAAAACTTATTCAATTACAGTTTTTCCTATGTTATTTCAAGTTGCAACAGAGAAATCTGTTTAGAGAATTCATTTTGGAACTATTATCATAATACATAACTGTCGTCAGTCGTAGAGTAAAAAGCTTGAGGTTTAGCGCAGGATGTAAATACTCGTACTTTACATAAATACATAATAATAATTACCTATTATGATTTTATGCTTTAGAGATCGGATTGAGCCATAATAAGATGCCTATGACAGCAGTCTGAAATGCATGTTATATGAAATGGAATGTTCAATTAAAATTGAATGTTTTGCTTATGACCTCTATCACCTATTGCAGGACAGTTTTATCTTTAAAGTGTTAAATTGTACAAAAACAAGACACAAGAGTAAAACAATCACAATTTTCAGCATTTTTTCTGTTAAGAAACTGTTGAGTTTAAATAGTATCATTACCCAAACCATTAATTAAGTTGTTAGTAAAACGCGGTCACGAAACAATAACGAATGTCATCATACCCGTAAAAACTTGTCAGATACAGCTGAGTGTATTGTGTATTGTTCATGGGATATGACGCAATTACTGCTACCACGTAATACAAGTATCGTACAAGAAAGAAGCGGAAACCATAATTATTCTAGTCAGTGCACCTACAACCTTTAAAATGCGTTTCCTAAATACTGTTTTTGCTTTCAATTATCAAGATTGTTTTATTGTAGTTCATAAGCTAGGGCCAACCACATAGATTGTGTACACGAGCTTTGACGCCTGGTGATAGGATTCTTATTTCAATAGCACTTAACCTTTGTACTGTCAGTAAGCCAAATGTGTCGTGCGGAGATCGTGACGAATAAAGGTCACCACATACTCTTGCCACAACAATGAAACAGTAATTAGAGGCTTTTAAACTATATTATTATAGGCTCAATTTTGATAACGACATACCAGGGTTTGGGCTTACACAACGTGCTAATTAAATTACTCATTAAAAGTATTTTTGTAGATCATACCAATTATATTGAACATTGTGGTTTTGGATTAAAGGTAAGTATGATTTTCCAAACAATGACTACCTGCCTATTTAATTATGTAGTTAAACGAAATAATTTTGATATTTACACATTTTGTACTTTAGAAATCACATCTCATTTATTTATTTATTTTATTTATTTATTTACATACACACACATTTACTATTGTTACAGGCTAACCCAATATAATAGTAGTGCCAATCTTTTACCATAATTCAAATAATAATAATTAGATTACCTACATCATACATTTTCAGAATAAAATAAAAATAAAATATAATAAAACAAATAATTATGTAATTATTTATGTAATTTAGATACTTACTTAAGTAAGGAATGTGAGATTTGTTATTGGATTTGCTTTTGAGACGGCGCCGTTTGAGCTTACAGCTTAAATGACGGAAGCTCGGGTATTGATTGCGAAAGTTAGAGCGGACTCACACTAGGTCGGCCGACAGTTTTATCGGCGATCGGCTGTCGAACGTTAGTTTTACACTACGTCATCCCGACAAATTTATCGGGCCGAGTTTCTTGATAGTCACAAAACAACAAGCGAACTGGAGCACGGTCGGCTCCTTAAGGGCCCTTTCCTACGGCAGTGCGGGATCCTGCATTTGTGTATCCCGCAAAAGTGAACTTATGTGATCACGTGCCAGTAGGTATCCCGTTTTTTTCAGATACGGTTTTTCAGCAAAAAAATATGCTAAACACTTTTACTAAACAATACTTTTAATTAAACAGCCTCCAGTTTTTGTCATTTAAGTTAGACCACCAGCTTATTGACAAAACCGAATAGCAAATTCAAACGGATTGGTTTTTGCGGGGCACTGCAAACAGGATATTCGTGTGAATGTTTAGAATTAAAACTGGATCCTGCCAAAAACGGGATGTCCCCGAGAGAACGATAGCCTTAAGTTTACTAATGGACCATACAGAAACATAATTACGACTACTTAGACGCCCCAACGAAAATGTCGGGCCAACATAGAGTAAACCTGATCTAAGAACACTAGGTACTATTTACTCGTTGGAATAGATAGGTTTATTGTATCTAACAGCTTAAACATACATTACATAAAGCCGACTGCTTCTTGGCTGTCGGCTGTATAATTATGTAGTACCTAAATAATAATGTAATCGTACAGATCTCGTAATTTATTTAGTACTCAATCTGAAACACAAGTTACATAGTGGTTTGTGCTTTTGGAATCATGCCGAGCCGCGCAGGGAAGCTTTTCCCTTGCTTGCTTGCTTGCTTTCCCTCCCTTTTTTTTTTAGTCCTTGGGGGAAGCCTTTGTCCAGCAGTGGACATTATTTGGCTGAAACGAACGATTATATTAAAAAAAATATAGAAAGTTATGCAGCTCTTGCATTGCCTTTTGCCTGCATCTCATTATTTCCCTATAGAACCTTAACAAGGCGCTCACGCATTGTGTGTGGCTCTAATTACTGCTTGCATTTCACTTATATGGCGCCTTTGACTAGTGTTCGCATAAGGCATTATGAATTTAGGATAACTATCTTAAAATTCAATCATTGACCTACATACTTTGTATTAATCGAGTTCCCAAGCAATTTTATGGGGGTTTAACTAAATTGAAGAATGTTCACTAATTTTGTTTTTTAGCTTTCTGTATTCTCTGTTAAAAATAAAAAATACACGTGAAAGAATTATTTCGATACGTCAATTAGTTTCCAAGATATTGAATTTTAAAAGTGCGGGCGGCGGCCGGCCCGCCATTTTATGCGCGTGACGTCATATTACAGTGACTGGCTCATATTTGTATGGGTGGAATCTTGCAAGCTGAATTAAGACCCACTTCCAGGCAACCGATTAAGCTGAAATTTCGCAAACACATGTGATTTGGATGACCATGCAATATTATGATGACATGGAGCTGATCTGATGATGGAGCTGGAAGGTGGCCATAGGAACTCTATAATAAAACGACTTAAATCCATCGAGTTTGGGCTCGTTCGTTTTGTATTGATGAGTACTTTAATTCTATATAGTAATCAGGGTCTAATGATGGAGCTGGAAGGTAATTCGCAATAAAACGACACAATCGCGTCAAGTTTGGGTTTGGTTCAATTTTAATGTCTGTGATGGGTCTGGGTGTTAATATGTATAATAAGTTTGTATTTACAAAAAAAACTGTATTTAAGTATGTTTATATCCGTTTTCTAGTGAGCGGACACTGTGAATGTACGTCACGCGGGGTCACGTGACCGTCGGCGGGACTCAATATTTAAGCGAACTTTGAATGCCTATAAAATCATAACTACTGGGTATTTTTGAATGAAATAAAAACTAATGTATTTGTAAATGTAAAAGCCTAACTATAACATAGGTTTCAAGTGATTTTGCATACCTAGTAACATTCTCAATTAACAGGATATTAAATTTTAAAGTTATCTACTTAGATCTGTTATTTAGGTTGACCTAGTTACATAATTTAATAATTAGTACTTAGGTATAAGTTTAGCTGGAGTAGGGTTCACTAAGTCAATAGTTTGCATACCTAGCTAGTCGGCTAGGTCACAATCTGACCTACGACAGTCTAAAGATGGTTACACACTACCTACTAAATTGTGATCTTGGTATGCAAATACTACATTTTCTATTGTATGGGACCATAACGAATAAACATAAAACATGTAACAGGTCTTCGATCAATCAATAATACAAGAGGTTTTTCATTGCAATCTGCTTTTTAAGATATAAAACTAGAGTGTATAAAATTGGCCTTGTGTATTGAAGGGTATAAACAAAACAGAGAGATTAAAATTCAGTGTACGAATTCTACGAATGTTCAGTTCATGAATGGATTGATATTTATAACTCTTCTTATAAATAAGAAGATAAACGGATTAAGTGAAATTAAGGTTTCTGAATTACACCCGAACGAAGTCAAGGGCGTCCGCTAGTAACAGTTATAAATGGTTCCAGCTATCACCCAATTACACAGCTGAAACAAACTGAGATTAAACCTAAATATTTGCATAAGTTCAATTATAACATTCAAATGAATATTTTAATGTTTTCATTTAACCATAGCCTACAAATTTTAATTACTATCATTCGTACTTCATGTTCGTTATAAAGCTCAATAGATAAGTTTCCCAAAAAGTCTATCTCATCTTTAAAGCAATGGAGTTACATTTTGCAAATAAAGAAATCTAAAGAAAAGAAACTTACTCATCTGTCTAACTACACATAATGGTATGCAATAAACTATTGAATATCCTAAAAGACTTTTATTTTGTTTTGTTAGGCTCCATCTTACTTTAACTTTAGCAAACGCCAAAAATCTGTCAAACTCCATACAAAAAACACTGGTTATGGTTATAGTAACGGTTAAAATAAGGTGGTACCACTCAGCCTTAGTTTAGCTGTAAAAGATTCGTTTACATGACCAAAATATGTTGCGTTAAGGTGCAGAAAACTATAATTAATACGTTCCACGAAATAACTGGACAATATTTGGACACACTACCAGAACTTTTGTTTCTCCGTAATCCGCTTACGAACTCATAACAACCGGCTCGCTTTTAATTAGCGGTAAAACTGCCCTCTTCATCAACGTTGGAAAAGCATGTGAAAACAATAGTACCTGTTGTTTTAACAAAAGTTTAAAACCTTTTAAAATTATTTTGTTAACTACTGGACGCCGGTCGCTACTAACCAGCCAATCTGAAAATCATTGAGGGAGACCTATGTTGAGAGTTACCTGCTAGACGTCCTGCGGCTGAGATGTTGAAGACGATGAAGATTTTTTTAGTATCGAGAACGTCTTTGCTCTATAAAATTTGTTAATTATTAAGTCCGTACCTATTTTATTAGTTAGATAAACAAAATTGAAAGTGTTTAAATATTGAAACTCAACTAGTCACAAAATTTAGGTTAGAACTTGTTGTTATGAAAACAATGCTCTATCTTGACTGATTTAAGTCTTAAACTGATTCAAGTTTAGGTAATTGAAGCTATCACACGCTTGAATCTATTTTTGAGTGTACCTATATTCAAACTTGAATGTAATTCTAACTTTTTTACTAATTCACTTACTTAATCGGTACTTGAGTTTGAATAGAGATCTAAGTTTGATTTATCTCTAACGCAATACCTTTAATTGTTATTTTTACTCCTTTAGATTGTATCGGGAAGTAAGTGGCGTTTCATTAAGGCACATTATAAAGGGCCAAGTGACCTCCAAAGTTTAGATTTATAGCCTAGTTTGTAGTCTAATCCAGTCTGGCGTATAAGAAAGTCGAGCTTTGATTTAAATGCTTTGACACGAAACAACGCTTTAGAAATCTCGATAAGATAATTTAAACTTGGAAATAAAATAAACCATAAAACTGCTGGATAAAATAAAATAATAAACGCCAGCGTAAGACATCATTCGCTCTAATTCGTTTTAAGACACACGGAATACGATTCGTTGTTTGAATAAGCTAATTATTAGTTTGTACAATAACTACCAAGTAATTAACCAGTAAATTACTGAAATTATAGATTTAAGAGAGTACCCTGTAATTACGGTACCAATAACAGGTGGTGTAATAAAAACCACTAGAAGGGTTAGTTTTGTTAATTAATAACACGTGAATTGAAATCAGATCAAGAGTTTTTTTTACTGCAATACCTCATTTCGAAACTGAGCACTAAACTAAAATACTCGTACCTCCGGATCTTTGCCATATAATCAAATGCAATTTAGTTCAATCGTAGTGCAAATAAACCTTTTATCTATTCTATCATACCTAGATAAATAATAATTATTTACCTAATACATAGCGCAAGATAAGTTGGATAATCAATTTCCAGCTTGAAGATACAATTATACTGCCATTGTCTCTCATGGTTTTACGACTTGAATCTGATTCTCTAATTTCTAATCCAATAACTGTTACAATGTTTTCTAATAGTGAATCCGGGAGACGGAGAAAGTACGGCAATTAATTGCTACTTAATTAGAGGACATAATAGTATTATTGTGTAATAGCAATAATAATATTAATTGAACAATAATGTTCATTTCCTTCGTTCCTTAGATAACCTGGATTGAAGCAATTTACTTTCTCTGCAGAAGTTTACTATATCCGACTTGTTTACAAAAAAGCAAAACTCTCTTGACGAAAACACAAACTACCCCTAAAATTCCACTCGGGAGACGGTAAATTGCTAGATGTTAACTCCAACAAAGAGGTTTATATCATAAAACTCGTTTTAGAAGCCATAGACCGATAGGCTATATTTTCACTATACTCCATAATACGTGACTGAATGGAGTAACGTGATGCAAAAAGAACAGCCAGCACACAAGACTGTAAATAATAATGCAAGTACATCATTGCAAAATCCAAATAATTCAACATTATAGGTTCATTGAAACCATTATGGTGTCGCTGTTAGACTAGCTAAATCGAGATCCAGGGAACACGGGTTTGAACCCCGCCGCTACGCGCCGCTGGACTATTGTGAAAAGTGGGTGAGTACTACAACAATCCAGCAGTTGGTCGGAATTAGAGACCCAATGGAATCGATAGTGCGAGGCCCTCACAGTTGGGCTATTATCGCCTCAATGTAATAATAGACAATCAAATAAGCCTTAAAGTCTGTCGCCATAACAACAATGTTAACAGCATTGTTGTGTTCCGGCAGTTATTAGCAGTAACGGCAGTTAGATTCCGGGTGAAGCTCGATTCCACCTTCGGCCTGATCATCACTTACCATCAGGTGAGATACAGGCCAAGAGCTTCCTCGTTGTGGATAAAAAAAAGTAAGTCATACCTCTCGGTTCTATTTTCTCTACATGTACCTGTTACCTTCACAGCAGCAGGCACGGAAGCTGAGCGATTCGACACGGCCTATTGTAGTTTACGCGCAGTCACGACCTGTAATGTGACCGAATTTTCCGCCATTTTTTCCTCATTAAAAGCCGTAATCAGCTTTCCGTCTTGGGCGACTTTAATTAAGTTACGTTTTTTGGGAGCAAGGACAATAGGGTATGGAGATAGGAATCTTTTTGTCTTTGACCATACATCAGGATTATTTCGAATTGATGGGATCTTTTGTGAAGCCTCAAGGAATTAATTTTGAAAATGTCAAGGACTCTAAACAAAAGTCTTATCGAGACGGTCCCTCTGCAAAATACTAGTCGTGACACCACCGTGCGGTGACAATCCGTCAAGCGTATCCACGGGTCATAGTAGAATATGTATTAACTTGCCTACCATAGGCATCACAAGGGTTTTATTTCTTTAATTTTATTTACTTCTGCGGTGTAGAGATAGAGATTTTTAAGTAACAAATAACTTCTTTGCGACTTTTCTCATTACCGATGCGATGTCCCAAGGTATCCAATAAATGCCCAAAAAGAAAGTTCTTATAAAATGAAGATGATTTATTCTACATTTATTATTATTTCATTCTGCCAAAGGTAAATTTGACCTCCATCTTCATAAAATATTCTTAAAGAAAACTTCGAATCGTCACGCTAATACCAAAATACGAGACCTTTCAAGATCGAAATGATACATTACTGTAACGATGGCCGTATCATTTTACGTCTCACGACCTTCTGACACTAAGTTAGATATGGATGTGAACTGGTAAGTGATGTGATAGATAATATCAGATAAGGCACCGTTTATTTCCAAGATGGTTTATGCCATAAACAAATACAATGAATAATACTTCAATTAGAAAATGTCTTAACTAGTAATAGCATAGATTACTAATAAGATACTGTAGTAGTAAGACGTGGAGTTAGTAGAGACTGACGCTGAAGCGTAATCGAACAAGGGTAAAATGGTGCGCATTGGCCTATGTAGCTGTGGATTGCTGTTGGCTGATGATGATGATGATGATGACGGTAGTTCATACTCATACAAGGTGACGCTTAGGAGCTGTGATTGACTTACATACACAATTTGATGTGACTAGGAGTACCATCGGCAACAGTGTTAACTATCCATTGCCTGTTATGTCGTCTCGTTTTATCGCAAAGAATCACCATTTGATAAGAGCGAGAGCAAAAACAGAAATGGATAGTTAACAGTGTGGCCGTTTGTACCTATGTACCAGCAAAAATAAAATTATTTCCATCCAAGGTATTTCCTTGTCTTGGAGAGTTTCTGTGCTTATATTCGCTCTGTGTGACGTCTTTGCCAGCCGTGTTACTAGATCTAATGAAATTGGCAGATAAGACCGTGATGTCCGCTGTCAGCTTTACGGATATTAGGTATCCGGGATGTAAAGAAAAATCATAACTAGGTACTTCTATAAATAAATGCCTATTCAAATAACGTGGTTTATGCCATACCTATCAATTGTGTGATCAAATTGACTTACCTATAAGGCATGTATTTCAAAACGCCTTATAATTCAGTTACTAATTTTCTACGTAAAGTTTACTGATCTTATTAATTGATTGATATTATCAACCTATTTTTGATCAAGTACGATATAATTTACATAAATTAGTTTCCTTGGGACCACTCAATCATTTGTGAATAACGAGAAATCGCCGGAAAATGTCCCAATGTCCAGCACAGACCATCCATATTGCTATTATTCATAACCCAGCGGTATTGGTTGGACATGTTTGCTTATTGCGGAACCGCAATTAATAAATCTGTCTATAGATACATTAGTCTGAGATACATTACCTGAGATGATTCAAATCCTAGTTTATTATCAAACTATCGGCCGCCCGCGACTTCATATACGTGGATCCCATAGATTAGGGGTGGAGTTTCAAAAAATCCATACTTAGCGAATATAGTGTAGTGTAGGTAGCATTTGCATTTTTTTTTTGCGTAGTTACACATTATTTAGCAGATGCAGTGCTTTTCTTTAAGTGATGGGGCACTTATACATGTAATTTTAGCTATGTATTTTAAATTTTAATAGTGTACTCATTGTTGAAAAGCCAAAATAAATAAATAAATAAATAAATATTTACACCCTTTAAGACCTACCTGCCAAATTTGAAGAATCATCTAAACTAACTAATCGAACAGATCTATCATCTAAATACTTTGAAGTGTTCAAATCAAATTATATCAAACGCCAAAATGAACAGCGGACCCTAATAAACAGGAAAATTAAATTTGAAGTGACGGTCACAACTAAATGAGTAAGGATAATTAAATCTTGTTGAATCGCCAAGTCTTTAACAGCTCTTGACACTCCCGATTTTGTGGCAATAGCTATAGGGTCGAATTAAAATAAACTGAGAGCACAAGTTAAATACTCTGGGTGATTTTACAATAAATAATACCTTTATGTGTCATATGGCAAATCATTAAAAATACTACCTACTGAAGATGGAGAAAATATGTATTACATAACTGGAGTCCATCTGTTAAAGATTTTGACATCCTCTTTTCACAATAATGATGAAATTGAAAATGGACTTGAAATAGGACTGCTTTAATTAACACTATAAATACATTATAATCGGCAGGAATAATGAACTTCTGTGAAACAATTACTTATTTAAACAAAGCAAAGCAATAATTGAAACCTGTACAACGATACTGACAAATCCAGATGTTCTCGTTTTCGTATAGCTATCTAAATATTATTCAGTTATCATGATATTCATAGATTGTTTCTCTTGTTTGTGTGTAAACTAATCTGTTATGTAAAACCAGCGTTTGTTAATATTAATTAATCTGTACGTTTGCTTATGATACTCTCTTCCTAGAATCTTGGAAAATTCAGTTTCCATAGAGCCACATTCGGATACAAGCACCCCATGCTCAAAAAGTATATAAAAGAAATAGAGTAATGCCCGTTTTCACCATCAGTCCCTAATTTTTAAGTGACCCCTATGAAAGAAAAATGCCTGTTAAGTGTTACCATAGGGGACACTTAAACATTAGGGATTGATGGTGAAAATGTAAACTGTTCACTACTTCATTAGGCATTGAAATGTACCTAGGTACGTATTTTTTTCTATTATCCCTAGATAAAGTTATAGACAGTAAAAAGACATCAAGAGCAAACGCGACTAACTTTAAGGGATCTTTTTTCTTCACTCTCCATTCAGCGGAGTATTGGAAAACTTTGTAGAGGCACGTTTTCATGATTTCAAATCCCCAGCTTATTGCATTCATACTTTTCCTTGAGAGATCCTTTAAACACCTGAAAGTCAGGTTCATAATAAAGTTCTCGATACTCTTTTTATAGAAAGCTTCTAAGGAATTCACAAGCTTTTCGCTCCATAACTTTTGTCTTACTAAACAATTAAGTCTTATCGTAAAAATAATTTTTCAAATCAAAAATATGTAGTAGAGTTAATTAACATCCTGTATTAACAAACAATGTTTGCTTAAGTGAAGCAGCAACGCTATACGAAGTCGAACGCACAGCTTTAAATAGAGCATTGTGATTGGTTCGTGTGTAACCCTGTGCGTCCACGCGCACTGTGAGACCTCATAGTAATGTTTGTGAATACGGGCGTATGTTCATTACCATAGCTACATAATCCATTATACACATTTTATTACATTGTATACCTATTTATTTACTGACACGTAAAAGACTCATCACACAGTCACCAATAATGAGTATGGAGATGGGTAGGCCCCATTGGACACAAATGGTATTTTGTGTGGCCCATGTGGGACCTCGTGCCCGTTCGACCCAGAGGTAAATTAATTAGATCTAACAAATGAAAATCCGCATCCGAATTCAAATTAAACACGGACTTACCCATTCTATTTATGAATAATATTATTTCGAAGCTTGATTTATTTCTTTACACAGAACAATTAAAATGATGGTTGTATTTTCTCTTTTCTATTGAAATAGAGGATTACATTTAACGTTCCAATTCACGTTTGAAAAACGATTCTATTGTCTTAACATGTCTTATTTGTATGTCCGGCTTATGACATTTTAAAATAAACTAGACCGTAAGTTTATTGGCACCATGCCCTCGTACGTAACATAAAACTATTTTTCAAGGATTTACGCGAATGAAAACTGAAACGATAACTTAAAGCGAAAGAATGCCTATAAAAAAGTTCAATGTTGCAAATAAGCTTTTAAAAAGATCCTTTACGCATATAAATACCACCTCGCTCTCAGTTACACTGATAGTAGAGATATCTAACATAGAAAATGTTCCTGAGCTCGCTCCTTTGGAAATTTTCGTAAATAGGTTTGCCATTTACTTCATTATGTAACTGTAACCTTTAGAAATATCTAGTAAGCTTCATATAGTAAGGTATAATATTCATCACTCATCGTGATATGTAATCAATATCGTTATATTTAGTTGATATCACTTCCTTAACACACGATCTAGTGTCATTTAATCCTGATTGATTGTTTTTACACAGTATTGGAGATACGAAGATTGCTAACGTTCTGAAACTATATTGGTGGTCATAATAAAACGGTTGTATAAAACAGGCAAGATCCAGTATTCGCAGTATGATTAGAACAAATAGCGAAGGTCTGGAATAAAATTCTGGGCGTTCTATTTACATTTGCTTAACGCTTTTCGGCTTTTATAGCGTTTTATTTCGACGATAAAAACAATTCCAGGATAATTTATTCTGTGTTTACTTACAATGTCGTTTGACTCTGTTACTCTTACCAGCTGTAAGAGCTATTATTTATTTTAATTATTTATTTTCAATCACATTTTTTTTTCTGCCACTCTTAACTTTAACTTACAGACAAAACAACTAATTAAATAAGTCTAGACAACTGAATCTTAAAATACTTAGATTAATGATTAATGAGACAATTTATTGGATTAAAGACTTTTCTATTTTTATTTTATTTTGCAACTACTACGAGTATTTGCGAGACCATTATGTGTGAATATGAAAACGAAACCTTTTAAAATATTAAACAAATCTTACCCAATGCAGAAATATTAATTGAATGTTCAACAGTTTACCGTCGTCTTTCAATAAAATGTAAGCGTTAAATTGAAATAATTTTACCGATAGTTTTCCGACCGTTTTATAGACAGCAAAAGCTATTTCTCTAATCCTGCTAGATTCCTAGTTCATGCGCTGACATTGAGAAAGGGGATTTACTTAGATACGTCTCGCTTCAGACTTGGCCGTTTCTTTCACGATAAAGGAATACAGGGTGAAATTGAAATCGTTGGCATTCTTTTAAAATACGACTCTACGAGTGCTTGCTTTGAACCTAGATAATTAATTATTAGGCACGTTCCATATTGAGACAATGAGTTTAAAATGCCAATAATCAAACTAAAACTGTGGCATCTTATTTCAATGTAAATGGGCTTTATTTTGCAAACAAAAATGTAAAGTCTGATATGAAGTTAACTGTACAATCGTTTTAAACTATTTATAGGAGCACTCTAATACAAGTAAATACATAGTAAAAATAAAGACAAAAAACCTCATTGGATTTGTCTCATATTTACGGAATGAAGGTCTGTCTTATTTTGAAAGGCTGCCAACTTTTTAAACACCCTGCATAGTGTTTAATAGAAGTTTTTATCTGACATTGGAACTTTTTCATTCCATTAAATACTGACAATGAAAATATGACAAAGGCTTTCTAAACTGTTTATATCACAAAGTAATAGTTAACGTTCAGTTGAGCGTAAACAATGTTTAACGAACATTTTGATTTACAGCGTCTTCGTTACTAAACAAACAGTTTAATTTAACTTGTCTCCATTAGTCTGCTGTGTATACAATTAATTTAAAAAAATATAAATTACACAATACAGTATATTAATTTTATTTCTGAATTATTAACGTATAGAACACACGCTCAAGATGTACCTAATAATTTGTTACTGTCGTATTTGTATGAACGCCTATTTTTATATTAATTTATTTTAAATATTGTTACAACAAAGTTAACATAAATTTTTATTTATTGGTCAATGCAGTCATTATTTCAAGTAGTAATTTGTATTATTTGTTCAAATCAAATAACACTCACTTCTTCTTATGTTTTCTTTCCAACGATCTTAGAAATAATATGAAGAAATTACGTTTTAAGGTTCAATTCTACCATTTTGTCGGGGATATTAAAGCCTTCTAAAGCTTTCTGGTACACAGAGCGTAGTTAAACCACAGACAGACCAAAATAGCGAAACTATAACCCCCTTATTAATTAAAGTTACGCCCTAGTTGAACTCTGGCTTAAGTTGTCATTTAGTAAGTATGGAAATGTCATTATAATCCAGAGTTCATCCTAGGTGTAACTTTTCAATAATAAGGGGGTTAGCGTTTCCTTTTATCTAAGGAACCCTAATTCTAATCTCAATAAAAGCTAAAAGTGACACTTAACTGCTCAGTCTCACGATTACAAGCTATCTAGCGTCGATGTGATCACACTTGTTGCTTAATAGAGAACGAGACCCTCCTCTATCACTTGCGATTGTTAGCACGCGAGCAGGCAGGCACGCATTCAGAATATTATTTATATTTTAATGAAAAATATGTTTCGGAAACTCCTTTTCAAGACTGAGCTCTGAGCCTGAATATGAATATGATGTTCAGTTAATATTAAGCATTTAATTTTGTTGACGTGGTAAAAATGCAAATGGTCCATGCAAAATTCAACTTTTCTCTCCACTACCCTACCGCGTCTATCTACAATGATCACATGTGAATCGCATAATATCTATACCTGAATTTGAGCCCAAATTATGTAGTAACCTGAAATCATTTGCTTTAATTTTTAAATTTCAATACTTTACTTTAAAATCATTTCAACCTTACTTATCTCGGGGTATTTCCTTAAAAGTATAATGTCTACAAAACTTAAATACATTAAGTATTTTAATTTAGTTATCGCTCAATATAAAGTGAGGTCAACTTTTTAACCTTCACACATTCACATCAATCAAGCACTTGTAACATTTATTTTATTTAATGTGTAGCTTTATGCATTTGTGTAACTTTTTTGGTGTGTTTTACCTGGTTTTGGTTCTGACACGGTACTAAACTATCTCTAATAAAAACATTTTATCTTTAACATATTCCCAAACATGAATAATGTTAGGTTTCACAAACTTTTATTCCCAATTTCACTTTTCCAAGTTTTGTTGTGACAAAAGAAAGCCTATGTCATTCTCTCAGGACAAATCTATCTCAAGTAGGTACCTATACAAGAACAAATAGTTCAGCAGTTTAATACATTGTTACTGTTATTTAAAATGTAAGTAGTAGCTATAGATAGATTTATAAAATCACGTTAATTTACAGTTTGTCCTTAGTCTGATTTATAACGTTAAATATAACTTTAAACTTTAGGAATTTCGCAAAATCGTCTACAAAGACCAGCCAATGCAGAGAGCGCATTGAAACTCGATTCTCATGCTGGAGAATCGATACCAATTTAACATGATAATGCAACCCAAGCGAGTTAAACTCGGTTCAGCTAAGTGTCAATCGACCCATCATTCGCTCTGTTAGATTGTATTTGAAGCTTCCAGTTCCCTTCTAGATAAATTCTTACACTCCACATAACCACATTCTGTTAGTTTGGCGATTTCCTATAAAGATAGTTTTCATTTTATGTAAACTTTACAAACTAAATTATCGTGTGAAATAAATACATCATTACTGTGTAGTTGTTAAGCAATAAGATGCGATAATAATAGCCTACATTTTGTTTAGGAACTAAAACAGTTCTAGCACACAGCCGCCGTAGATACAGCAGAAAATGAGCGCAAATTATTCAAGTACACTTCATCTTAATATGTAAATTATAACAAACACATTGCTCGATACAAAATGATTGCCCTTAACGATTCGAACGAAGCGTGAAAATGCGGGTCCGGTCTGCAATGTTTATTAAACACGATAAAAAATCATTAATTGTTAATTCATTAATCTTTAAACATCGTCGAACAACACTATGACGACGGTAGAAATACAAATAAGTAAGAACATTATGAATTTGGCAACAATAAGCACGTCCTTGGCATAACGCCACAGACAAGCACATAGAGGTAAAAAAATCAAGTATTTAATAAAAGCAATCAATTAAAATCCGTCTCTGTGCTGATACAATTAAGGGTGAGAGAATTTCACATCTTATAAACGCTCGCTTCCTTATTCAATAAATGTAAGTTATCTACCCAGTTCTGACTTGTTCCGATATTCAGATGCGCAAGAGTGCGCAGCCTAGCCGTCCGGTATTGAATAATGCTTTTACGATTGGATAATTCACACGAAAATCAATATTTATGAACGAAGTGCGAAAATTTTACGGTCCAATTGCTCCTCTTACTTCTAGTACATGATTTTTAACATCGTACCTAATTATTTTTGACGTAAATTAAACATTTTAAATGCGTACGTATACTTCCAAAGTGAGGGTAGAATTAAACCAGACTGACCCTTAGCCTGAGAGCGATGAAGTAACGCGGTAAAGTTAAAATCACAAAGTATACATGGCACCCTGCATATCAAGTCGACGTGCTGTCGACTCTACTAGAAATATAAACGCTGCGCAATTTTACCTTAATGCAGCGCCAAGCGTTTTAATATTTACTCATATTGCCATACAAAGAGCCGCGACGTTGACATGCGACGCCGTCGCGACGCCGCTATTCTTCTGGTATGACGGGACAACACGACAATAGAAGAGAGGGCATCGTCACCAAACTCACACAGTAGACTTTTATAGAACTTTTATATCTTAAAAAATCATATTGGGATTTACCCCAAGAAACTCTTCTCGCCGCTAATATTTAAGCCGATATCACATCCTATCCTTATTATTAAAATGTGAAAGTTTGTGAGCATGGATGGATGTTTGTTACTAATTTATGCAAAAAATACTGAATGGATTTAAGACCCAAAAATAGCATATGATAATTTTTACACTGGGTTTTTAAAGTGGGAATCATGTATTTCTGTGGCAGATTCAAATTCTCGCGGACGAAGTCGCGGGCCAAAACTACTTTGTATAAAATTTCTGGTGTTAAATGTCACCTTATTACGGCTGAATAAGTTGCCACAGAAACGACGCCTACGCATGAATCAATACTAACATCGCTACGTTTAGTCTATCTCAGAACATTTTAATTTCAGCGTCTATTTTAAAATGATTAAGTAACACCACTGTTTTGTTTTTTGGACTAAAACTATTGGATTGAGCTAACCTTTTTGTAAAATAGAAAGTCAATCTAGGTACGTGATTTCAGTTACAAAATGTTCATTAACTGAGCACAACTCGATTCAAGAACATTTGTGGCGTCTGTTAAACAATAAATTATATAACAAAGTAGGTACTAGATTACATTTAGTATTAAAATTGAATGAACAGAGACTAAATTGGAAATACAATCTAGAATGTTTTAAGTTTCAGACAATATAAAAACATGAGACGCCCGGCACAGTCAATCACCAATCAAATAAGAAAATGTTACGTTGATACGGACGACAGCACATTAAGCTGAACAGCTAAGTATCTTAAACAGTTGTGAATAAGAGCGAATTTGCAACGATAAGTATAGTCTTATGTGCCGTCGACTGTACCTAGATATGTAATCAATTGATTAAAATAACGTTAACAATAATGTACTAAATTATCACGGTTGATTTTTTTTAATACACTTGCTCTATTTTAATAGCAACTATTTACTGTTTCAATATAATAAGAAATAAACTACGTCACTGTTTCACAAAGAAATACATCCATTAGAACGCGGAAGTGTCTCTTGAGTAATATTTAATTCAATAATAACCATAATATTATTATGTTCATTTTGATTCGTCGATAGATCATTAAACTATGACATAAGTATTTTACGACATTTCTCTGAACGTCATCGGCATAAACTTATATTGAATCACAATCACAAGCTTTTGCAATTCATTTTGAAGGCATATATCGTAACATCTATCTCCAATGTTCTGGTAATATTGGAATAAAGTCCCATGAGAACACAAGTTAGATCGAGTTGCACCTCTTTACTGAAAGATCTTATCTGGACTCATCTCTTACAGCCAAAATTAATAATCTAACCTACCTAGGTTATACTATTTATCCTACTATAAATAGTATAACCTAGGTAGGTTAGTCTTTTGTTCTGAAAATCTTAGTAAGTAGGCACTAGGCAATTCAATCATTCGATAAGGGTTATTTGATGTTTAATGACTCTTTTGTACTATAATAAGCACTGTCAAGATTTTAATTGCCATTTTCACCAAAATAATTTCCTTTGGTAATCTTTGTGTTGATAAGGGCGCGTGAACTTTCGCTTTAGAAATCAATGGCGATTCTGGTCACTGACCCTTTTGAAGAATCGGTAAATTAGAATTATTTTATTATTGATGTCGCTATTTCATTACTTCAACTTTTATTTTTTCAGAACAATAGGGACTACGACAGTAAGAACTCTCACGCCCGTATTCACAAACGATTGGTTCGTGTGTCACTCTATGTGTCCGCTCACACAGTGAGACCTCATAGTAATGTTTGTGAATAAATTCCAAAAATCTCTGTTAACTTTAAAAACGCATCAAACATCGCAAAACAATAATGAACTGTACGCACAGCATGATCCTCATATTTTACGATATTATTGACTTCCCAACAGATATTTTGTGCCAATTTAATTGATGAATAATGCAAAGCTCGTACTCGCTACATCATTGTAATTTATAGTTCATAACGAATTGATGACAGTGAACAAGTAAATGTGTTGGTGATATTTAGTCAGCAAATAGGTAAACAACTAAAGTGTAAGCTGATCAAAGCGATAACCTAATACTTTAACTAAAATAATATTTTCATCCACGACACCGAGTTCCTATCCTGTTTTCAAGATTCTTCTCTCGGACAAACAAAATTAAAACCATTGGAACATTCATCCAGAAAGTATTGTTGTTCTTTCTTTCACGTGCTTTCAAATCATTTGCCAAGTTACATAGCGAGCGCCACGGCCATCTCTTAGCAAATTATAATTAAATTCTTAGCAAATTCATCATCATCATCAACAGCCCTTTACAGTTCACTGCTGGGCATTGCTGCTTAGCAAATTATATTTATTTATTCAAGAAACGAAAAACATAGGTATCTAATTAGCAACCAGCTAATTATACAAAGCTTTTACCAGTTACAGGC
The DNA here is from genome assembly GCF_004193835.3 of Ostrinia furnacalis. Taxonomy (NCBI): domain Eukaryota; kingdom Metazoa; phylum Arthropoda; class Insecta; order Lepidoptera; family Crambidae; genus Ostrinia; species Ostrinia furnacalis. Next base: position 851,294 of record NW_021134344.1, on the reverse strand, counting down.
TTTTTATTTTAAGATTTCCTCAATTTAAGTAGAAGTTTAGTCTAATTAAACAAATGCTTTAAGTATTTTTAGCTTGTTTTTGCCTATTCTATTAGCTTTCTGTATTAACTTTATTGCTCAAATAAAAAAGGAAGCTTGTAAATAATATCAAACACGACAAATTATATTAATTAAATAAGATAGACTCAACCATAACATCAAAAGAATTAGTTTAACCTTTGAACGCCCAGTCCTTATTTGAGTCTAAATCTCATTACTACAAATAAGATCAGATACACTCGGATAATTCAGCAAATTATTGGGGACCTAAGCTCGCTTTGCCATAAGAATATCAATCAGGGATTAATGAAGCAGTATACTTAAAGCTTCAGGAAAACATAGCGAGATTTTCTGAATTAAGAGGGACTTATACTTTTCATGTTGTAAATACTTCCTTCAGTTGCTTTAATGGTCTTATTTATATTAATATATTTACATAGAAGCAAGCTGAAGATGAAAGAAAACCAAATGCAGGTTTGGCAATTTAAGAAAAGTGTTTTTGAGGTGCTTTTAAATATCTAAGATCGTGTCTTTAAACCCATTTCAATCAATCCATAAAAAAGCAATCAATCTGAAACGCTTTGTTTTATTGTGCACTTTATATCAATACATCACTTGAAATCAAATAAATGTTGTAGAGAAATTCAGTTAATTCCATTGATTAAAAAAATACAAAAAGATCAAGAAAAATAATCTTTATGGTCGATTACGTATCATTTATATTATTAAATTGTGATTGTGAAATGAAATTATCTGTAATACGATCAATCGTTTACAATTACGTAGAACCGGCAAATGTGATGATGTTGTTTATTAAACAACTTAATGACTCAATCATTCATAAGAGTTTTATATAATAAATTAACTTAACGCGTTTATGAATCGATAAATCGATAGATCTAAAATTTTGATTGATTATTATGATCGACAAAGTATCAAATAAGATTACTCTCTGTACCTCACTAATATCAATCAATAAATTCAAAGATAGATTGTACCTACGTACAGTCGTCAGTATAATTCATGATATTTCATTGCAAAATCGCCTCTATTGTAATAACTCTAGTGTTGTACATTGTTTGTCTTGATGAGGCATCATTTGTACATCTCAATTTGTAAAAACACAATTCGTCAGACATTTTTTAATTTCACAAGTTACAAAGATAAATGGCCGTCATGAGATCCGGAAGGGAAATCTGCTACCAGATTTCGGGAAATTAATCTGAGTGAGTGAGAGGAATCGTGACCTTAATACAAGTTTCCCTGAGTTTTATGGCATTCCTTGTTCCCTTCTTACATGCGTATAAACGTAGTTCTTTGTAGATTCATGTCGCTTACTCGTATCTTATCAGTTTTATAGTGGTAGGAATGTCGCCAATTTGCGTTGAGCTAGGTCTGGCAGTCTCATGCAAACTTAGGCCTTGTATTTTTATGGTTAGTGGATAAGGCTCATAATAAAAGAATCGTTTTAATACTACTTGACAATTTTAAAAGTGGAAAGAGATTAAGTTTTTATTATACATATTTTTTTGCAATAAAAAGATACTTACCTAGTGTATCCGAAGTCCAGTAAAATCTGAAATAACCAAAAATGTAACATTAGACATCAGTAGATAACAAGCTTTTATTGAAACTAAATTCAATTTCACTTCTCTGATTAAGTGCGAAATAAGTTATACAAACAAAATTCATCGAAATATCATTATAATTTAAGTGCCCAACTGTATCAGTTTTTGCCTCAAAATGAAATTCAAGTCCAAAACTTTCACTTCAAGATCTCAGCAGGACTATAAAAGATATTTGTTTTTTACAATGAGGCTTTTAAAGCTGTTTTACACCCCAATATAACTTTAACCGTATTGCTTCAACACAATAATGTGGGCGTAGTACTCAAAGGTACACTCAGGCACTTAAACTTATACGTAGACTATACTTTTGCAAAATCGCAACTTGATTTTCCTTGGTGTATAATTTTTACCTTTTTCATATTTTTGTGTCGATAGCAAAATTATCCTTTAGACTCCAAAGGCTTCATTTATTAATCTACATAGTACCAGGTACCAAAGTTTTTGCTGACCTTTTGTTAAATTGGTCAAATTATGCATTACTCCATCCATTGTCAGCGTTTCGAAATTACGATTGGAAAACTTGGACAATAAGCGACCGTGACGAAACACAACTTTCTTACAAGGGATCATTTGGAGTAATGGACAAAACAAAGATACATAAGTATTATGTATTAGTATGTAATGTCTTCTTTCAATATCTTTGATATGTAAGTATACCTAACACCTGTTAAGTAATGGGACGTACACTGAACTAATGTTAAACGACTTGCATTTTTAATGCTATTACATCTTGTTTTATGAGGAAATATTATGTACAAACCATGAAAATATTATGATTTTAATTCATATTGATTACTTCACGTCACCTATGCGTTTCTTGGGTATCCCAATGTGAAAATACGAGTAGACCAATTTCCAGTTTCAGTTATGTAGAGTTTGTTTGAGTTTAATCTTAGGAACGCACAATTAACACAGCAGCACTGCTTTGTCATTTGTCTATTGCTGTACAATTAGCGACAGCACATACTGGGCTACAAATCGCTTTAATAGCTTGTCGTTTACTTACAGCTAATTTATGAATTGACGCGCGCGTTTTGTGGTCGCGTCTGTCGCTGCGTTTTGTCGCCCAATGTGCGCTGTCGCTTATTCTACCCAATAAAGTTATCAATTCAATAATTTCAATAAGACGTGCGTCTAGACTACGACAACTAAAGACAGTAAGAGGAAAAACGTCTTCGTACCTACTTAATAAATTTAATAAATATATTATTTAGTAATATTTCCAAACACAAAGCTGAAACGAAAAAAAAAATATTAGATTTTCTGTGAAAAGAAACCGATACAAAGAGCTGTGAGAATAAGTAGGTACAATCTATTTTTTCTTTATAACAAACAATTTCGAAGAAAATCTTGGTACGTAAGTCTAAATTACTACAAAACTGAAAGTTTGTAAAATCTGCGCGTAACTTTGCTGTTACTTTTTATAATGATGTAACCCGATAGTCAACTTCATAAGAAATTAAAACAATCAGAAACGTTTAAACTCTAACAATCTCGATACATAGAAAATATTATTTCGCACAAGTCTAACTTTATAAGTAAAGTTCAAGTAAAATTAATTTTCCTACATATAAACTCTGTCTAAAATTCACAATACACAACTTAATATACATTGTAATTAATTAAACATAGAAACGAGTGAAAAATGGCAGCGTCTTATATGTTTGCCTTTCATGTGCTACTCCTGGCTCGAATAAATAAATAAGCTTAGGGAAATTAAGGTACAGTTTAAATGAACACGATGAGGATCTTAATGAATGTACTCCAATTAGAAGATCCAGGTCGAGTCGGGTTTAAACGCTCCAGCGGTAGGTGCAGTCTTTGTATTTAGAAAATAGACCTAGGGCTATATGTCGCCTATAAAAGTGACACAGGAAATCTTAAAGACATTTAAGCACGTTCGTTTTAATTGAAATAATAAGCGAATAAATAATGTTACTCCAAGTCTACCGATAATTAAGATTAGGTACGCCAGTACACTCATACATAGTTGTTCTCCATCGTCACGCAGCAAGTAGATTAAGATAGATAGAAATTACATCAAAGCCATAATACTCAGAGATGTCCGAGAACTGTCCTATCTCTTCAATAATTAGAATTGGATTTCAGGTTCTTGAAGATTTTGCACGGCGTCAGAATTTTAAGTGATAGCAGCCCTAAGAAGACCACACTTTGAAGCTAACTCAATTACTGGCGACCGAAGGCTCGAGAGGCATCTTTAACAGATAATAAATACCACCAACTTCCCATAAGAGGTGATTGACCATCTGCGTATAATTTGAAATCCAAATTAATGAGAAAACCAAAACTCTTTGTAAAATCACACCTCCGAATCTAACATGTTTTTCAGGTTCAATTGCTTCTCGGTACATGCGGTTCATCCTTGTATTTTTAAGGGTCACTTGTTCATCCTAAAGAACGTCAACATATTCCAGCTGAAAACGTTGCCGAAGATTTCTAAAAAGTAGATACATACGAGTTGTAACAGCTATATTCCAGGACCTTCCAACTCTCTTATGCCACGATCCTTGTTACAAACACCAGACATTATTTAAATTTTTCTCATCGCCAGAGTCCTGTGCAACAAGCTTTAAAGAGTAGAGCGTATCTTCACCTTAAAGGCCGGCAACGCACCTGTAACGCCCCTGGGTCTGCGGGTGTCTATGGGCGACGGTAATCACTTACCATCAGGTGATCCGTCGTTTGCCTCCTGTCACATAAAAAAACCACGAACTTGAAAAGACGCCTGTAATAACAAAAGGTCAGACTTATTTATGAAAAAAAAAGTTCGTCTCATAGAGCATTGCCCTCAAATAAATGTCAGCTGAAACTAGTACCAAAGCCAATCAATTAATCTGTGTCAAGGTTAACTGACGGTGTCTGCAGCCAAGTCTTTGTTTAGATGTTAATTGCCGTCACAATAAAGCCTGGAGTCCATTGATAGGTATTTGCACAGTTTTTATACGATAAAAGATAGTGTTTTGTTATAAGAACCTACGCGAATCTATGTTCTGGCCTTCAAAACAATTTTTGATGTCTTAATTTGAGTTCACAAACTTTTTATAAGTGTAAAAATCCGCACAACACATTTTGTCACTCCTTTCATATTACTCGCACTCTTTTGTAAGTCGACACCATATCAGACTCTGACGACAATCAGCAGCACAAAAAGTTGTCAAAGTTAAACAGCTGGAGTCCAGTTTGAATTAAAAAACCTTTCTTGGAATACGAGTATGCAACGAAGCAAAAGAAAATTAAGAAGTAGCACCTAAATATCCACCGGGCAGCGCAAGACGGTTCATTGTGGAAAGCCTTGGGGGAGGCCTTTGTCCAGCAGTGGACGTCATTTGGCTGTAACGAACGAACGAACCTAAATATAATGGCAGTAGGTAGATAATATCACTTATTTTCTTAAATTTTTCATACACTCACGACTCTACACCCCCGACTTCGTCACAGGCTTCAAACCCAGTTGGGTACTAATCTACTTAGCTCGCATATTATATCATATGGGTCTGGCCTGTATCATACAATATTAAAACACAGAACTCGCTATCAACCAAGGAATCTAAAAATTGCGACATTTACCCGCATACTGACCATGAATTAATTAATCAACGTTGTTTTACCTTTACCGATAAAAACTAACCGACGATGTTACCTTACAAATTAACTTTGACCTAGAATAATGTTCAGGATTAGCTATAAAAATTATATGTTTTATTACCGTTTCTTTATCAAGCATCTTTCATCTCTACATAAAATACAATCTTCAATCGCCAGGTTTTACGGTCGACTTAATAAAAACGATAATTTAATTTCAAATTGCCTCAAAAGTCAAATATAGTTTTTATATTTTTACAATTAATCAGCAATTAACCTATAAAAAGCAGCAATTAATACCACTGTATTTCTAAATTAGTACAATTTATACGGTCGCGACGAATTTCTGATTCTGACGGAGACTCATTGTGGCTTTTCACACTGACTTACTTATAAGGAAACTAGATGTGGCAATAACCACTGACTTTACTACACTGACATAATTGGAATTTTGTTATGAACGTAGAATACATCAAGAACATAGGTATGCACTAACTACGGTGATCCAACGAAACAATTAACTAAACTTGTAAGTAGATTTTACAATAACTTTTCTAGTTTTTCGAGCACAAATACACAGATCATCTGATGATTGACATGACGTGTCAACATGGATGATATTACAATAGCCAGTATTAAGATATTAACTTCGGAAATTCATTTAAAAATGCTCCCACGCCATTTTTAAAAACAATACTGACAACATAATAAGCATGAGAGGCCAGACGATGAATTATTAATAACGAAATATTAAATTGGCAATAACTCGAATTGGGGCGAAGAATGTTAACTTTATTGGTGTTAGTTAGTTTTAATACAGCAAACTTTCCTATCATTACTGGACAATAGCAAACTGTTTTATACGAACAGAAACAAGTAGGTACTTAACCCAAAAACAATGCAGGTATTTGACCGCAATCTCACCTGATGTTAAATGCCTAAGCTTCCCAGTAAGGGATTTACTCTCGTATTGTGAAGGTTCAGATTATCTTAACTAAAGTTTGGATGCATACCAGTAACAAATTTAATTCAAATTCGATCTGCACATCCAGTATAAATGTTTTATAGCAATGTCTCTGAATATATTACTAGCTGATCAGTTAGGTCGGACATGTGGAAGTAGTTCGATCAACGCCTGCGTATTACTGGGAACTAAGTGAAAGCAGAGGATATCAATCCCTCTTTATAACATGGTTAAGGCTTCTTCCTACTAATATTGCGTACGTGATAAAGCAATATTTGATATCTTGCATGTAAATTACGAGCAATATTCGATGTCTCATTTGAGGAAGTAACTTTTATCACAAATGTGTGAATAATATTCAGACGAAACACTTGGCGCAGTTCTTGAGAACTCTGGAAATACGACGAATGTCGTATCGTAGCTCGATCAATGTCTAAGATGTATTGGTCTGGGTATTATCTACAGTAATGTAGGTATTTATTTATATTGATATTCGTTCTCTAACACCTAAAGCTTCTGCATTTGCATGCTACTATGGATACGATCCTTTTTTCCTGTCGACTGACCTAGTAATAAACTTCGCGTGAATAGGCTTATCTCTTTACTCTCGGATAACTATCAGCTTAAAAACTTTGCGAAGATTCTGCACATTTTCAGTCCTGCAAGTAACACAAAATTCCAGTTTTTTGCTTCACGTGCAGCTCTAGTATGAAATCGCATTCAAGATAATGATGGGTATATTTGAATTTGAAACAAGTTTCAGGAACAATTTCAGATTTCAAACCTTAAATTTGTCATAGAAACTCACCGGTATTTTATTAATCAAACTAACAATCTGCCGAATACCTATCACCAGTATATTGAAAACGTGAAATCATCGCATTGTAACGAATTAATTATGATGCGGATAATCGGTTCTCTAAACATTCGAGGGTATGCAGGTGACACAATCACCCTGTAAATCCAGAGCACAACATTTTTGGGACGTCGCGTAAATTCATCATAAAATATACCCCAACGCTAACTCCTACCGCTGGCAACATTTTGACTTAAGTGGGGGATAACTCATTGGGTAAACAAATTAGGGGGGTACAGATAAGCGCACAACTTTTACTCAAAATACGTACAAAAACGGCGGACACGGTTTTGGCATTAACTAAAGTATCTTGTTTCAGTTCAATGTTACAAAATGAGCGGGTTTATTCGGGGCCTATTTAATTTTCCTTGCCTTTCGAAATACTCATTGAGATGATAAGTTTAAGTATATTTCTCAGCATAATTATAAAGTTTTGTAATCGTTAAATCGATTAAACAAGTAGGTGTGGTGTGTAATAAATTTTTGTATTAAATAGGAAAACGTATCGTATTTAGTAAAAATTCTTACTGAAGAAAAAGATACTTACCAAGTTTTTCCTATCTAATGTGGTCAAGTTTGGAAATTTTAAAGGACATTTAAGTTGTCCTGTTCATTTAAATATCTGACTTTTCCCGTTCATTCATCATGCCATGTGACAATTACCTATCCTTGACAATTTACGAACACAAATCGACCTAATCAGTGGAACCCTAAAGCTCAAGTAAAGCTCCTGTAAGTTTATTAAGGTAAAAATGACATAAATTAATTATGTCATTTTTATCTTGCCTTCTAATTGGCAGTTATATGCATAGTAAATTGTAAAAGCAAATCGACCAGTTCTTGATCAAGTAAAAACCTATTCAATTTTCAAATCTTGAAGTATGGGTAATTAGTTTTAACTGTATTAAAATGATTTCGCTTCACTCAATCATCACAATATGCTTCCGTACTTTCTAACGGTAGGTTCAAACTTTTTCCACTTAATTAGAGAACAAACTAAGTACCTACACGTTACTTTTTAAACAATTGCGTGCGCAAAGGAAAAAATTCCACTTACCGTAATACTTCCCTCGTCAATAGGTAATATTTGATTAGTATTACATATACTTACGAAGGCGGTAATCATGCATATTTTATCTAATATTACGAGCGATCAGCACACGTAATATTAAGTGTTTAGCGCGCGTTTCCTTTAAGCATTCACACGCCGTTAGAAACAGGAAAAGGTCAATATTTTATGCGCTTACTATTATCTACTAGGTACTTATAATATAAAAATGAATCGTAAAATGTGTTGGCAAGCGCATAACTCAACAACGCCTCGACCAATTTTACGACTTCTTTTTTTTAAATCTTTGTTGAAGTCCAAGGATGGTTTTTACCTTGAGATTTTGCACAATTCAACCCCTAAGGGGGTAAATGGGTTCCACGCGTACGAAGTCGCGGGCGACCGCTAGTATTATTACAAAAAGTTACACGCGTTGGTATTAAATAATATTTTTGTGTATTCATGCAAGAAGTTAACGTTTAATGCTTAATTAGTACTTAAATAATTTATTAAAATTTAAACACTAAATGCTTTACTAAAGTAGTAAAGATCCAAGACCTAAATCTAAAAACCAATTTTCGTAGAATCGTTCTTATAGGAAGAGGCTCTATATTACAATACCTATTGATAGTTGAGTTGTAAGGTTACATTTATTCTTCGACTTAGTAGAAATGTATGTGCTAATTTCCAATTCACTCTTTCGTTATCAGTAGTTACATAATATCAAATAAGTTCGCGAAATGCTAACATCTGATAATTTACAGAAAATATTAATAATGTTTCATAAATAACTAGCTAATCAAAACAATCATCTTTTACACAAGTTATTTTTAACTTATGTGTAAAATTATTCATACTTTAACGCTCTACAGTCATTAACGTGATAATTGAATTGAATTAACGCGCTTTAATCGAGTAACACAATACTGTAATTACATTGCCTTTGGACATTATTTATGATGTTTCGTTTACACAAACAAAAAGTTTAATATCAATTCAACTTTACATTTTCAAGAAAAATGTGGATACTTATGGTTGAACGCGCTGATCTCTGGAATTACTAGACCGATTTTGAAAAATGTTTATGTTGATTTATCGAATACCCGTTTATCGAGGAAGATTTTAGGCTATAACATCACCCTACAGCCAATAGGGGTGAAGCAGTAAAGAAAAATATTGCAAAAGCGATAAATTATTAATCAAACTATTTTCCCGCGTACGAAGTCGCAGGCACAGCCAGTTGCTACATATTTAATTGATATAAACCAACAAATCTGAAGCCATGACAAATTGCCCGTCTGACAATTCAATGTCAAATTGTTAACCGAATAAGTTAACGCACCGAACTAAGTGCTCCCACGGCCACTTTTCTCCCTCACGTGACAAGTTTCAAGGCGAATCTGAAGAAAGGCAACGAACTTGCGCCTGCGCCACAAACGAAAGCAGATTGCGCAACTGACCGCATTTTCTGCGCGTGTAAACCAATAACCCGTGTGTAGGGTTGCCACGCACTTTGTAAACATTGCTATATAAAACTACAAATACATTAAGGAAAAATTGGAGCAATATGTTGCGGAACATGTCGCATGACCAATTACGTGAACGAAAAAGACGATACATGTCCCGGTTCACGTAGAATGTTGCGCGAAACATTGAGGGACAGTTGGAGACAGCTTGAGAACGTTGCCGTAACACGTAGAATCTGCATTGGACATTTGTCCCCTTGTGTATCCGTGGCTATAATGTCTATACAATTTATTAGTTTGAAAAAATAACGGCCCTGAATCAGCTAGCATCAACCAGCATAAAGATTGATGAATATAGGACTTCGATTAGATAATTAAATCTATCAGTAATTAACTCAAGTACTAAATCAAATCAATCAAGAAAGTCTGTGATTTGTTCAGTTAATGAAATTAAAAGTGTGAAAGCGTCCTAATCTAAAAACTATGGTTCATGAACGCTTTACTTAGGTATTTCACTTGACAATAATACGTCTCCGGACTTTAAAACAACGACAATAAGAACGATCAACAAATGCCAGCCAGAATACTTACAAGTCTGCAACATTCCTCCACAAACTGCACGAAATAAACTCATAAGGTCAGCAATACTGCACAAACTAACCTCATAATAAGAAGAGCATGCGAATAGTTGTACCCATCGTTGTACCCTTACTTGTACCCTTTTTGATTTGTGTTGGCAACCCTATCCGCACGCATTAAGAGCGAAGTTAATTTGTTTTTATTGCATATTTTACGGCGGGAAGGGACCACACAATGCTTCCGGCGGACCGCAAAGTTTAGAGGCACTGATGTGTCTAATGTGCCTCTGATAGTGCGGATTGACTCTAGGCCACATAATCTATGGTTTGTATTCGATCTTGTGGGCAATTTTGCACAGTATCCAATTATAAGGCCAATCAAGAGCGGAGACTCTACCGTCTGAAAATGAATGGTGAAAACAACAAGTGATGTAGAGTCTATAGCATTTACATCCAAACTATTTTCACGATTCTTACATAATTTTTAAAGATTTCATGATGAAATCATTAAATTTAATATTTCAAGTACTCATGTTACATAATAACGTTTAAATCATAACTCTACACGTCAATGACAACGGGCTTTAAAACCATAAACGTTTTTTTGTGCCTACCAAAACACTAGTCTTTTCTCCCATAAACATAATGCTCCAATTATGTTGTATTATTTCAATAAAAACACTTTATCTAGTTGACACTATACACTATTATACTCGTTTTAACGTTGTTCGTAATTATTAAAATCATCTTAGGCTGAGTTGCATCACCTAATTTTGACCGTAACTTTAACGTATACCGGTGTTTTTTGTATGGATTTTGATAGATTTTTGAAGTTTGTCAAAGATAAAGTAAGATGATACAACCCAGCCTAAGGCTGAGTTGCATCACCTAACTTTGACCGTAACTATAACGATAACCGGTGTTTTTTGTATAGAGTTTGACAGATTTTTGACGTTTGTTAAAGTCAAAGTAAGATGGGGATGAACCGAGCCCTAGTATAATAAACAAAAGACGAACGAAAAGTACGCAACAAATAGCGTATGATTTATTATGGTAAGCGAATTTATTGTCCAAATTGCCACTTCAAAAAAGTTGACGTATCTGACCTTATTTATAAGTTAATAAGATAGAACATTAAAGCGTTCGCAAAGTTATGATCGGGATTCATTACTTGCTAGAAGATGCTCTCTTGTATAATATGGTTGCCGTTAAAGTTTCTTAACGCGGAAACTTTAAGTAACATACTCATAACATTTTCGAACGGATAACAGTTATTTATGGACTTCAGTACTTAAATTTAACATAAAATGCTTGAGCAAAGTCAATTCTAATAAATAGTTCATTTGCAACACTTCCTTCAGTAAATGAGTAGGTTATAGCAAAATAGAACTCGATCAACGAGTTACCTCGGGCGAGGTGAAGTATGAATATCGAGCAAAATCTTATGCAATTACTTGTTCCTTACACTTCCGTTAGTTTATGCACTTAGATAAGTAAATCAGTTTTAAAGGCTTGAAGTAAAATATAATATTTGTATAATTTTGAACATTTTGGAAAAAAACATTCGAGTTTTTTTTTATTAGGAAAAATAGCCAAGAAACAAACTAAATAGAGCTTGATAAAAACCTGTTGCATATAGCTCTTAATACAACTAAGTAGGTACATAAATGTTTACGTTACAACGACATTTAACGAATTCATTTATAAAATCTCGCTGTCGTACAAATATTTGCTTCCAGAGCGAGGGATTTAAACTCTACATACACACAACTGTAGCTGGCGATATGAAGTTTGGTACGCGAACAGGCCAAGCCTCGTAACGTCTAAAAATCATTATTTGGACTAAAATATCCTTTATTTATGACCTTTTTTTTTATAATAGGTATCATTCCACTAGTAATCACTACTCCACCATTGAACTGAAATGTTAAATGTAGCTTTTAAGATAGAATAAATAAGACTTAGAACAAATATTTTCACTCCACAAAGTTTCCGGCAAAACAAGTTTTTACAATTGAACTCGAAAGTTACGTTAACAAATGAAGTTCGTGAAAACAATTTCAATTAAATGAAGGCCACTGTTTTGGAAAGCAAAGTAAAATATTCCAAAAACCCACTCATTTTTAAGAAAGTGTTGTGTAATAATGACAAGGTCAAAATTAAACGGAACCCTATTGGCCTCTATGTCAAACCACATAATACTTAAGATAATAAATTAAAATACATTATTATGACTCACAACTCATGATAAGTTATGACAGAGTAAACAAACCAGTTTTGGATTTTGAATGAGTTTATTGCTATGTAAAGAAAGTTGATATCTTTACCAAAATAAGTATGCTCTAGTAAAGTGACAAAAGATGTGATAATGGGTCAAACCCGACTGGTAAATGTGGAATTTTTCCAGTAACACACACCTGAGGTGGAATTGTGTAAAGCAATCGTAATCATTTGACAGTTCATAACGTACGATAAAGTCAGTTAAACAAAGCGTTTGACAGAATAATCGTACGTTATGAACTGTCAAATGATAACGATTGCTTTACACAATTCCACCTCAGATTACTTATTGTATCTTCTTATTTAATAATAACATTAACACCTACTACTTTAGCCTTGTATCCAGGCAAGAGTGATAGTTTTAATCGAATACCAATAATATATCAACGAAATACATAATTAGAACTAAGTATACTACCAGAACTGTGCTGTAATAAGTACTTATGTCTTAATTACTTTTAACTATTTATAGTTTCATTCTCTATGTATGTGTAAATGAAACCCAATAAACTAATTATGTAGATACCTATCTACTTGTATAGTTTCTTATCACAGAACAGTTTCACATTTACCAATACCAGCATAACATTTAGAAAATAAATTTTCGCAGCGGATGGTTCCGTACAATCTTACTACGCTACTTCAAGGAAGAAAATCAAATTTAAGGAATTGAAAAAGCTTTCACCTAACAATAAATAGCTACGGTCTTCATTTTATCAATTTGATAAATCACAGAATATTAAAAATTCGAAATAATATGCAGCATAAATATTTCTAAAACTCAAAGGTAGATCGAATTTCATCTTTGTAAAGTTGAAGTCTACCATCGTGAAATTGGATCGTAGTCATGAAAAAAGGTTTTAAAGCTTAAAGAACCCTAAAAGAAAAGTCATCGTAAGGTTAGATTAATTCTACTTTAGTACTAGTAGGACTGTTTACCAATTCATGAATATAAACATCACAAGTAACGTTATCCTCGTAGCAATTCCAATAGAAAATAGTTTAAGAAATTGGATACAAAGTGTTGACAATCCTCCCTAAGAAGCCCTTTATGGGTTAAGGCTTAAGCTCTATCTCGATCTGAATAAGCCTAGTTTGTTAGATATTTTTAGAAGAACAAACACAAACTTTAGTAATACTTAAAAAAAATAAAAGGAAAAAAGCATTTTAGTGCTAGGAACGAATTAAAAATAAAGATTAAAGGAAAGTTATAAAAAGGAATACTTAACACTGACTAGCTTTTACCATTAGCTTTGCCCGTGAAAAGCTGTCACAGAAAGTTATTATCGATCGAAATACTTTATTTATGTACTAGACGTCCCCGCGACTTCGTACGCCTGAAAATAAAATAGTTTGAATCATATTTCCCGCCACTATTGGCTAATAGCCTAAAGCCTTCCTCGATAAATGGGCTACCCAATACAAAAAAAAAATCAAATCGGACCAGTAAGTAGTTCCTGAGATTAGAATTATCAAACAAACTCTTCAGCTCTATATTTATTGAAGTAAGTATACGAAAAGCAAAAAAATCCTTTCCATATAACATAAAAACTTTCACCCCCTATAAAATGATTTTATAAACAAGTCTGCCTAGTTACCGACTTAACTAATATCCTTTTGCTAATTCGGAAAATTACTGTAAATAATACGACGGCATTTGTGTAAATAACTACCGTCGTATTTTATTTAATACTTGTGTAAATATTAAATTTATTTGAATAAGAAGTACATACCACCAGCTGCAGTTAATTTTTTTCCTAGTACCTATTGCATTGTTTATTATTTGTTCAACTGCTGTACTTTAATTCATTACTATTCAAATACTGTAAGTAAAGAAACGCCATCACGTTAATTGCATTTTAATCGCTTGATAAAACAAATGAATTAATTAGTAATAAGTGTAAATAACATGTTTTTGCAAATTTAATTTAAATTATAGTGAGAAATGAAAATTAAATCCAATTCGATGAACCGATGACCTAGTAAAGGTTGCGGAACGTCGCTGTGAAGTTCTGTGTGAGAACTCCTCACATACACAGAGTTTTTATTTAAAAAATAAGTAATAATATTTTTTTGCAAATGCTAAACTAAATACTATTGTGCATGTGTTAGGAGTGAGTTCACCATATTATCCAGTGGGACAAGGTACCTATATTAGTATTTTGAGTGAATAAAGTGTAACATGATAAAATATGTCAGTTTAGTAATGGTAGAAAGGTACACTTTTTAATATCCCTGTTAACCCCTTTAATAGGTACATAATATGCTTGTGTTAGAAGAGGTTTCACCAGACAATAAAATCTACTCTAATCTAATTAGGTATAGAAAAGTGTGTTGCTAAATTGCTTATTAAGGATTATTTTTACGAAATGAAATTGTACGGAACCTCCAAAATAAGGTTTACGGTCATACAGTTCGTTTATAAAAATTATTGCCTTGCAAGTTATTTTTAAAACAATTTACATTACAGCCCAATAATTTATTAGGTAATGATAAGAAAAAAGGCACATTATATATTCGACCTAATAGCGGTCTAATAAGAACTATACACAAGCAATTTTATTCTGTTGGAAATAAAGTTATTTTAATATTACGAGTGTTACATGAGCAATAAAATTAAATTACGGAGTGATACCTATTTGTGATTAGGTAAGATATTAATGATTATTTATTTAAAATGCGAAAAATAAAATTTATAAAACGTGGGAAATTCGGTTTTGCGGAAACAATTATTTTGATTAGGTAGGTAGGTATAGTTTCAATGAACTTTAAAAGCTACGTTTCCAAAAGCATGATATAGTAGGTAGTGATTAAATAGATTCAGAATCAAACACAGAACTAAAACTATACGTCATGACTTTAACTTAAAATTGGCGAAAAATACAGGCTGTTGCGACCGCACGCGTTCGCCGCGAAGAAAACTGCGTTCTTTTTTCGATACGACTACAAATATTTTATCGATGTTCTTTTGTTTTTTACTCGCTCTCGACTCGATTTTCCACGAACATGGTTTTTCACGTCACGAATTTGTAAATAATAAGGTATTACAAATATTAATTTATTCACGCTTCATCTCCTACATCGATTATTGCTTATATCTACGATACCCCAAAGCCTAAGACCTATCTAGCCACTACACTACACAAGCCTTAGATCTGAAAGAATAGTATTATAACTAATATTTACTGAACAGCGTGCTCCACTTCAAGTCCCATCATCACTCACGCAAGATTGAGGTCAAACGTAGACTCAGTTCCGTATAATAAAAAGAAGTAACTAGAGGTTAAACCGTAATAAGTGTTTTTATGTGGTTCGATAAATTTTCAGAAAGTACTTGTTGCAGTTTTCTGGATAGTACACATAGTTTATGTTCTACTTCATCACTTCTGTATTGCCAGTTTATATTATCAGTGTGGAAATCATAATTTTAATAACTTTTATTATTACACTACTTAGCTTTTCTCGCGGCTCCACCCGCGTGAAATTCAGTTTGTCATAGATCGTAATAAATTATAGCCTTTATGTTACTCTTGAGTTATAAAAACAATAATAAGTACTGTTAAGTTTCATCAAGTAACAAACATACACACTCACAAACTTTCGCCTTTATAAAATTAGTGTGATATAATATGCTAGATTAAATTATCACGCATGCCTAGGTGCTGTGAAAAAATTGTGTTTGTATATCAGGTTAATAAATCAATAATTCACTGTCTGAAAAAAAGTAAATACCTAGTAATTTCAAAGTCTTTTCATTTTAATTATGTACCTAGTTAAAACTACTTAATTCGAACATATTTAATGATGGAAAGCAGTCACGATATTTTTTTAGCAAAAACCAATAAAATCAGTTAAGTCTTTGATATCGTGCATTTTAAAAATAACTTTCATTATCATATAAATGATCTAGATCTGCATTTAAATTAGACTATTAATTACTAAGGCTAAGTTGCACCATCAAACTTTGACCGTTATTATAACGATAACCGTTGATTTTGTTTTTAAGGTAGACAGATTTTTGACGTTTATTACAGTTGAAGTAAGATGGTGCAACCCAGCGTAAGTCTGGTAGGATTACAGCACCTGTTTTAGATTTCAAACGGTAACATCTTTCTCTCCGATATACCTAATTAGATCTGACATACAACTTTCATCGCGTAGATTTTGATTTAATGTTTAGCAATGATTTTTTTCCATATTATTATTACGTGCAATTGGTAAGTAGGTGTTATGAATTATTTTCACTTAAATTGATTTATTTTAAGCTAGTTTTAAGTGATTTATGTAATCATTTTGTTTTGTTAATATTATTTACCGTATTAAGAAATTAGTAATAAGAATAAAATTTTGTTTAATTTTTTTTTGTGTTTTGTATCTGATAGTTTTAGTTTTTTTAATTCGTTATTACTATGCTGTTTTAATTATATTTTACCCTTAAAAAATGTGACGCATAACGTTACAAACTTAACCCATGTAAATTAGACACATGCCTCTTTTTTGCTTTATTTTAAGCTATCTCAATTCTTATGTGCAACGAGTTGTAACTATCTTCAACCAAAACGTGATCTCTTAACCCAGACCATACTACAAAGAAAGGGCGAATGTTTACCTAACGTGGGTACCTACTACCTAAGTAGTTTGACATTTGACGTGCTAACAGCCAGTGCAGATACCAATGAAATGGAGGAAAAGACAAAGATCCAAGTTCTCGTCATTTGTGGTCAGAAAATCATATTGAATCAGAAAGCTGTGCAAATAGCTATAAATCACTTTAAATGTATTCACTGTCGACAGATTTATAAAAAGATATTAGACATTTTACAATATTACCTAAGACCTATCAATCAGACTTATTCGTCTCGACTTTTTCTTTTATTATCCTAAAATTGAGGCCAATAAACTATATGCGATATTATTAACAAAATTTTTTTGGCACTAATGTGACATTAGATTCCTAAAAAGGAATTAAGTCAGTCGACCACAAAGCAATAAAAAACCCACTCATAACAGCTGGCGAAATGCGCTTAGAGTTTGACATCATCAGCTGACTGTTTCTTTGAGTTTACGACGTATTCTTAGACTTAGAGCACCCGCCCAAATAACACCTGCACGAGTAGCACCTGGCCTATTCCACTTAGAGCACCTATATATATTTTGGGCAGGCAAATAAATTTAAATCCACGAATAGCACCTGCCCAAAATAACAATAGGTGCTCTAAATGGAATAAGCCAAAGGGCTATTTGTGCGGGTGCTCTAAGTGGAATACGTTGAGTTTACTAGCTACAGCAACCTATCGATGAACTTTTAAAACAACACGGTCAAAGAGCATTCAACACTCAGCATTCGGTTTCACAACTGCCGCGGGCCGTAACCATGTCGAGGAAAAACGTGCGACGTGAAAAATAATAAGTCATTGTACCAAATGCTACTCACAAAGGAAACTCGATTGACATTGTCTGAGGCGAACAGGCTTAATTACATTTAATTACCCCAAACGAATTGCAGAACTATACTAGGCTTTGTTTTGAACTGTACATACATCTAAGTACAGCAGGTCAACTGGCCAGAACAATGTAACAATTGACAATCAATAGCTATGTTCACTATGGTTTGTAAAAATGTTAAACTTCTGATATCCGTGCGGGAGTATGAGGCCCGGTTTACACCAAGACGGAGCGGGGCGGAATTTTTTTTAAATTTCTTACAGATAAATAATAAATAAATAAATAAATAAATAAATCTTTGGACAATTTCACACAGCGCCAGCTAGCCCCAAAGTAAGCAACTTAATGCTTGTGTTATGGGTGCTAGCTTAACGGATATACTACTTATATACTTTTTTTTTTTTAAATACATACATATTATACATAGTCACACCCAGACCCGTCACAGAAATTAAAATTCATCATTTCAATTTCTGCCCGGCCGGGAATCGAACCCGGGACCTCTCGGCATAGTAGTCCGTTCTGAACCACTACACCAAACGGCCGGAAACGGCGAAGCTAGCAGACAGGTTATTTCCACCAAAGCGGAGCGGAGAAGAGCCGAAAGTGCAATATATGTACTATTTAGGGTAGATTCGACCAAACAAGAGTACCTAAATATTAATCTCAGAATAAAACGTCAGTTTTGTCATATTTTCCATACTGAAACTGTCAATGTGCCAGCTGCCAGTTATACTAGGAGTTATTATCTGATAAAAGTTTGGTCGAATCGGGCCTTAGTGCTTAAAGAAAACTCTAGGAAAAACATTTCCAAAAGTGAACTGTAAATATCTGAAGATAAAATTAATTAGGTAGGTCTACTGAAAAACATTTCCAAATAAATAGCTGAAGATAAAATTAACCAATTAGGTACTGAGGGAAATATGAAAATCGAGCTAACTTCGACTGGAAAATAGAGTAAACATTATTAATAAAGTTTGTAACATTGTTAAAAACAAACACTTCCAAGTATCTAGACAACCTAACTATCTATATTTAGCCATACGCCGAATACCGAATAATCGGTAAAATTTTTGACGGTCGTGTTTATTCTGAGTCTGTTCACTGAATCTACTTAAAAATGGATTTTTCCTGCACCACAGCACAAACCACAGTCTTTTATTTAAAATTACAATTAGACATTTAATTGACACTTTTATGGAGTCGTTTCTCAATTACTAACCAATTTGTGGATTCTAATGTGAAGTAAGTCAGACAAATGTTTCTTCTAATTATTTATCACTTAGTCTAAAGCACCAATTGTATTCATAAGCCAATTTGTTTAATCTCTAAGCAACAGTTTTCGTGAAACTCAAAAAATATCGTGATTTTCACATTAATTAAGTAGGTACTTACTTTCGCTAATAAGTGCAAACGTGCTGAAAATCGTGAAAGTAATTATTTACAATCACTTTATGTAATATTTTATCATTCAACATAATAATTGCAATACAATAATAAGGCTAATTTCAATTATGAAACTTAATTGAACTTAATTTTTCAATCAAATTATCGAAATCACTTTAAGAGAATGTTTCCAAAGTCATTAAAATTTATAAAAATTAAGGAAACATTTTTGTGTAGCATCCTCAAAGCGTATAATAGGTATATGGAAAACAAAAAATAGAAATGAGGAATAAAAATTATCCTTATAATCTACAACCTTAAATAAAAGTATTTTAATTCGATTTTTATACCTAACATACCTGTGTTAAGTGTGCCTGCTTATTATTATTATCTTATCTATTAACCAGATGGATGTAGGTGATGAGTATTGTTTTTTATAATGAGCTACTGTAATATTTGTTCCTGCAGAAAATATTGTCTAAGTAAACAATTTCATAAATTTAATGTCACTTACGAAAGCTTATTTTGTTAGATTAGATACTTATACAAGATACAATAATTATTTATTTCATCTAACACTCCAATATTATTATGTAAAGGAAAATTACTTTTTTAATAATAAGGAACTAATTTATATTAGGTAATTGCTATTAATTTAATAATACTTTACAGCTACTCAATTAAATTAATATCCTACAAATATTGATTGAAATTTATTTGGCTCGCTGTCTACCATTTCCGTTAAGTAAATATGATTATTATAGTATCATTTATAACAATTCGTACTAAATTCATATTAATTACTTCCGACCGTTCGAAAAGTGCATAATGCCTGGCACTTTACTATGTGTTAATTAGTCGATTGGTCAGTATTAATTGGTTAGTATTTACAATCATTTCTCCTAAACTTATATAATAGCGTACACTCTTCTACTATTGTTTAACATTAAAGGTGTCGCTTTTTGAATAAGAAATACTATAGGTAAAGTTGTATTTACAAACATACAACATTCGGTCTTAAATTTTAAAAAATATTTAATTTATTTTCTTCATACGAGAGCATTGCATCCATAAATTTCAATTTAGTCAAAATTTATTGAGTATACATAAAAACATACAACAGCTCTTCAAACACATTAAAGATAAAATCCATCGGAATATTCGTGCGGTTATATCATGTGGCTGTCGACAATACCACACAATACGCTATGTAATTTACTAATTACTGTAAACTGCAGCTTCGTATGTAAGACACGCATGAAAATCATTTTCCAGCCAGTCATTCGTGAGACCTGTAATTTGTATCGAGCTACTTCTAGAAGAAGGGTCTACCTACATCTCAAGGACTTGATTGCTATAAGAAATTCAAAAAAAATCCCAGGTTTCACATTATAAACTTAGATCTGTGCATATAAACAAAACTTCCTCTTATTACAAATACCAAAACATTCGAGAGAAGAAATCATAAACTAATTAACGAAAATTGTGAACTTACAAAATTACAATGTTTTTAAGCTTTTTATTTTTGGAAGCTCGTATAGCAAAATGTTTATAACAATAAATAAGCTAGTTAATCATGTATATTCACGTGCAAAGCCAAATTTCTCTTTTGAGATAAATGGTTTAATTATCACCTATTCGAATAACTAATCAACCCGTATACTTCTACTTTCCTACTAAAAACGGCCTAAATGTCAAAATATTTAATTAGTTATGTTCAAATAGATTTCCATGTATTTACACATTAATTTCTATGTATTTTTCATTTGTCAATCACAAAACAAACTTACCGTCAGATCAGGCGCCGGTCGATCACAATCACAAACACCAAATTAACCGCAACTGACGCTCGATCAAGTGCGCGCGCGCACCACTACACGGACTAAGCCTTGTGAAGGGAGCGGGCGCCACTTTATACTGAACGGCGGGGATGATCAGGTAGGGTTCCTAGGACATAAGATAATAATTAAAATAATAAATTCATCATTTTTCTGAACTAAGACGTCAAACTTGATAATTTCGAATAGGGAATACTTATTGAGAACTACGATATGTCTGTATACTTTTTGACTAAATCAGACAAGACTGCTATTACAAATTATAATAAGGCTGAGTTGCACCATCTTACTTTAACTTTGACAAACGTCAAAAGTCTGTCAAACTCCATACAAAAAGCACCGGTTAACGTTATAGTTACGGTCAAAATTAGGTGGTGCAACTCAGCCTAAGTATTTATCCCACCATACTTTGTCGTTGGATCAATTCAACAGATAATAGCAGTCCATCTAATTACCTAGTCATTAATACATTATCACATAACTGTACTGAAATCACATCAAAGCAATTAGTCCAACATCTAATCCCAAACTAAAGCTCGAGCTATCGTGATAGCAAATAAACAACCTTAAATATGCACATAATGTACTAGTAGGTAATCTTCAACTATCAATTCAACCGAATGGCTCAAGAAAGTAATAAATGCTCGTGCTCATCAGACTATCATTAGACGGCCCACTCATTCATCAAATAAATTGTAAGAAAGCCTACTTTGATAATCTCCTGTAATTGGCTATTTCTCATCGCCACGGTTCTCATCGTCACCTTCGTGGCGAATTTTATTTCTAACTTATTTCAACTTTTTGTAAACAAAAATTGTAGCGCTTGATGTGAAGATTATATTCTCAGTAAATCAGGCAAATAGTGAGTCTCGTTTGGAAGCTTTAACGTTTTGAATTTTTTGATGCCACGAAAGTGATTCTGTACTTCACAGCAATAATTTTTTCAAATTTTACTACTGTAAATGACTCTTAAGTGTTTATAAAACATATATTTTGTCTTATTTTCATAGATAAATAGTAATAACATAATATAAATAGGTACCTACTTAAATACAAGATAAAATTTTACCGATTACGCCACCTACTAAGTTACAAGATTCTACGCAATTGGTTTTAAGGGTGACACTGGTGGCATTCTGAAATGCTAAAGAAGCAAAAAACGGATTATCAGTACCTCAATAAAAAAGAACTCNCACACAAATTGAATGAAAATTGTGAATGCAGTAACCAAATGTTTCATTGCAACCGAAGGTGTGACACGATGAGAACGCGAAAAATGACCCCGTTTTTTATCGTTTCATGTGATTTTTTCGTATTATTTTTGCTTCTATTACGATAAAATTTATTTTGTATGTAGCTAAATAGATATTTTATCATCTGATTTCAAAGTTATTGTTCTAACTTATACCGTTTATGAACTATTATTGTGTGACCATCAAATTTGAGTGTAAATGAGAAGTACCCAATTAAACGTAAAGTATCAACTTTGTACTTTACAAAAACCGGAAAGACACATCACAAGAATTTACTGGAAGATAATGCCTTATGTCATTAAGTTCGCCTTTTATTATGTTAGATAAAGTTTTGAATAAATAAATCATTAAACACACAGGAATCTGTCATCATCGATAGATGCCTGTGTGATGCATTTTTGGCGAGTAATGAATAAATAATTTAATTTAAATGTAGCAAATAGGAGGACAACAACAAACAAAAATCTTCCATTATAGGCGCATTAAGTAGTTTATTTCTGACCTGCCTGTTGCTTGCAGCTCCCAAAGTGCTGCTTTGGTTTGCCTTTGTTGACATTAGGACAAATCCCAATTTAGAATTTGTCCTAATGTCAACAACGAATAGGCGTAGGCTTCATTGAGGTTTAGGCTATATTAAGTCCTATAATAACGGACCCTCAGGACTCTTAAATCGAAGCTAAAAATAGGTATTTGTGTCCTATTTTGTCCTTCAGAGACAGTTTGGACCAGTTCTTTGGTGTAGGTCAAGATGATCTCGAAACATAAGACAAACATAATGCTTTATTACCGTTTTGATTAAGGATTAACCTCGCCAGTTATGGCTTTATTGAACTGGACCAGACAAACGAAACGAAAACTTACGAAAAGTTTAATTTATCTATTCGCTATTTTCATCACCAATTTTATACATGCTACTATATTAAAAAACGGAGTGAAATGAAATGATTCAACAATCTGTAATTTTCAAAGTTCTGCATAGTGTTCAATTTTAAAAATAAAGATCTTAAAAAAGCTAATATTAGATTGGTTCATCCTTAATTAATTTATTCTAACGAGAGCAGCTGTCCATAACAAATGCTATTTGTTTAAATGTAGGTATTTGTTTTTCATAATTAATAAAATATTACTGAAAATAAATGGAATTAAAATGCATCGTGTCAATAATAAGTAACTAGTACAAAGTTTAATGACGTTTGTCATCTAGACTCCCCAGGGGACAAATTAAAACAAAGTTATAGTTTTAGGTACCTATTTCATGGTGGGTTTTTATATTCTGCATTCATTTTGACACTACATTAAAACGTGTTATTAAGTATAAATTAAAGATTCTTTTTCCGTAGATTACCTTTTACCTAACTTTTCTGTGGCGAATGGAAATTCCAAATAATCACTGGGGCACCATTCCTAAAGCATTAATTTTAATTGAATTCCAAGAAGAAACAACACAGCCGCTTTGGTCATGATGGAAACTATCTACGTGTTTCGCCATAAATTCACCTTAATGAAATGGGTTGAAACCTGTGATTTGATTGCATTATATTTTGAAACCAGGAAGGTCACCTGTCTTTGTATTTATAATTCGAATTGACCGAACCATAACTTTTATTTTGAATAATCGTTTTTCTCCACTAAGCCTAGTCGCAGACCATCGATTTTTCGTCGGCCGATAGTTTAATCGGGCAGTTGATCAGTAAGTGCGCACATTAAGTACACCGATTTGATTTGGCCGATTCTTCATACAAATTAAAATCGGGCCCAACTATCGGCCAACTAAAAATCGGTCTGCGCCTAGTCTTAGGCTGAGTTGCATTATCTAACTTCAACCACAACAATAACGATAACCGGTGTTTTTTGTATGGAGTTTGACAGATTTTTGACGTTTGTTACAGTAACGTACGATGGTGGAACCCAGCCTTATTGTAGTATAGCGTCATTGCAAGTCCCGAGAAATTCCAGCTTTTCCCGGAAGCTCTTCCCTGATTCGTATTTATGAGAGGTCACGCAGTAACATCCCAGTTTCACAGGACAATTGTGGCGAGTGGAAATCAGAATTGCCAACATTCATCCGTCCCTACTTACTGAATTATTACTGAAGCAAAAACTTAGACTATATGGCAGTGTATCAGTCAACGGACGCTACGAGCTACGAGCTACTGGATAAAACATCTCCATCAGTTGGCATCACTGAACACTGTTTAGGCTGAGTTGCACCAACTTACTTTAACCGTAACTATCATAATGACCGGTGTTTTTGTATGGAGATTGATAGATTTTTGGCGTTTGTTAAAGTTAAAATAAGAAAGTGCAACTCAGCTTTAGTTGTTGAAATAGAAATTATTTTTTAATTCAATAAAAAATTGGTTACGGTCTACCTGATAATACTCGATTCAATGCCCTTTAATTGTCCAATGACTGGAAGTTTACCCAAAACCCAATCTCAACCTTCCTTAAAGTCAAAGCATGCATTAATGTAAGAATTTTAACTAAACAACAATTCATCACCATAAATCTTAATTCCCGAGCTAATAACTTAATCCGAGCACACGCTTCGTTCCATTTTGTTCACTTACGCAATTTGCTATACTCAAGGCGAAATTCGTGGATATATGCTCAAGGGCAGCGATTGTTCGCCAGAACAAAAGTTTTTATGGTTATATCCATAGCCGATCATTAACTAAGGGCGTTTTGACCACTGTTAGCGTAAAAGCAATTACGCGAGTGCTATTAACATGAAATAAAATTTGTTTGATTGTTTGTGATTGTCAATGGTTGGTGAATCCAAGATTTTGATCTGATGCATGATATCAGTATCATATCACTGTGTATAGTAAATAAAGTTTCAGTAAGATAACATCAAGATTAGGATCAAAAGTCAATTTCAACTAAGTAACTAGTATTATGTAATTCAGGCCTGTTATTGGTTAATTTTAATCATCACCCACTAATATATATTTTCTTATATCTGTCTTATTCTGGACCTGATGAGTGTTTTTTGAATGAAGGTCCAGAATTTCCCGGCCACTCAGAAAGATTTGCAAAAATTTGTTAACCTATAGAACTATGATCTGAGCTATAGAATCATTTTTCATTTTCGCATTTAATTTCTAAGTGTTCCTGTAGTGACGTTTCAAATACGAGCCTAAATTAACTCACTGCAGAAAACTAGTTGTCGAAACCATGGTAACTTGAATTGAATTGCGCACGACTACATGTTATTATATTATAAACAGAGGTAGGAATTACTGTTTACGAGTAGATAATGCAATACCTGTCACTCAACAGTGCTGTTGGCACTACTTACTGGCCAACTACTCAGTAAGCGCAATAATATGGTAGAACTTTCTTTGGGCTATACATATTTGACAGGCAGTAAAAATGCGTATTTCATTGAAAAAAATCAGTACCTAGTTCCTTATTTGTAATTACAGTCTATGTATCTTGAAATAAAACTAAGGTCAGTTATAAATAAATGGTCCTCGTAAAGGTTTTAATCAGTAACACCAATCCTGTATAAGTGTAACTATAAAAATGAATGATTTGTTTACCTACAACTTTCATGAAAGGTCATTGAGTTAACCCTGATCATTCATAACACCATCATTAATAGGCGAAATAAACAATGGTGATCATGATTCACATTGGAAGCAGGAAGGTAATAGTGAAAATTAATGTTAAGAACTAGTTAACTTGTAATGAATCACTACAAGAGGAAGATACAGTAGAAGTAATAGCTATCACAAGGAAATATTGAAGATCTTACAATAAACCTAATTTTCAGGGCTGAGGTTTTAGGCTGGGTTGCACCATCATACTTTACCTTTGAGTTTTGACAAACGTCAGAAATCTGTCAAACTCCATACCTACAAAAAACACCGGTTATCGTTAAAGTTACTGTCAAAGTTAGGTGGTGCAACTCAGCCTTATTTAGTCTCACTACTTGGTATGCATCCAAAGATATTCCACAGTGACATTGGTAATAAACCAATTTGTGTATATGTATAAAAGTAGCACCACTTTACCTACAGTGTCACAGTGTGCCGTCGAATCGTGTAGGTACTAATGTAGTCAAAAAAGCTTAATTTTAAGGTAACATTTTCAGGAAGTGCAAAAATACCCAGAATTACTTACCTACTTGTATTATGAAAATTAATGGTATTCTTATCTTATCGTGACTACAACTTCTCTTTTTCCTTTAAATCCGTCCATAATTTAAAACAACAACATGGTCATAAGGCCCTCTTAAGGCCTCTTCCTGAGTAATGCAGACAACTCTTGCTAAAATAGCAAATGGCCCATGACATAGTTTATATGACTATTTCTTTTTGAGGGGCCTCTTAAATTGATGACATCAACATCTCAACGTCATTCAGTGCGTAGACCCACTTCTGCAATTAAAATAAAATTCGTTAATAAATGCTTTCCGTTACAGTATTGTGACATTCGGAAATGAACATTGTAGCACACATTGAGTGCACATGACCATTCTAAAGATAACACGTTGAAGTTGGGCAAATCCTTAACGACATCCTCTCAGCCTAAATACCGGTTGACTGTGCTATCCGGCTTGTGACAATCTAGAAGCCATCTATAATAGTGGTCCATGATATTTGAGTTGCCTATTGCCTATATTCCAGAATTGTAGATACTTCCAAAATAGTCTTTTAAATACTGGCTATTACTATTTTATCTCTTGGAACTATTAAAGATATAATCGTAATTAGAAGTTTTGAGCGATTAGAGTCGCTTCTGAAACTAAATTTTAAATAAACAACTTGAAAAAATCGAACTGTCTAAGGCGGGAATCGAACTCATGACTCTTTCGCTTGCCGGGCGACTGCTCTTCCAATTGACACTTAGAAAGGTCGTGGGTTCGATTCCCGCCTTAGGCAGTTCGATTTTTTCAAGGTTTTTATTTAAATTTTTTAATATTTTATGGCACTAAATAACTCGAGTTTTCTATTTGTAATATCTTCACATAATGACTATGTGTACACATAATATTTATCACGTGGATAAAGCATCTTGGTGACACTAAGGTATACATGGTAATATTTACATTTTAATGTAATAATTACATTTTAAATATGTGTTATACCTTTATTTATATTAGAATCAAAGGTGACTTTATGAAATAAGTACCTACTTAGGTACACATAGAAATGTATTGTCAATTAAGGGTAGTATGTCTCCTTAGCATTGTCTTCTCGATTGCTTTCTCTTAATTACAATTAATCAACTTTTATCTTGGAGGCTAAAAGGAGTTTTGACAGACAATTTTAATTAGTGTTTACGTTTTTCTCGCTTATCTAGAGTAAATCAAAATCAAAATCAAAATTATCTTTATTTGTTTAGACTAATTAAATTAGTTCTTGCAAATCGTCAAATGCTCTTAAGGAGCCTATACATGTCTCATTCTTTTTTTGCCCTACCAGCGCTTCGAGACAAACATTTGGCAAGTGCTGAGAAGAAGCGCCGCAACAAACTCAGTCACCACTGTCTGCCGGTTTAAAAATATAAAAAAATATAAAAAAGTAGGAAGTTACATACATTCAGAAGCAAGTTACTTACCACGCGCTCCCGTTGATAGAAGGTGGCCTTTAAGACGCCCATCTAGCACGAGACCGCGTGGCAGTTTTGAATACTTGACCAGTCCCCGATGGCAGCGCCTGTTCACAGACATGACGTGTGAACCAGCCATCGCTTCACTCGACCATATTGTAGGGAATGTAGCGACCCGCCTCACACGCCACTACCCCAAAGACATTTTAGTGAGCATGACAAGTCCAAGATACCCTTCTGACTAAGTGCCAGATATAAAACTATAGTAGACACAATAAATTAGTCATTAATCCCACTTATCTACTAACTTAGTTCGAAGAAATGAAATGAACTGTGCCATTCAGACTCGACGTAACTTTTTTATGAATATTTAAGTACAATAACTATGAGTATGAAGTGCAAAATCTGCTTCCAACCGTATGCAAAAGCAAAAACTTTTAACGTGATTGAATTCTAAACGGAAATGAAAAAAATTTTTTTTATTTGCTCCTAGATTTATTTACCAACATCTCTTTTCAATGTGCCAGATCAATTTCTTTTATTTGCTAATATTTTAATGATACGTTGATGGTTCAATTTAACGATATTAGGTATTTCTCATGTCACCTCCATTGTGATGCTATTAAATTGTTACTAAAACCCTAAAACTCTGTAGGTCTGTCCCAATTAGTAATTAAGTAGCTACCTACCTACTTAAAATCAATTAATCCGACTTGTTAGTATTTTCTTTTATTATTAAAAGGATTTACTTTTCTTTGGTGGAAAACTACTGCTACTTAATTAAAAGAAGGGTATTATTTGCCTAAGCAAATAAATGTCAACCCTAAGGTCGACAAAAGTCGTCGCTGGCGTCACTACATTGATCATCACTTATTATAAAATCTATTTAATTGTTTGCCTTTCAAATGTAGGTAAGTATTGTTGTTTAAATTTCCACTTTACGACTAATTAATGTCTCCCACTCACAATAAACTCTTACTCATATAATTTAATAAGTTTTTAATTTATTCAATCATTTGGTTTATTCCGTGGGGATGGGTAGGTATCTAACTAATTTGGATTTTTAAAATGTTGCTTTAAGTACTTTATGATTAATTAATTATATAAGGTAGGTATATATTATTTTTAAGTAAGTAGTGTAACTACGTAAGCAAGTTTTTTGAAAAGGTTCTTTAAGATAGTTAGGTATTTTTAATTTCTGAGTGTCTCTCTACACTCGATGATGGAAACAAAATACGTTTACTTACTCACAAATTAACCACAATGTGATATTGTGATCCCATCAAGAATTGAACCTGGGACCACTTTACTCTGCGAATTCACTGAGCTGCTGCGCCCCTAACTTGTCGTTCAATTTGCCTCAATGTTTCAGTATCAGGATCTTTGTTATTCGAAGCCGTAACAGGCTTTGGATTTACGCATCTCATCCTCTTTAGAAATTTTGCGCTCGGGTACACGTACAAATTGAATCCAGCGAAATATGATCCATACAAGTATACGAGTATGTTACTTAGTACTTGTATCTTTCCGATCATTCGTTTAGAATTTTCCTGCTAGAACAACGTTACTCCAGCAGGAATCGTTTTTTTCGTTTTGTACCAAAACGACAGCACGCACAAATCTCTAATTCGGCGCACATTTACACTACGTTTGGAACTAATTATACGTTCTACTCATATCACTCTAGGAGCTACCACGAGCTACTTTCCAGCTGGAGTAACGTACACCTTGTATCTACATGGTATTTCATGCAACAATTTCACCCTTTATACACACCTAACTTAGGATTTCCATTTGGAACGAAAATCAATCGATATGTCATAGTCAAAGGTCGATATGCAGTCTCTTCGCGGAATGACTGGTTTATCCTAGGTTTGACTAAGGCCTTCAGGCAAACCCCGAAGTGATTTCTAATTTCGGCCTTTGACTAAGTCAAACCTAGAAGTGCCTAATCTGTTCAGTCAAACGTCGAAACTAAAATAATCTGTATCGGGCTTTGCCTAGTCAATCCTAGAAACGACTGGCAGACTCGGTCAGAAGTAGACAGAAAATAGAAAACCGGCCAAGTGCGAGTCGGATTCGCTCACGAAGGGTTCCGTGCGACTCTGTTCTTGTATGGGAGTTTTAATATTGAGCAGAAAACTGCAAAAAGTCACGTTTGCTGTATAGGAGGGGCTCAAATATTGAAGTATTTTATTGATTTATTTATTTTTAAAGTTAATAAAAAACTAAATCTTTTGAAAATGATTCATGAGTTACGAGCCTGGTGACAGACAACATTTAGCGAAGTCATAGTAATAGGGTCCCGTTTTAACTCTTTATCCTTTAAGCCTTAAATGACCTTCTGTTACCTTAAAGTTTAAGGTAATAGAACCCTAAAAATTAGTAATTTCAAGATCGGTCTAGAAACACTGACAAACAACCGCAGTAAATAATTTTAGTTACTCATACCTTCACCTAAAGAACCGACCGTAACGCCTTTGCAATAAATTCGAGATCAGAATGAAGTATAGTTTAGTTTAAAGTCTTATTGAGGTTTGACTAGTCAAACCCCGATTTCATTAAATTGAGTTTCGACGTTTGCCTGACCAAATTAGTTACTCCTAGGTTTGACTAACATTATTTAGTCAAAGGCCGAAATGTTTGGGCTTTGACTAAGACTTCTAGTCAGACCTGAGGATTGACTAGTCAAACCTAGGAGTGCCAGAACTTCGAGGTTTGACTATAACAGATACATGAGCTAATGGATAGAAAAATAAACCACCATTTTACATAAAATGTTTATTAATGCCATGGGTTTGCAGTAACAAAGTAAATTAAATAACATTGACTTTACAAAGACTAAAATGCTCCTTAGCAACGACTAAAACGCCATTTGAATTAAAATGGCAAATTTTCCTAATGTTGCACTTTACATTTGCATTAAAAATTAACTTTCTTTAACAACATTAGAAAAACTTAATTAAGATTCATTAAAGTCGAATACTGTGGACCAAAATTACAAAAACTCGCTTTCATTGGAAAAATCAGTTGAATTATACAAAAAATACAGACTGAAAGATGTTTAGGTATGTGCGTTAACATAGTATTGTTGAAATAATTATGATAGTGATTAAATAAAACATATGCTTTCTTATTCCTAATGAAATTGATAAAAGAGATAAGTTTAAGATTCTTTTCCTTAGGCGTAGGTAAAAGAGTTACAAAATCAGCTGCATTCTTTGGCATTATGGCTGATGCCATTTAAATATTACGAAATGCTTTTACATTCTTTGTAAACTCAATAATAATTAAAATCATTTTAAATAACAAAATATTAATTAATAAATTCGTAAAAAATGCGACTGACCGATCAATTAACACTTTTTAGCTATAAAGGTGACTATTTCAAGTATGCATTAATAACTGAACGTACTTTAGTACTTTGATGCGGTAGTTAGTAGGCACTATGTCTTGCCAAATAGGTACTCAGTTGTCTCAAAACTGATAAGGCAAAAAGGTTACTCAAGGACATGTAAAATATAGACACGCACACACTTGAAAAATTCAACCTGATCTTGAAACATTTTAGAAATATAAGTACAACCTATTTACTTTTAAAATACATACAATTTAACGAAGAGTATACAAAAAGAAAAAGTACAAATCGTCACCGTCGTGGCAGAATTAAATAACTGACACTTTTGGCAAAAATCACTTTTTCCACTTTTTGTATAGTAGAAAGTGTTACCTATATTTTGGTCTTACTCTTGTGGCAATATCTATGATATTTCCAAAGATATCTTCAGTTTAGTGAAACTATTGACCATAAATTACAACTCTGTTTGTTGTAAAATTTACCTGGCAAAACTGAATAAGTGACTTTATTCAATTCTGCCACAACTCACTGCAAAACATTGCTTCAAAATACTTGTACTAAGAAAGTCAATAAGTGACTTTATTTAATTCTGCCACAACTCAATCCGAAACATTGCTAGTTGTCTCTAGCGAACACTTTCGAGCCTTGGTTCCGCTCTATCGCCTCTTTAATACTATTTGTATTAAAGTTGCGAACATCATGTCGCAAGGACTTCCATATCTGTCTATTGAGCTGCCGATGTGCCTTAGCGTCAACGGAGATCTGCAGTGACATTGAACGTCGTTCTGTCGTGACGTTGAGGGTAAGGGATCCCTATGGATCCCTAGGGAGATATTCCTATTACAGTTATATTGTTTTTGGATTATTTTAATTTTGATATTCATTTTGATGTTGGTTCTTTCAATTTAATTTCAATGTTATAGGAATCTGATGTTGATGGTTACCATACCAATTTGTTAAACATTTATAAGTATTTAATAAGTAGGTATATTCTAGTATTATTTAACAATTTTACAGATTTTGACTAAAATCGCATTAACAAAACAAATAAAATAAAATGAATAAATCAACATTTAGGTCAATAAAAGTGTGGCAAAATTAAACAAGTGTACTTATTCAATGGAAATATTCGTTTTTGTAATACCTTGGTTGTGGCAAAACTAAATAAGTGACATGCAAAAACTAAATAACTGCAACTTAGTTGTAAAATACGGTTGTGGCAAAACTAAATAATTACATTTTTATTTTTTTTATTTAAAATAATACAAAATAACGTCATCGAAGAATATTGATTTAATAAAGGTAAATTTGCTGTATAAAATATCAAAAGACCGACGATAAAATATTTTTACCCTTAAAAGTTATCGCCATTTTTAACGAAAAAAATCACAAAAACGTGAATATCTCGCAACTTTGGTTTTGTCAGTTATTTAATTCTGCCACGACGGTGACGAAATAATTAATAACTTATTTGTAATTTATCATAAAAATTATATCATATTTAAAAATAAAAAATAGGAGCAAATCCGAAGAACTATTATTTTAATTAGAAGCTTGTTTATTTAATTTCATGATTAGCATGAAAAATAGGTATCTTTTGAACTTTCATAATTCAATATTAAGTAATCCGTTTTTGGGTACGAACACTGGAAACTACCTACGTAGATGGGTTTCCAAAAACTCCCAACTTTTTGATCATAATATTACTTATTCTAAAATCTCCATTCAAATATTCAATCAGATTTTCAAAAGTTTGATATAAGGCCTCGGAGTCTTTTAACATATGGATCCGAAGGCCTAAAAGGTCTCCGTCGAGACAAAATTTCGGCAAGCGGACGAATTTCAACCCGCTAGACTATCACAGCCACTGTACAACATGGTACTAAGGCCGCGTCCACACGATGCTTGGTATTAAATCGTAAAAGTGCCATTTTAATATTAAGCTCTAAAGTTTTTTTGCACATAAAATAATTATGCGCGAACGGCCCTGTATTGGAATAAAATACATCGTGTGTCCGCTGCCTTTCCTTACGACTACCTACGTTTTTGCCCACAAACAAGCTCTTTCCCCAAGGTGCTACTGAAAGGTAGTGCCACGTCAGTCTACAAGACATTATATTGATAATAATGTCAACTTTTTAAGTAAAATAGAGCCTCTACGTTTAATTTAGAATGTTTGTGAACAAACTGATTGTTCTTTATATCTTAGGAACTAAAAAATAAACTTAAATTAAATTCTACTACAACCGCAATACTGACTCATACGACTACGGCGTCTACGATGCAAGAAAATACTCCAAAGAATTATTTAAATTGGTTCAAAATTATTACATTGACAAATAAAATACACAAATTTACTGAAATAGTGTATTACTTGCATCGTAGGCTAGGAAATAACATATTCACAATAAATATTTTAAGGTTCCCGCACACTGTGCTACTATTTTGTAGAGTTGCTGACTTTGTTTTTGATCCACTTGTTAGTGCGAGTCAAGATGTCCGGTTGCTGCGAAGGGTCTTGCCAAGCTTCGAGGTTAACCTTTTTGATCTCTTCACACGACACAATGGGATTGCTGTAACAACGAAACAGGACTTATGAAATTAAGGGCTACTCGTTTGGTGATCATGACTTTAAAATGTTTGTGTCTTGCGGGAAACGAATTGATAGATAAATAGTAATCGGCTACGTGAATCTTCAAACCAGGTTAATTTATAGGTTGGATCATGATTGCTACTAAACTACTCTATTTTCACTTATCTCGGATATATTTTCCTTGAAGAAGACTTTGGGAAATCTCACTGTAGCGGTGACAATACATTAACATTATGGAACAAAAATTTATTCTGATATCTTATCGATAGAGACATGAAACAGTCCTTATTATCAGCCTATAACAGTCCACTACTCGACAAAGACTCTCAATCGCGCCATTTTTCCCTGCCTTCAACTATTCGCTTCAACTTATGCCTCTGACCTTTCACATAATTGTCCTGCATTTTCACATTAAAACATCATCATTAAACAACACCAAAATCACAACAACATCAACATACCTATCAGAAGGCGGCTGGAACACGTCTCTCTGCACAGATACCACGTCAGCATTGTCGCAGACCAGTCGCGCGAGTGTGGCGCGCCTTAGCTCGGCCAGCTGACGCTTGGTGAAGCTGCCCGCTTCGTCGGTATGCGAGTAGAAGTAACGGTCGCCGGAACGGGTGCGCCAGAGTTGCTCTTCTGCAAATTAAAGTAAGATTTTGTTATAAAAGTAGATGATAAACATAATTAAATTATGCTTTTTATTATTTTAAGAAGACAAATGTCGAAAATATCATCATCATCATCATTAAAGATACACGACGTCCACTGCTGAACATAGGCCTCCCCCAATAATTCCCTTCCATATTGACCAGTTGGTAGCGGCCTGCATCCAAAGCCTTCTTACTACCTTTATGACTAGATAATTTAAATAGATCCAATAGCAACTCGTTATTTACTCAAGAATTTACTGCTGGACAAAGACCTCCCTCAAGGATTTCCACGATCGGTCCTGTGTCACCCTTATGGAGATTATTCCCGCGATTATCAGCAGATCATCAGTCAACCTAGAGGAAAATCTGCGTGCACCACTTTTGGCGTCATTCAATCCGTGTCGGCACTTGAGGGTTTTTCCACCTCAACGACTATCTGGGGGCACGGCAGTGCCCCCACCAAGTCGAGCAAAAAAGCGGCACGGCCGTACCATCCTTTTCTCGAAGCAATTCAGCCCATTTTCGACCGCCTGTAACTGCGTTGTTGATAAAACTAGAAGGCTGAATTTTCATTAGCTATGCAGGCATTGTAAAGACACGGTATATTTAAAATTTTATTCAATTTGAACCAGTAGTTTAAGAATTATAACGGGTCAAAGTTACTTAATTTTGTCACTCACTGACTCACTGACTCACTGACTGACTCACCGATCATCAAAATTCTAAAGCACTTCTAGCAGACCTAGAAGCTTCAAATTTGGAATATAAGTAGTGTTTGATGTATGAATCAAGGAAAAACTAAAATATTTGGGGGCACGGTAGTGCAACCGCCAAGTCGAGTACCTAATTTTTTTCAATTTCGGTCCAATTTTCTAGATACATAACTGCTGTCTACAAAATACAAAAAGAAATGAGATTTGGGGGCACGGTAGTGCAACCACCAAGTCGAGAGAATTTTTTTAATTTCGGTCCAGTTTTCTAGATACATAACTGCTGTCTACAAAATACAAAAAGAAATGAGATCCCATCAAAAACAATACTTGTCAAAAAAACCAAGTCTCGCAATTCAGTTGTTCTACAGTAAAAAGTTGTGAGATCCATGTAATACCAAGTCCAGGCCAGGAAATCTTTAACGTTTTACATAAATACATATNAATTCAGTTGTTCTACAGTAAAAAGTTGTGAGATCCATGTAATACCAAGTCCAGGCCAGGAAATCTTTAACGTTTTACATAAATACATATATTGACTTGGCCATCGCATGAAAACACGTGTAAATTAAATTATTTAGTGCGATGGCCAAGTCAATAATTTATGTAAAACGTTAAAGATTTCCTGGCCTGGACTTGGTATTACATGGATCTCACAACTTTTTACTGTAGAACAACTGAATTGCGAGACTTGGTTTTTTTGACAAGTATTGTTTTTGATGGGATCTATTCTACTCGTAACATGCTATGTGCCCCATACCATAACGCAAACGCAAACATGTATGATACTTCACAATATATTATAAAAGCGATAGGTCACTGACTGATTGACTGACTTATCACGAAATCTCAGTAACAACAAGCGCTAGGAGTCTCAAATTTTGTATGGGGTTCCTTTTAGAATTTAGGTGCTCACTTAGACGGGTTTTTGCAGAATTCAACCCCTAAGGGGGTAAATCGGGATCCACGCGTACGAAATCGCGGGCGGACGCTAGTAGGCTATAATTATAGGCTACGTTTTATCTAATAAACACTTACTAAGGAAGCAGGTAGCAGTAGGTCCGAGCAGCGACCCAGGCAGGGGCGTCTCGGCCATCATGCCAACGACCAGGTCCACGTCGCCAGGAGCCTCATATAGCTGGCTCAGCTTGTCGACAGTCTGCAGACAAACAAAACATAGTGAATATTGATTGAGTTAGTTATGCACCCAGGCCCCTCTTTCCCACTGGGCACTTTGGGCACATGCCCAGGGCCCCGCGACCGAGGGGGCCCCCGTCTGTACATAGTCATAGTCATTTATTCCATAAACAATAACATTATCGTATTGGAAATATTACAAAAAACATGAAAAATTAAAAAACATCAACCGATATAAAATCACAAATTATACAACACAGCATAAAACTTTAAGGAAGCATTTAACAAAATGAGATCTTTACTTTTTACCATATAAATAATCCTCAATACAATAATAAAATTTCTTCAATAACAAAGACTTAAGCTTATCTCTAAATTTATTAAAATTATAAATAGTTTTAAACTCTACAGGCAAGGCATTAAATAACTTAATTGCTTGGTATCTTACACAGTGACTAGCGATATTTAATTTAGGTACTATAGCAATTCGTAAGTTTTTTTTGTGAATTCTCTCTGTGTTCTGTCTTCATTTGACTCAAACTTGTACAAGTGTTTTATTAGATAGGTTAACAAGGTAAAAATATACAATGACGTGACAGTTAAAATACCTAACGGTGCAAAATGTGGTTTACATGACTCTATTTGAGGAATGCGTTTCATGGTGCGTTACAATAGACCTTTTTATCCTTAATTGCCCCAAGCCACTAGCACCGTCACCTAGTTTGAAATTGAGATATTTCTATCCAGATTCCGAAGCATTTGTATAACGAATCATCACATCAGACTATACATTTTTGTTGCAGTCGCCCCTATTGCAACCCAATAAAGTACCACAGTGTTTACATTGATGTACCGTCATCTGTACTAAAGGGTAATAAAACGACGTTGTATGAAGTTGCACTGGCCTGAAGTGGTGAATTCAAAACAAATGAAGATTTTCTTCACCCACCTCGTGGAATGACGTCAATTAGGTGGGGAAGCTGGTGGTTCCTAAACCACCCGCAGTGACGAGTTCAAAACAAATGAAGGCGGTCTCTTGTGGGATAACATCAGTAAAGGTGCCGTATGGATAAATTCAAAACAAATGAACGTCTTCACATACCTCTTGCGGGATGACGTCAGTAAGATGCTGGAACGTGGTAGCTTGCGAGAGTCCGCACAGCACTCGATATTGTGAGTAGCCGGGCAGGCCATGGTCGCGGCCGCGTTGGATGTCGATAGCCAACACGTCCAAACCACCCAGCCAGCGATGACGTAACTGTAAAACAAGCATAATTTGTTTTATTACTGGGGATGGGACTCTCCTTTTAAATTTTGCAAAGCCTGTGTTAGAAGTTTCATTAGCAGACGAGGCGAAGAAAATCGGCAAGACTTGGAGCGAGATCAAACGCGAAGCTCAAGACCAAACGCGATGGAGGACTGCTGTGGACGCCCTCTGCCCCCTCTAGGGGACATAGGACCTTAGAGTCAAGTCGGTGTTAGGAGAGGGGCTGCTCTTTCTCAGGTTATATCATAGTAGGTACCTAGTCATAATCATCAGGTAAGTCTACATTGCAGGAGCATGAGCGCTGGTAGTGTGAAATGGAGGATTTACACTCCCCACCACGAGTTTTTTAGTTGCTCCGGATTGGACAAAGTTTTATTTGAATAAGATGTTTGAATACATGAAGTCTATACAAGCAACGCGCATTTATCAACATAAATGTTCAACAATAGTGACTGGACAAATATTTGACCACGATTTTCCTTGTCAAGAAACGTAAAACTATAATTATGGTGCCAAATGTTGTCATCAGCGTTAAGGTCAGCAAACATAAAGTCAACATAATTGTTTGCTAACACGCGAAATAGTTACCATGGAGTAGCTGACTCAATACTACAATTAGGTGAAAATAATTACACTATTGCTGAACAATGGATTTCACTTTACGTGGCGACGTAATTTACCCTTTTTTCCAAATAAATAACGATTCAACCTTTAAATGTTTTGATAAATTAGTTCATTAAGAGCTGAGTGAAAAGATAAATATTTCATAAGTCCAAGTATACGAACACCAATCCAAAAGTTGATCACTAATTTATTTATTACTCTGTGGCTTAGAGGAGAGTTAGGAATCTTTAAACTCAAAGTTCTGGGTTTGATACCGACTTCTGTATAAGTTCCTAGGTTTCAACATTCCAATAAATAATGAGCCTTGACAGTCTGAATAACATCACAATCAAAATTCAAAATACAAACGTTCAAGAATACTCACATCATCATCATAATTGAAGTCCAGCCCCTGGCTTTTCTGCGTGACCATGCCTTTAACCAGTTTTTGCATCATGCCCTTTTGCGCTACCATCTCTGGCTTGAAGTAGCCGTCAACCAGTCTAGAAGAATGGCCTTCGACTTCGATATCTTGGTCGAACAGACTGTTGACGAAGTGGAAAGCAGCTGTGGCGAAGGAGTTGGTGATGGTTGGGTCCAGGTCTGAGTTGTAGCCGGTATCGTAGGCGTCGTACAGTTCGTCGAACGCTTTGCCTGTAATGAAGAGTTGTATTAGAACAATACGTAGTTTGGTTTAGATCGTAAGTTTTGACGTCTCATAGATTGCTTTAAACGGTTATCACACTGCGCCGCGCTCCGCCGCGCGTGATTTCATATAAAAAATCCCGCGCGCAGACGCGTTGTCAGTGTGTTGTTGTGCCGCGAGTGTTTTCTATACAAACTGAGGTATTTGCATACAATGATTAAATCTGTCGTCCCGCGTACCGCGGCGGAGCGCGGCGCAGTGTGTTAGCCGCCTAACTGTTCATTAATTACCTACGAAGCATACTTTGACTAGCTTACTTATATGACACAAAAGGCTACTACATTTTTTAATTTCATCATCTTCATCACTATCTCCTAGTCTAGTCTAGTCTTCACTGCAAGAGCACAACTTTCTTAAATTCATAGGATGAGGAAATCTATAGGATTTGGCCTGCACACACATCTATAGGATTTCTCGTTTAGGAGCCTCTTACGACATCCATGAGAACAGTGAAAAAGAGGCATTATTTACTATTTACTTTGCCGAAAACACACGTCTAAAATGCTATGAGGTTTCAGAATCAAATGAGCCATAACATTATTATTCTTTTACCTGTCAGGGCCGGCAGCCAATGCTTGAAGGTGATATGCTGCAGCTCTGCCACGACGATCCTCCTGGCCTCATGGTACAGCTTGTCAGAGTTCCAGCCAGGGTTGATACTTGCTAACGACCTGGCGATGCGGTTGTGCTCCCTCACCCATAGTGTGTGGAAACTGGTTAGCCAGGGGTGCATGTTGGCGCGGACGTCGCCTAAAACAGAGAAATACCAATTGATGTTATTATACTTTACGCAAAAAACTCTGTTACTTTAAGTAAGCACTGCAGCATTCTTGGAACTACCAACTGGTAAATAGGAGCAATTATTATTGCAAACAAGGGGTGCAAGTATAGTTAAATGTATGAATGAATATTGTACCTATTTAGTCGATAAGCTAATACATTCATATCGTTTAATGAGACGCTATTCCAATACCTTAGGAAAAAAGGATTAAACTTTTCAGTCTGTAACTTTTCGCAAATAGTATTATAGCCATATTTAATGTACGTCATGGTACAATAACATGTCTGTGTTATCTTCAAGCAAGAAATCCATGCCGCTTAAACAAATCAATTTAATCTTCTTATCATTTTTGTTATCTCAATCTTCATCATCATAATATTGTCATTGCGTGTTTCTTATCAAATAAAACCTCATGTCATGTCGTTTCGTATCAAATAAAACCAAAACAAATTCCATGACGTTTCGTAATTTACATAGACTCAAGCAAGTCTATATTAAATCTTATTCTTTATATCTTACTTCTTTCAGTATTTTAATATCATTGCCTGATAACTAATATTCTACACCGAGGTATTATTCTTCTTCTATCGTGTGGATGCAACCAGCTTTTCTTGCCATAATAAGCATGAATAAATTGTCCTTCTTATTTAAACCTTCCTCTTTAATCACTCATTCTATTGAAGCAAACCTCATTAGAAAAACCTAAGTGCGCCTGACTGCAAGAACGATTTTAACTACTATGTTACGAAAAAACATACCGGCATTAAAGCAAGTCCCAGAAGCGCTCTCGACTAGACACTTCTCAGTCGGGTTCGCAGCCAACGGCAGGAGTTCCTCTCCATCCACGGTGGAAGTCTTCAGGAGTCCACCAGTCTTCTCCCTCAAGGCCGCTGCGTCGCGACTATTGGACCCGTAGATGTGAGAGCCGTCCAAAAAGTGGGTGGCTTGGTTCATCTGCGGACAAAGTTGTTGGGACTTTTAATTGTAATGCTAGATAGGTATTAACATTAATACTAAAATTGTAAATAATAAAGTACGCAGTTTGTTATACTAAATTGTTATGTTAACTGGAATTGTTAACCTAATCACTGAACCAATTTTGATTTTAATCATAATCAAAATAATTCATTGTGTAAAACATAATAACGACTAAACAAGGCATGATGTGGCATCTAAAGTAGTTGTTATGCTATTGTGCAACAAAAGTACATATTCTGATGTGCTGTACTCATCAAGTTTTAAAACCTCCATCGATAAACGCGAACTTTTGTGAAGATTGATGGATGGTTCGTTACGAAAAACTACTATTTTATAGCTTAATGCTCACTGCGTCTTAATAGAATTATGCTTTGATTCAACTCTACGCTGGTTAAGTCGCTTGCAAAAGCTGGTAATATGTAATCAAAACGCATAATACATATTGATTTACACGCGCTCATTGCTATAAAGAATATTCATTACCTATCATAATAATAATACAATTAATAAACATTAAATTATCCCCGTATAGTTAAAAGGCGACTACTAAAAAATTTAGATACACAGATACTGTAAATATTTTTAAATAACAATAATAAATTGATGAACTGGATCAAATTGAATATAAGTCAAAACAATAATATTTTACATTAATAAGCAAAACATAAAAAACAAAACCTTGTGTAATCAAATGGAGGAGGCATGTAGTTACCTACTACAAACTCATACTCATCGACATTAAATTGTCGAAGGTCGAACATCGAAAATAAAATTATTCACAGAAGTGACGACACAATGAAACACTAGCATCTTATGCAGTTGAAATAAATGCGAATATGCACCAAAAATGTAGAGTCAGAAGGCTGCCGACTACGCGCGCGACTGTACAACGAGCACTTATTTGCATGGTTAAATTGTATGCAAAGCTATATCGATCTGTTTACTCAACTGGTAGAGGTGACCAATTGTTTAAAAAATTCAAGGCTTTTCTCTAAAAAAAAATCCGTATTTAAGTCCAGAAAATTAGATCTGAATTTCTGAAGGACATTCGTCCAGAAACCATTTCGTTCGTTTCAGCCGAAAGACGTCCACTGCTAGACAAAGGCCTTCCCCAAGGATTTCCACAAAGGATTTTACTTTTAGTTAATTGTAGAATTTTATTTTAGGTTGCTTTTGAATCATTATTATTTGAGTTAGCGCACTGTCAAAGGCTCTCTTATAATGATTTATTAGTTCCTACCCAAAGTGAAAACTTTTACTTAGGTCTTATATCTTCTATATTTCATTTACTAAAATTCTCCCTAGGAACTACTGAACAAATCGTTGATATGAAACAACACAAATTGCTGCATTGTACCAAAGTATAGTTCCCAAAATAACAAAGTTGACAACCCTGTCCCACCATCTAGTATCAACACGAAATAGGAAGCCGTCACGTAATATCCGACTGAACACACATTATCCATTGTTTCAACTACACTGTGAAAGTGTCCGCGTAATTTTCCACTAAACTTCTACCAACATCACATTGTCACGTAGTCTCCAGCCCATTCATTAAGATAGGGCATTGATCTGATTGACTATTATGTAAACAACTTACGTCAGAGTTTGAAACTACACCTTGGATTCACTTTCTAGAAGTCTCTCAAAGTATGTGGACTCATTAGTTATAAGTTTATAACCATGGAGGCAAGCCAAGTAAAAAATAGCTCTAGCAAACGCGTGGGCCGCTCTAAATTTAATATTATAAACAAGGAAAACTTATGCATTTGTGCATGCGTCAGATATCAAGGTTCGAGCAAGTAAACAAGGTCTCGATATCTTTGTTATTACTGTTGTAAATCATTATGTACAAACGTTTCTCCCTTTGTTTTCCTATTTCTGTGGTAGTACCTATAGGTATCTACAGGAAGAAGGAGGTATAATAGAGTTAAGTATTTAAGTGGAAAAATACATTTTCAAAGTCATGGGCTACTCAAAATAAATTATTCCAGCTTAACCATTTTCAGATTTAGGTTTTAGAAAAATTAACTACCTACGTACGAGTATATGGGTATGGAAAAAAATACAAACATTGACTCAATACTTAGTTGGAGAAAGTAACATATTTCGAACTCAATCGTAGCGAGGTAGCGGTAAAAATGCTTTAAAACACAGTTTGTTGATTTACCCAGATGAATTTTAAGGTCTCTACATCTCCTAAAAAGTCGCACGATTCGCACACACCCATCTCTCGAAGGTTCGCATAGGTCTATATTTAGTGCTAAAAGGTACCGTGCCTCCCCTACGTCGTAATTACGTTGTTTATCACAAACGTTACAGAATTGACCTTGTGCCGGCTGTTGTGCCCTGTGACGACGTTATGCAACTGCAACTGCACATTATACAATTACAAAGCTATGTTTAGAACGGCCGGATCTAATAATCGAACTCAATTCTGGATGAGTCCTAAGTCCGCGGGAAAAATTACAATTACTCAAGATCCGTTTTATTCCAGAGATAGAGTTAGGCTAGGTTGCACCATCATACTTTGACTATAACGTCAAAAATCAGTCAAACTCCATACAAAACACACCGGTTATCGTTAAAGTTACGGTCAAAATTAGGTGGTGCAACTCAGCCTTAGAGTTACTCTAACTATGTGGCTATTTCTCATCGTCACGGTTCTCATCGTCACCTTCGTGGCGAATTTTATTTCTAACTTATTTCAACTTTTTGTAAACAAAAATTGTAGCGCTTGATGTGAAGATTGTATTCTCAGTAAATCAGTCAAATAGTGAGTCTCGTTTGGAAGATTTAACGTTTTGAATTTTTTGATGCCACGAAAGTGATTCTGTACTTCACAGCAATATTTTTTTCAAACTTTACTACTGTAAATGACTCTTATAAAACATATATTTTGTCTTATTTTCATAGATAAATAGCAATAACATAATATAAATAGGCACCTACTTAAATACAAGATAAATTTTTACCGATTAAGTAGGTCACCTACTAAGTTACAAGATTCTACGCAATTGGTTTTAAGGGTGACACTGGTGGCATTCTGAAATGCTAAAGAAGCAAAAAACGGATTATCAGTACCTAAATAAAAAGAACTCTAACTGATTTATCAGTCCCTCAGCAAAAATATATTTTTTATTTAGGCCAGATGGCCTCGTATTTTTGTTGTACAACTTTTAACTCAAACTTCAGATTTAATTTATCTTACAAACAGATAGTTACACAGTCACATATACAGACATACATACAGTCATACAGACAGACAACAAAAATACGAGGCCCTTATTTATTTATTGATGTACTGATCTCTACTTTACCACGTATAATTTATTAGTTATTAAAATATTGTAAAAACAAAAACACCAGTCACTATATTTTAAAATAAACCAAAGCAAGAAAT
The DNA here is from genome assembly GCF_004193835.3 of Ostrinia furnacalis. Classification (NCBI taxonomy): domain Eukaryota; kingdom Metazoa; phylum Arthropoda; class Insecta; order Lepidoptera; family Crambidae; genus Ostrinia; species Ostrinia furnacalis. The sequence goes on along the minus strand of NW_021134344.1, from coordinate 807,159 downwards.
CACTTTCGTGGCCTAAAATCACCTTCGTGTATAAAACACCATGAAGGTGATGCCACGAAGGTGACGAAAATTTTAGTTTTTTATGAATTATCCTTAAATTTGAATTTAACGGTTCAAGTCGAATACTACACAAATAAGTCTAACATGTTAAGTTTTCAATGGCAAAGTTTCAATTAAATTGTTTAAATTTTAGAGGTAGAAAATATTGTTCAAGCAAGCGACGGTATGTCTATGGACAATCACAAAAAGCTACGTATTTTTCTCGCGGAGCGACGATCGACCTATCTCACCTCCCCAATGGTCGAAGCGTGACTGACGTTAACCGAATATAACACTGTGATTGGTTCCTGGTGTTCGGTTTAACGGCAATCTTGTATTATTACTCAAAATTTTAGGCACCTAAAATCGTGTGACCAACGTATTTCGCTTTCTCAATTCAAAATAATTATAAGAAGACATTTTTTTGACTATTGTGTGGAAAGTATATTTCATTACGATGATTTTAGTATATGCTACACACAAATTGAATGAAAATTGTGAATGCAGTAACCAAATGTTTCATTGCAACCGAAGGTGTGACACGATGAGAACGCGAAAAGTGACCCCGTTTTTTATCGTTTCATGTGATTTTTTCGTATTATTTTTGCTTCTATTACGATAAAATTTATTTTGTATGTAGCTAAATAGATATTTTATCATCTGATTTCAAAGGTATTGTTCTAACTTATACCGTTTATGAACTATTATTGTGTGACCATCAAATTTGAGTGTAAATGAGAAGTACCCATGTACATTACTTGCTCTTAAATATACCGAGGCATTATTAAAATTAAATATTCGTACAAGATAAGATACGTAAAGTGAAAATAATGCAGATGTAAGTGACCTTATTATACCTACTTGTTTCGAGAGAGGCTACGAGAAAGCTACGAAATAACGTAGAGTTATCAAGATGTTTGTAGAAACACAACAATACGATAATTTTTGATAGCGATTTGCGTAATGCTGAAAACTATAAATATGTACTATGTATTAACAATAACTTTAACTAGCAACTTACATTTTATTTACATGTAGGTAAGTTCAGTGTGCTGGCTGAAGAGAACAATGGAAAATTTCAAACATGAAAAATGTCATTTGTTTTTTAATTGATACCAATAACGGCAATAGATTGTCTCTACTCACAATTTATGTTCCTTGAGATAAATTCGTTTGGCTCACTCCAATGTTAAGATGATACATTTCAATCTAAGCCGTGGAAAATTTTAACAAGCCTATGAAGAATTTAATAGTAGAGCACTTCTGTTTACAGAGTTCATTCAGGTCAAAGAGTTGGCAAGGCCACTTTTTAGACATTACTCAGTAACTGGGTAGGTACCTATATAGGTACAAAGTTAATATTGATTTATAATGAGCATAATGAATCGAAATCGAAAAATATTTGTTCACTTTCCAGCACTTAACCTCAAATTGAACTTTAAAAGCGACTGGTTTTTACAACTGTTTACGATCTGAAGCGTACCTACCAATTCACAATAATCTTTATTATTTTCATTATAATGAGACGTCATCATTAGGAACATTTCTAGGAATAATAATACGTATTACATGCGAACCTATGTATGTTAGCAAGAATGATAAAAAAAAGTTTTACATTTGCCCTACATACTTTTATCTATGACTATGTATTATTGAGTTTTATGTATTAATCTTGCCACGATGTTACTGCGTGATATTTAATATTCCTTGAACGATTTCATTCATAACATGAATCATGCGCAGTGTCATAGCACACGAGTCTATTGAGACATTCAAGGAAATCAATAAGAACAACAGAGTAAAATACCTACGTACTACACACAGTACACGCCTTCTTATTTAATAGAACGTAAACATGTTGAGTGTTGACTATTAAACACGATATGTTAATCTTATCCCAGGTTTAGGTACTTATAGTTGACTTTAGAGAAATACCTACTTGCAATGTTGTATGTTTTTACTACACAGCAATATTCTTTGTTGCGAAAATGTGCATCAACGTTGTATGAAGGTCTACAGGAAATAGAAAGTAAATACATAGCAAGCTAAATGAAATGAAGGCACGAATGTCTGAAATGCATTTCATACAAAATGATGTTTTAATAAATCTGCCCATGTAAGTGTTTTTATTGTTTTTATTGCCTAAGAAACCTATATCAGTTATTGCGTTCAATAATTAGAAAACTACTTACATTATCACAGTTATATCAATTAAATACTTTATCACTTTCCGTCAAATGTTAATTTAACTCTGATAAAAAGAGACAACATTAATTTAGTTAAATCAATATTGTAGAGCTATTTACTCTTGAAGAATGAATGTGTAAATAAATTAAGAATTAGTCAATCTAAATCTGACCGAACAAAGGAAAAGACCGTTATATTCTGCAGACCTAAAATACCGTTACCAAAAAAGTAAAAACAAACTGACCTGTTCAGACGCTCCAAAAGTGCAGTCCCCTCGGTATGTGGTCACGGATCTCGTGTACTCCATACAGGACACGAACTGGCTCTTGAAGAATGGGTCGTCATAGGACACCGAGATCGGCATGCAGCTCGGGTGGATGTACCGAGGGGTTAAGGTGAAGCCGTCGTTATCGCAGCACCGAATTGCTTGGTTGGTGTGAACTGAAGGCAAGAGTGGACAATAAAATACCTATTTATAAGGATTTAAAAGTAAATACTACATAACTTGTGAGTCATGTTGAGTCTAACTAGCGCCGACATAAGATTAATTTTAACGTTAGCTTATCTTCTTAACCCATTCACGACTATGACAGATAAAAGTAAAACAAAGTAAGAACTAACTACATGAACGGTACAAAATATAACGGTAGTAAAATCGAGGAAGATTTTTGTCTAAATGGGTAGATAAAAACATAGAACCACTTTATGGATTGATTTTGGTGCACAGAAACTTACTTGTTTTTCTAACAGGTGTGTGAACCAAGTCGTGGAAGATAAACTGACTCCAGACGGCCAAAGCGATGGTTTTTGTATCATCAGGTTTGTCCAAGTTGCCAGCCATTTTCGTGCTTACAGTCCTAGCTGATGGCAGCGCCTTGTGGCTGAGAGAACGCCTCGGCTATAAGAAAAATATTTTAATATATAAACAGGTTCAAAAGCATTATGTCAAAATATTTAAAAAAAACAGGCGACTTGACCCGTGGTCCAAGCTAAAAGTGGGCCAAGTAGCTGGAAGACTCAATTTATGCACAAAGATTGTCACCGAAACAGCGATGTCATGATTATTGACATTATAACAAAAGATTAAATGGGGTATAATAATATGTATAGCTGAAAATAAGATAAGAAGTTCATGTAACAATTCGAGACATGAGATAAAGTGCGCTCAAAACAAGACTAACCTCTTCGATACCATCAGCATATCTCGGATGCAGGAGCCTCTTGTACCCCGTCAACGCCTGTCCCCAAGAAGACCGCACTGGATTGTTGCAAGACCCATCGAAGGTGCGGTACCGAGAGGACATTTTGTTGGATCGACACGTGAACCTCTCAAGCGCTGCACACTCGCCTCCAAACTCACTCTCACGCAAATTCAAGGTGCTGATGAAACTCGCACATTCGTCACTCGCCAAACCATATCTAAACAAGAGAATAATTGGTGAGAAAACTGCTTTTTCACTTACCTTTTCTTCCCTCTAATATTAATTAGATTGATAAGCTTTTGCTTACCTTCCACATCTGGTGTACACCAAGTTCTGGGAGGCTTTAGTCACAACCATTGACGATTGTTCATAGTGCATTGCGTCGCTCGATGGATATCCGAGAATAGCAAATCCTTGCGCAGGAGATCCCGCTTTTGGCGTGACCCCAGCAGATTCCAAGTTGTTTTCCAGCCTCTGCAGCATTGCGACCCCGAGTTTGCTGACATTTATCGACTTATTTGTATGTGCTGCCGTAACGGGTGGTATCCTTTTCAGCATCTGAGCACTCGGGAACGGGAAGTCGTACATTGGCGGTGGGTGGGTGATATCTACAGAAGTAATACACAAATCAGTAAATTAATTATTAGGAACTATTAGAAGAACCGCTATTTAAATCTTATCCAGAAACTTACCCGTAGTAGTGATAAGCAAATTCAGTGGATACGGAGCAACGAGGCTTCCAAAAGTCAGCCCCGCCCATAGCACCACGCCGAGCAGTACCATCTTCATCATTTCTTCAAGAATGCTGCAACAAATACAAACGCCCAATATTTATACTGCCATTGAGACAATTTAAATAATTCCACTATTAAATTTCAGCTCGCCTCACTAACCGTTGACAAAATTTTAAGTATATCATGAGCTTTATTTCTATGAATTCTCAAACGAGACTGGACAACGAGTGGGTCGGTAAACAGTTTTATTGCTTCTCGAAGAAGGGTATCTATATTGACCTGTGATAGCCACACGAGTTGTCTGACAATAATATTTTTCGTCAGAGCTGTCAAGACGAGCCCCCGGATTCGCGATAACAGCGTCGTTAATTACGAAAGTAATTTATATATTTATACAAGTTATGCACATGTTAATGGTGGGTCACCCCAAGAATTCGATAAACAGACAATCCTACTTGAGATAACTAGATAGTTAGTTATATACTAGTAGATAATTATCTTAGTTAAAAGAGCAGCGACCCTGATTATTATGCAACCCAAGAGATTAAAATAATTGACCAACATGACATTTGATAAAATATTGTATGAAAATATTCACATTAATGGTCATAAATTAAAAGTTTGAAAAATTATATTACTGCCTAAATCACCTTAGATCTAATTTTCCACGATGATGCAATGTATGCCTATTTTAATTATTTTATAGAATGTAACTCCCCCTTTAGTTGCTCATTGTTTCTTATCATAATTTTAATTAGTTAATAAAATAATGTTTTATATGGAAACGAGATTAAGTTACAGGTACTTTTAAAATTCGTACGTGACTTTGTCTGTCCCAGTCTGTCCCTTTAAGTATTACGTCATCACAACAAAGAAAAGCATGCTAGCACTTTATACCACAAAAATGTTATAGGCAATAAATACTAAAGTTAGGGTTAAGAAATTGATTATCTAATCTAATTAATAGAAGTAAGAAATACAGTTTTTTGATTAATATTTTTTATGGCAAATCGAAATTGTAGCTGTAAAGCCATGTGCAGAAGCTAGTTTAAAATTCATACAACAATAAATTCAATGTTGGATTATTCTTCCAATCATATTACGATAGGTCCTTCCTGCATAAGTAATAATAACAACATCACGTAATTAATATTTGTAGGTAACTCTACAATTCTGTGTGAAGTTGGTTTAGTGTGGCTGTACAATTTGTTAATTTACCTAATCCTTTTATTCCTGTTATTCTTTTGAAAGTATAGCTTTAGAAGAAATTAACAATTAAGACCTACTCGTATTAGCATCAGTTATTGTTATTGTTTAAGAAAAGCTGGTTGAAATAAGTAGTAAACCTTACCGTTAAAGGCGTTCACACCGTGCATTACTTATTCGTAAAATAATGATTTCACATGCCCATAAAAATGTTAGCTTTGAGTTAGCTCTTTAGATCGACTGCTTTGGATATAAAGAGCGTGCTAAACATATTGTTTGTAACAAGAGGCAAGAGCAATGTATCAAAGTCAGTGGAATGACCTTGTCGGGTAGGTATTTTATGACAGTTTGCTTTTTGGAAAATCCAAATGGTAATTCACAAAACAGCAATATACGAGTACATGTAAATACATATTGTACCTACATACAATGCATAAAAAAATATACCTGAGATAGAGTCAATATACTTTATCGAGTTAAGTATTGAAAATATTAAGCTACAATGTATGTAAGTAGAGTTCATCTTTAAAACAATTTTTGTTTCTTGTGTGTAAGTGTGGATGTAATGGCAAATGCCGAAGCATTGAATAAGCGAACCAGTTATTTCATGCACTTTCTATTTTTAGATCGAACTAATATTAGAACTGCATCGCTCTACATCTGCCTAGGTGGTTTAAACCCTCAGTATTCGCGAAAATACTATTTTTAATCCCCGGCGGAAAAAGAGGGGTGTTATAATTTTGACTACTCTATCTGTGGCATCATAACTCATGCTTTATTCTGTTTTTTTTTTTCAAGCTATCTACTGCGATTATTATAGATAATATTCGCTTAGTTTAGATCTAAACTAAAATATTTTTTATGAGAGTGTGAAGATTACGCCAGAAGAAAGAAAGAAGAAATGTTTATTCAGTAACATCGACTACTGTAAACCACTAGCCTGGATCATTATCATAATTCTACGAAATTAACTACTAAAGTTTGTCACTTATTCGCGATTAAATAATGTAAATGACAAAAAAGTCAGCACTGACTCTACACTACTACGTCGTAATCGCAAAACTGGTTTGTCCTTTATGTAGGTACCGCGGAAAAGGACAAAAAAGTTACATTGCTTTTTCAAGGGTCACTAATGTCACTATGCTTGCCACGTCATCTTAAATTACCTATTTGTTATGAGTATGGTACTAACTTATAAATTTTGCGTCAGTACAAAAATAGACTCTACGATCTTGAATATATAAGTGTTGCACCTTTTTGTATTACACATGCTATATTATGTTTTTTCTATGTTTTAATCTTGTATTGTGCCTATATCATGTATTGTGTATTGTGCCAAATAAATAATATTCTATTCTATTCTATTCTATGTAGTGTTTGTTCTACTCATCATAACATACACATAGAAAACGTAATATAAAGTTAAGTCATCTGCAGAGAGACTTTGAGGGGGTCATAGCTGACCGCGTGGCGTCGGACGTGTTAATATCTACAACATTGAAAAGACCGGCTTGGACATGAAAGAGGATATCCCTGATTTCTATAGGAGAGGATTATACAAATAGGACAGATAATTATATTATTCGATCAGTATTCCGTAAAATTACGATATCGTAATTTTACGATTATTAAGTAGCTAATACCTATTTTGAAAAAGAAACCCACCTAGTATGTACTAGGTACCTACTAAGCAATTTTGTTTTCAATGTTTCGCCGGCTGCTGTTATCCTAACTAATCGTGGTGTTTTTTATTGTTGATTATTATTACATTTTATACCTACTTGTGATAAATAAATGCAATACCTATGTTTCAATGAATCGCATGTTTATGGAAAAGGAGCTTTAGGGTAGGTTACCCTTACTACACCCTCAACTTTCTAGACTTTTCAGAAAAGTTGAATGGATAAAAAAATATGGAACATTGTTTTTTTAACTTTCCCGATTATGTCACAGTGCAAATTATCATAAATAGGTCATTTTTATTTGAAATAAGACAAAATTCTAAATTAAAATTGTAGAATAATCAACACTTGATTCATATTGATAAAATTACCGATTCCCAATGTAAAACCCAGTAACCAGGTGCGGACTTAGAGATAGCTACCTACTTGATTTATTTATATGTATAGGTTAATGCTGCTATATTGCATTATTGTTATGATGATCCAAATAGCGACTTAATCATTACTTTGCCTCCTCTAGTCAAGACAGGCAAGATTAGCACAAGCCAATTAGTTCCCTATGCTTTGCGAAATAGGGAATAATTTGGCTTGCGCTTGGCCTTTTCTAAAGTTTAAGGATAGTGTATGGAATTTGTTGATTCCGCAGTTTCGTTATTATTAAATTGCATTTTAAGTGCTTAATATTGTCCAGTGCCATAGGTCAAGACCAAAACAAAGCACCAACTTACGTAGAATGCTCGTTGCAACCGTCACATTCCGACTTCCTTCTGGAACATTTCTCCACCGATTTGTTCTTGGCATCGGCATTCAACATGGACTTTCCTTCAATGATCCGTTTAAACAACATAATAGCAGGAGCAGGATTTGTTGTTTTCGACAGTTGTACGGTTTATGGCGAATGTTTAGTATGTTGAACACGATCGCTGACGACACTCGCTGGAAGGAACGATGTTCCATTAGATTGGCAGAGGAGCCGGTAACACCTCTACTGCCAAACGATCACTGGCTGGAACTCGGCCGAATGCCATGCAGCCGATCGAAACAACAAACCGCTTGCCCCCGCCCCACCTTGCCCCTCTGTTATACAGTAAAAAGAAACCACGACCACAGGCTAACTGATAACAATACGCCAAAGCCAGAAAAAAATACTTTTGCTTTAAAAATAACATCAATTTACAGAAAAATACCAAAACAGAAAGACTGTCTTTGAACTTACAGATTTCCAAATCTAGTTAACTAAGGTTTATGTCCTTTATTTTGAGACGTATCGCCATGAAAGCGGTTTTGGCAACTGTTGAGTATACTGACTATTTAGTATTCTGTGGCCTAAACCGCGAATGAGAGCCTTTAGTGCCGTGCTCATCTGTTGCTTGCCTCAAATAACTGCGCGAAAATTTATTGCCATACTTGTATAGGTTTGCTCACTATTTAATATTTATTAATACGAAAAAAAAATCTAGCGTGTCGTTTTGCGATATTTTTTACCCAGCTTTTAAGCTTTATTTATATTATCTGTGGCTTTACTAACCAATTTTAATAATTTAATTATTAATTTCATAAGGAGCAGTTATAGTTTCACTAGATGGGATCAAGATGAAAATATGAATAAGTTAGGTATAAGTACGGTACAACAAAACATAGGATGATCTTATTCATGAAACAAAGTTCTTAGCAGAAAGTGTGAGTGACTCATATGGTGATACTCATACATAGGCACATCCATCATCATACCTACCAAAGACCTTCCTTGAAATCTTACATAAACACCGACCGACTCTCCCTCCCACTAATTTTATAGCTTCTCTAAGCGCTCGGCAATAAAGGCTCTGAGCACGTGGTGGGCGCATGCTCAGTGCATGGCCAGCCGCGCCCGCACCCCTCACCCCGCTCACAGCTGATCACGCCGCGACCGCGTGCTTGCTGAGCAAGGCAAGAGCGGTGAGTTCGCTAGCCGGCTAGCCTCGCACCGTAATGTATGCGGTATGTTTATCGGTAAAGGTAGGTAAATTAAGTAGCTAATCATTGGATTGTTGAAGTTTTTGTTGTATGAAAAGCTAAAAGCTTGTGTAAGTACCTGAATAATTTTCATAAAAAAGGGCAAACCAAGTGGCACCACCCATTTTAACTGAATAGGTAATTAAGATATTTAGTTAAGTATTTTCAGTTCCGCAGTGGAAGGAAAAAAAATAAGGGTAGGTGGTAGGTAGGCTACATAATTATTGTATCGCTGTACCTACATCGTGGACTCTACATTAAGCATAAGGCATTTCCAAATACTTAAGTTTATCATGAGTGGGAAAGGATGATGTCTGTGATCTGTTAAAGCATGTAAAATACAGGCTTTTCCTCTGGGATAGCCTTACAATAATCAAATTATCGATTTTTCCTGAAAGAAAACCGATTTCGCCTTGAACAATCGTAGCACTAATCTGCGGACGCGAAACATGCAACACGAACTGAATGTTTATGCAAAACAACCATAACACAACCGATTTTTAATGTCGTACTTAGTATTCTTTGAATTGAATGTGATGAAACGAAACAAGATAGGTTGTTACATAAACAGAATGGACTGGAGAGTCTCCCTCTAGGGACCTCTAAGAAGGTTTCTGTTCGTTACCCAGCTCTCGGTAGTCCGTCGATAGAAGAACTACACAAGAACCTACCTACATAATAGTTGGTAATATCCGCTTTGCAATGGAGGGAAGTCGAACCTTAATTTCGAACTCCTCCTATGTTCTTCTGATTAATTTCGTTGCGGGTCCAATGACAGTTTAACTTTCCCCCGGGACAAACTTGACCTTCATTGGTTGGGTTTTTGTGGCGGTCAAGCTGTAGATCCTGGCTACACAGGAGTTTCAGTGGTGGGAACGAGAGGTGGGAATAGTCCCGTACCTACATAATACCCCTCCATAGCAAGTGGACTTATTCGCAACTGGACAGATTCTCAACTGGACAGATTCTCAGGTGGACGGATTAGCAACTGGACAGGACATGTACCTACTTAAAGTACCTACCTACCATAATAATACCTACTAGAAATTGTACCTACTAATCATTGATTAGTAGGTATAGTACAGTAATCCAGTAGCGGCGTAAGGGGGGGGGCGGTGGGGGCGGTCCGTCCCGGGTGCCAAGCATCAGGGGGTGACAAAGTCGCGCAGATTAGTACTCACTGACGCATCTGCATGGCAAGGACGGTCGTGATGTCATGACAGGGGGGGTGCCATTTTGGGGTGCCGTAGGCTAATTTATATTATGACGGGGGGNNGGGGGGGTGCCGCCCCGGGTGCCAACCTATGCTACGCCGCCACTGCATTGATTAAAGTAAGTAGGTACTCATTCATAGACTTAAGTAACTAGGAGTAGGTAAGAGGTACTTAAGTTAATATAGTGTTCAGTTCAGCGATACCTATCTACAAAGTTATATTTTTGGTTCTATTGGTACTTAGCCCATAATACTTATGTAAGTGATCTACCTATCTAGGTAGGTTGGTATGGTAGTCTTGGTAGGTAGGCAAAGATCCGAAATTACGGACATTAACTGTGGTAAACCTGTAAGTAAACCTTTTTATTTACCCACATTCCGGGGCGTACATTGTGCCACAGGTTAGTGTTATTTTTAGACTAGGCAGGCAGAGCCTATTCTAATAGTTGTAATGCAAGTTTTCTTAGGGGTCAGTAACTTCAAGTCCCACAAGTCCTACCCTCTTTGTAACAAAAGGGGTTTATATACAAAATTTACTTACTGGTGATAGCGTCATGATCATTAGATCTTAGAGAACGTAACGTAACGAAACCGTCAGACAAATATCTGCAAAAAAATTTTGCTACATACTTAGGTACCTTTAGTTAGTAGTTATAAGTAACTTGTTTACAAGAATGATACACTTGTAAAAAAGCTAACCTTAACTTAATTTAAATAATGTTATTTTCACACAAGTGTTCAATAAGTAATGTGTAAGAGTTACACGTAACTTTTTAGTACCTAGAAGAGATCAAGAGGAATTTTTTTATTAATTTAAAACGCCTTATGAGCGGGTCTTCTGTGACGTATTCAAGCATACTAATGGCATGCATGCCTAAAGCGTCTTCAAAAATTTATACTGTGTGAAGGATAATAAACACAACTAAGTACGAATATAAACTACTCAGCTAAATGTGTATTCAGCTTAGACGGTAAAATCAAATGATATCGTGATCTAAAACACAAACAGCACCATCTATGAAAACAATGATGAAGCATTTTAATAGTCAGTCATAGAGTCGGATGGAATCTGTCATTTAATCATGCCTGCCTGCCTGCCTAACTGAAAATTTCTAAACAAAGAAGGAAATTATGGAAGGAAATTAAGTACCTGAGTTCCGTAAGATTTTTAAAATTAATTTAAACATGGTATAGATTTATAAAGATTGGTTCAAAAAGTTCACATTTTAATATTTTTTCTGCTTCATCATAGACTAAAAAGACTGTGTTTAATCTGTATCAATACAGCTGTCAATGTCAGTTAACTGTCACACGTCATTAACTTTGCTCTATGGTCATTAGCCAACACAATTTTGGTTTGATTTGGAAATTGTAAACTATGTGCATTTAAATCAATAAAAGCTTAACTTAATACAATTATTACATTCAAAAGTTAAGCAAGGTCTGAGATCTTTACTACTATGGCATCCCATCTCAGCACGAAGGATCGCTTGCTCTCCTTGATCGATGATATCGAATTAATAGCAAAGTGAGTGTTTTACACTAATCTAAGGTTTTACATTAATTCTTATTGAAGGCTTGGATTCATATTGCTTGATGCGTAAGGTAATAACAATATTGTGATATTTACTACTATTTCAGGGAAATGATAGAAGTATCAATAGCCCCAAAATCTCAAAAGTTGTCAGCTGCAGATCACGCACAGTTGACGGATTTACTGCTTGCAAAGGATGTAGAACTCAAAAAGACATTAGAGCTTGCTGAGGAACAAGCCAAAATTCAACAGAAAATGAATGAACTGAAAGCTGAAGTGGATAATAAGGTAGTTATTGACCCTACAGTCCCTATTTCTTTGATATCTTGTTTATAAAAAGCTGTTGAATATCTATCGTTTCATTTTTATAACATAGGATCAAGACATTCATCACTTACAAAGGCAACTAAAAGACGCTGAACAAATCTTAGCCACATCATTGTATCAAGCGCGTCAGAAACTTGCATCTATTGTGAAGTCAAGGAAACGGCCTGTTTCATCAGAAGATTTGATCAAATTTGCTCACAGGTAAATATTAGAAGGCCCTCTTCTAAAATATTTATTAATGCCAAAATCATGTAATATTTGCAGTTCCCAAAATGGTCCATAATAATCATAATATCCTACTGTATGTAATATCAACCTATGTACAGCTGACAGCACATTCATAATTTTTATTGATAATAGTCTAGAATTACACATGAGTCGTCTAGTTTCAAAACCCGCTAAAACGCTCCTGCAACTAATTTCTGTTTATATCTCTAAATGATGCTACTGCAATTTTTTCATCATACTGTTTAATTATTTTCGATCAAAATACACTAAAAGACTACTAAACTAGCACTTAAAATTCGGTTTGTGTTACAAACTCCGCTAAAACGCCGTCCGTTTCTTTCAAAACCCTCTAAAAGTTGATTGACCAATGGTAGCACGGTATTTTGGTTGCGTGACTGCGAAATCAGTATGGAGATTTTTTCATAACGTGCTTGCTTCATAATTTGCTCTTATCAAATTCCGCTAAAATACAACATGTCCGTTTCAAATCCCATTAAAACCGAATGTTCGTAACAAAATACGCCAAAATGAAAATAGTTTTCATTATAATTCAAATTATATTTAATTTAAAGATAAATAGCAATTACTTTTAGTATTGCCAGATGACAATAATAATTCGTATCATATTTTTTTTTGCCTAAGGCCAAAGCTATATGGATAAGCGGTTTTTTTCAATTTCTCGAAATCTTATCAAAATCGTTTTAGCGGGATTTGAAACTAGACGCCTCACATGTGCTTGAGATAGCTCACTGTTTGGCTTGAAGTGCTGTCACCTGTACTTGGTTTGGAATCATTGATCTCACCTTTAATTTTCCAACAGGATAAGTGCTTCAAATGCTGTTAGTGCACCACTGTCATGGCAGCCAGGAGACCCTCGCCGCCCTTACCCCACAGATCTGGAAATGAGGCTGGGAATGATCGGCAGACTCAGCGACATGCCAGTCAATGGCCACACTCCGTCTACTCTCAATGAGCTACACCGAATCACTACTGGCGGAGGTATAAGAATTTTTATTACTCACAAATAAGTTTTCTTGGTACTAAATAATGACACATTTTTAATGAAGTTATTCATAATGCATGTTTGGGTTTCCCCTTATTTAATGTTATACATAATCTAATTGCTGGCAACTTCCTCAATATCCAATAATTGCAACTGCACTTAATTTATAAAGTTATTAACTGTTACACTCACTAAAACAGAACTGTATTGGTTCACAGAATAGACTATAGAATACTGTTGTTAAACTATAATTACTTCCACATTTTGTAGTTTACACAAAGGCAGGTCAAACCAATTATTAGGAAACCTACCTATTTTAACACTTCTTTGTTTGAAGCTAAGTTGTAATACACAACACTATTTTTAGTTAGAAGTAATACACAAGACTATTTATAATTGGTTTTAAAACTTTTCACAAATTCACATTTAACACTTATGAAAACAAAGGGCTTTGAACACAAAGTTAACAATTGACTATCGAAGTTTATGGCAAAGTAAAATAACATGTGCCTTGTTTTTGTTTCAGTTCCTGCTCCTACTACAAACCAGTTTACTTGGCATCCATCTGGCGAGCTACACATGTCGGTAGGCGGAGGGAACTCCGTGGCAATCGACGGGCGCGGCAAAGACTCTCACACACAAGAAGACGTGGAGGTCATGTCCACCGACTCAAGTTCCAGTTCCAGTAGTGATTCTCAATGAAAAATATCTAGTTTATAAGATTTTTAGATAGTTCTTTGGCTATAAATTAACGCCCGTATTCACAAAGATTACTATGAGGTCTCACAGTGCGCGTGGACGCACAGGGTGACACATGAACCTCACTGTGCGTTCGATTTGCTGCTTAACTCAAGCAAGCATCGTTTGTGAATATGGGCGTAAGAGTAGCTTTTGTGTAAGATGTCATGTGTACAGATTGCATTCTGTGATGTACACTTGTACAGTTAGCAAAAATGTTGATACTGATTGCAATGTTGAACCTAACAGTGTTTTAGTGAAATAAATATAACTTTTAAGGAGCTATTGCCATTTTATTGCATATTCTATTCTAGTAAGGTACCCTTATATTTTATTGCGTAACTTTGTTTTGACATGATAATGATAGTGGTAATCCAAGAAAATCAAATTCTGCTTCAGCGTAATATTTTATGTTTAAAAGCTGGCATTATGTGGCATATTTACAACTCTTAACAGATCTTTAGGCTCTTACCTTTTTAGAGCGAGTTCTGAAAATGCGCCGCAACAAATACAGTAACGGAACAACTACCTAATTACCCGAATATTCCTGAAATAAACCATGCATTTTTCAAAGTTCTATAATCTAGGGTACTTTCAAACCAATTCAAACTTTTTAGCCGGCTCTGCCGGATTGCTAAGCAACGGACAGTTGCTATGGTTGCAAATATTATTGTGTACAGATTGTGTCATTGTCACTGCAGTAAATAAATATTTCTAGTTTATTAGTTTCTAGCGTAAATTAGCATAAAATAAAATGGGTGAAAGGGCTCCGGTGTCCGCTGAAGACACACTAGTTCGTTATGACAACCCTGTATTAGTAACTAAGCAGCCGGAGAAAGCTGTAAGTACTTACTTTATTCCTCGCTCTACAATTTTATGAATTTACACAATATTATAATTTAAATTAGTTATTTTATAGGTTTAAATTATGTGTTATATAATTTTAGTCGTCACCTCGCGGAGCGACTGCAGCTCAACCGTGCGTGCCGACCGAAGCCAAACGAGAAACAGAGGAGATCTTGAATGCTATCCTACCGCCCAAAGAATGGGAAGAAGACGGCCAAATATGGACTCAAAAGGTTGGTTATCTTCTTGAGAAAGACAACTTGTGATTATTGCTGTGTATGGGCAAAATTTAAGTGCTACGAGTGGTAAATACCTCTGAATTTCAATAGGCAGAAGTTAAACCTAAGATTTCTCAATTCATCTCAATGAATTTATTACAACGTCCTCCCCGTTTCTATATGGGAGTACTTAGTCAACCTCTCATTTTCAGGGTTGCAAACTCTGTGTAGCCTGGATCCACAGTCTAAAAACCCAATCAGTGGACTTCCCACCTCTTTCTCTAGATATTAATGTCCTACCTCTTTCTCCAGATATCATCGACTCCAGCGACCCGGCTGGACGTGATCAATCTTCAGGAGATGCTGGATACTCGCCTGCAGCAGCGACAAGCCAGGGAGACCGGCATCTGTCCTGTGCGCAGGCAGCTTTACACGCAGTGCTTTGATGAGCTCATTCGTCAGGTGAAACGTTTGTGATTAATGTAATCTTTACCTATAGCAGCCTTTGGGGTTCGTCTTCGAACATAGACCTCCTCTTCAACCTTCCACCGACTTCTATCCCCGGCTATTTAATTTGTAACAGCTTTGCAAAAAAGAAATATCTAGACTTGAAGTCGAGAGACATAACGGGCCATAGAAGACGCCACAAAGATGGAAAGTAGGTAAAATATTTCCTTTACAACCTTGCATGCACGAGATCTGATCAGTGGTGGAACAATGTCAGTGTGTGAATTTCTTTCTGATTATTATTTTCAGGTGACGATAAACTGTGGTGAACGAGGCCTGCTACTGCTGAGGGTGCGGGATGAAGCTAGGATCACGATGGAAGCTTATCAAACCCTCTACTGCAGTTCCATCGCTTTTGGTATGAGGAAAGCATTACAGGTCAGACTCAAAATAAAATGAGTTTTTCTTTGTCACGTAAAAAATTCTGAATTAATTTTGATAAAATAAGGGGTCTTGTTTGAACATTACATAACAGTAGACGTGGACTCGCAAAAACTCACGCAATTTTTTAATTCACTATCATGATTTGATTTTCAATGTGACAAAGTTCTATCACCTTAATCCTTGATCATTTTCAACAGTCAGAGCAAGGCAAATCGGACCTTATGGACCAAGTAGCAAAGTTGGAAGCAGAACGTTCATCGTTAGAGAAGCAGTGCATGGAGTTGAAACAGAAGACTGAACAGTTGGAGCGTCGAGCGGCCGAGCTCAGGGCAGCCGAAGAGAAACGTCACCAGGAGGAATTGCTCGCTTTGAAGAAGACCAATGCCCAACTGAAGGTAAGGCAACATACACAATTCGTCACTATCGGCATCTTTTACATATTTCTCTATTCTTCGATGACGAGCCCAGTAAATTTTTTATTTTTGTTCTTTCAGATTAGCTTTTTTCGCTTTTCGCATAGGTATTATTTTTAGTAAGCGTGTCTTATTGCGCGTTTGGTGAGAGCCGCGGGTTTTGCAACTTTTTAGCGGAAAATGTAGCGTGCGTGTAATGTAATTTTTACTTTTCTTTTCTAGGCGCAACTGGAGGGCATTATCGCTCCAAAGAAATAAAGGCAGTGTTTAAAGCAGTATTAGTTCAATGTGTTAGTTATTTATAAGATACTTTTGTTGTTCTTATTAGTATGATAACTGTTTAAATAGTGTTTCAATATATTATTACAATTTATGTTTCCAGCTATGTTTTTTATAATGTAACGTAGAATGGAAATGAAAGAATCTGGTAATTTTATTAAAATATATATTAAACCATTTAATTGGGACAAACATACAATATTTTCATTAGTTTACAATTCACATATCGCTACAGAGCCTTAGAAATGTATAAAGGACACACATAAAAAACATTCTTTCAATCGTTACACCGAAATTCATCCATTTAAATATGAATCAAACGCTAATACAATTCCATACATTCAACAGCGGAAATATACATTTTGATGAGATTAATGACGATAGATAGGATAAACAATTTTCACTTTTTACAGCTATTCGCTTCTGGTTAAAATGCAACAATTTAAATTAATTTTGTACAGCAGTACACAAATTATATTGCCACTGAAATAAAATAAAATTCAAATATTGCTGATTAAAATGTAACATTTAAATAATAAAATAAGAACATTGCATAGAATCCATTTGAGAAAAATAAGGCACCACATACATATAGAAACTAAAAACGCTAAATTATTAAATTATAAAAATACTAGAACACCAGTAAACACAAATACTGCACGAATTAATAACAATGCACATGTAGATTTAAAAGTAAACTAAGAAATTATTATAAATAAGACAAGTTTAGTTTACCGATGTTGCCTGTCACCATGTGATGCCAACGTTTTGTACACTTACAATGAGCCGACAGCTTTAATACTGCGATAAATCGATGGTATTTACAATACAATATCCTTCATGTACTCGCACCCTTATGTTAAGGTTGCGAAGCATCAATCATATCCCCTAACTTTCATAGCAGGTACAGCATCATCTACAGTCAAACATTAAAACTTGCACGGAATGAAAAACATCATTAAAATTAAATACGTAAAGTATTCCAAGAATAATGATCTATTTAAAAATAGAAAGTTACTTATCGTAATTCTAAAATCTCCGTCGCAAAATCATAAGAATAAAAAAATAAAAATTGTGATAATAATAAAATGCATAATAAATGTACCTCGTTGGTGGATTTCTTCAAGTCGCCCCATTATGTAACACAAGAAGTCGGTGGAATTCTAAAGTTATTATCACAGTTCATAATACATAAAGTAGATGGAAACTCGTTAAGTGACATGTCGCTGTTCGTTTCGTTGAAGAAATCTACTATCGAGTTCGTTTTCGACTTCGAGTCGCGGGATAGTGTTGCAATGTCGATGTCATAGACTAAGAGCTAGTGAACGCCAGACCTACGTCATTTTATAAAAGCTGAAAGTTTGTCAGCGTATGCTCCCAATATAGGATATAATGTTGGTGAATTATGAAGTTTGGGTCGTGGTGGCTTTGGGAGCTAACCTAAAAAAACTGTCTTTCAAGGAGTTGGAACTGTCAAAACTGTCTGGCTGTTGGGGAAAATACTTCTAATTATTGTCCAAATATTATACATAAAAATCAGATTTAATGGTATAACGTTAGTAGAATTACAGTCTGTTGAATATACAGAAAAAGCCACCGTAAAAGTTAGACTTACGTTATACTATAAAATCTGATTTTTATGTATAATATTGGGGCAATAATTAGAAGTATTTTCCCCAACAGCCAGACAGTTTTGACAGTTCCAACTCCTTGCCAGCCAGTTTTTTTAGGGTAGCTCCCAAAGCCACCACGACCCAAACTTCATAATTCACCAACATTATATCCTATATTGGGAGCATACGCTGACAAACTTTCAGCTTTTATAAAATGACGTAGGTCTGGCGTTCACTAGCTCTTAGTCTATCATGTGCGATGTGCGGAGATCTACTGCGGTTGGTCGGTGTATGCGGTGAGGCGTTGCGAAGGGCCCACGGGTATGGTGGTGACGCGACCGGCGCCGCCGTCCAATAGCGGGTTGACGACTTGAACTATGTCGGGTTGGAGCGAGGTTTCGGCCCCGTCGACCTCCCCTAAACTCATCCCACCGTCGTCAAGGTCTGGCGCCGTCTCGCTACTCGGACTAGTGGTCAATTCCAATGATATAATTTTCTCTTGCGTTGTCTCCACCTGTCGAAATCGAACATGTAATACCTGTTGGGGTGAAGGGCTTGGTGCGAATGGATATGGAAGAGTGGAGAGAGCGGTGATCGCTATATGATGTGGGTTAGTTACGTTTACATGATTATACATGACTGAGCCACGGGGGTTTTGATTTTTGATTTTCGAGCCAAACGAAGATTCAAAAAGTTTTAATGATCTTACATGAATGGAAAACTTGAGTATACTCATTAGATGCTATTTTAAGCTCAACCATAAGCACAATCAGCTACACTGTAATACAATCTATTTTAAGAAGATCCATTGCCCAGTCCTCTTTTTGAGAAACCCCGACGAAGTTATAGATTTCTTAATCGCTAAAGTTTATGGTTGAACTCCAAATAGCTCTTTTATTAATTTAATCATCAATCGATTGTGAAAACACACACACTTCAAGCCCGATATATGATCGAGCGATTAGCACAAAATGAGGTCATTCGATCAATACGATCATGAGAAACAAAACAAAAACATCAAAACAACACAAATTGTTACAATTAGTTTGCAATTCTACAAGCGTTAATTTGCGTTGCGGTTAAGCGGCTATTAAACTAAAATAAATACATTGAGATAAAGGCAACAAACCATTTACTGTGTTCAGTGTGAAGATCCCGTGTCTAGAATCCCGGTATCGTCTGACAAATGATACACAACATTATATTAGCATGCCATGCCACAATCATGCAACACACTGTGTAAAATAATTACACAAATTTAAATATCAATACGTAAAATATTTATATAAAATTTTGTACTTCTAGTTGGTTGAAAGATCCTACATATTGCATTGTATAATAAAGAAAATCTAAATTGTAGGTATTGTACAGAAAGCCCTGAAAACCACAGTAAAATTAGTGACGTGTGAGTGTATGTTCTACAAGTTCATCTACATTTCTATGCTACTTTGAAATGGTGTTTCACGTTGTGCCAAGTATATCGTTTAGTGCATTTATAAGGCCCCGCAATATTAATAATCGAGTGTTTATACACGGACGTTCTGTCAAGTCGGGTCAGTTGTAAAGAGTCGTAAGTCAAAAACAGTCTCGGTGTAAAATCGTGTCGAATAGTCAGCAGCGTCTAATTGCGCGTAAGCTAAGCGTATTGTAAAATACAAAGATATAAATAATAAAACCACACACGATACGGCATTGCTTATGTGTACAGCGTCTCGTAACAACTATGTAGCGCAATGTACAGTGCGACGCGTACCTCTTTCTCAATCACTTTCTCAATGTATTCGACTGTCCGCACTTTAGTCTCGCCGGTGGTGGGGCACACATACTCCTCGGTGCGAAGTGTAATGCGCTCGTCTAACAATTTTTCTTTCTCCTTCACCGCTAGTATAGGCCCCGGTTTTGTACGTAATGCGATACGTGGTAGAGGCCATTTCTATAATTTGTAAAGCCAATTTGACATTCACAACCCATTATGGACGGATTACGCCAGCCAAGCGACATATATCCTCACCCACAATTAATTATGTTAGATTCAATCAACACATTTGCCAGTATGCTAACAGAGACATAATTTTTTAACAGACAATGAAAATTCTAACAAAACAATGTTTTTGTGAAAAATATGAGGAAACAAACAAACAAAAATAGTATGGAGGGAATCTCTATTAGAAAAGTAGTAATGAAACACCAAGTACAGTGTTAATGACCATTCGATGTTAAATGTTACGGACAAACAACATAAGTTATTGGATTATAAGGGTACATTCTAACCATTTGTTGGGAAAAAATAACAGTTCATAAATCAATCTATAGTTAGTTCACTCTTGTGTGTAGTTTGTTACTTTTTCCCAACAAGTAATGATTGTTCGTAGATGGCTTAGTAATTTTAACATGACAACATTCAATTAAAAGAGATAAAGGAATAAGATTTTACCTCGGACGGAGATTTGTCCCTTGGTGGCACTTCGCCAATGATCTCATTGGCTGGGCCCACGAGGCTTTTTATCACTTTCTGTGACTCGATTGCCTCCTGAAAAATAAATATAATTAAGAGTTATTCAAGCTGCATTTCAAATGATTAAACATATTTGGCATTTAATAGTGATCGTACTACAATAGCTACAAATAGCACTTGGGGCAAAAAACATTACTGAAAACCTGTTCTATTTACATAGTCATAATGTTTTATTGCATGGTATGACATGAAAAAAAGAGCCGTATGTTTAGTAGTATAAAGTTATACGGATACAATTTGGTTTTTTCAACGATATGGCTATCAAAAGACAAATATAAATACAACGATACATTGTAAGCTAGCTGTAGCTTTAAGTATATGATTATTTCTATAAATCTCTAAAATCACAAGCAGCCACAAAATGAATGAGTCGACTAATGTAGACTCGCGAGATATAAGGTCATTCTGACTTATTTTTTGGGCTGACAACGGGCCTCACTCAAAGGCGACATCTATTAGGCAGTATAGCCCGACCAGGAACATAAAAACCCTGGCATAGAGGCGCGTCAATTGCATTTGATAGTGCAACACTGAGTACAGTCGTACCTGTGTTAAATTAATAGGCTAACTTTATGTATCAGGATTCAGGATTACGGGCATCAGTAGGTACTTACAGCTTGACGTTCCAGCTGTGTCAGTCACAAGAAAACACCAATCTTAGATTTAACTATGAATAGTTCAGAATGTTTGATTTTCTCGTAGCTTTGTAAGTATATACCTGTTCCAAGGAGCGTAGCCTGGCAGCTCTCCAGGCCGCGCGGCGAGCGGCGCGCGTGGCCGCGTCTTCGCCCTCGCCGCCGCGTCTCCTTTGAGACTTCGCTGACGGACTTACGCCGCCCAGGGAGTAACTTTAATTAGAAAAAAAGAAAAGTTTGAATATTGTGATGATAGTACTGTACGCTGACGTCTACATGTAGACGTTAAATCTAGCATAAATTGTCAAGATGACAGCTCGGAGCTGTTATCTCCTTTCCGCTCCACTTCACCAGAAATGGATCGAGCGGAGAAGAGAGGAGATGTCGGGCAAACTCAATTTTCTAAAGAATTTGACAGCGGCGGCTGCGGCGTGGAGCGGAGTGCGTTTTCCTTTCATAGACAGCAATAAACAGACAAGCTGACAGCTATGCACAGTTTACAATCCTCTCGTCTCCGCTCCGCTCTGCCTTGGTGGAAACCGGGCCTTATGACATCCACGGAAAGAATGGAGGCATGGAGGTGATGCTAATGCTATGCTACTCTGCTAGAACCAGGCTATTATCACTATTTCATAGTTACTTATGGCCATATCGTATTCGTAGGGCTCGGAATGCGAGCTGTTTCCACTCCGTGCGCGATAACGCAGTCATCTTCTTCTCCCTTTCTTCCTTCAGTTATTAAAGGGAACTAAAGAAGACCTAAGGTATGTTACCTATGGCCATTCTCGTAGGGCTCGTCGTCGGAGTGCGAGCTGTCTCCGCTCTGGCGGTCCTCCCCCGGGGACCACGAGCGGAGCTCCGCACGTGACAGCGTGGCCATCTTCCTCTCCTCTTCTTGCTTCAATTTCTCCACCTCATCCGCTGACAGGAATGTGAATACTCGTTCTGCGGTGGCGATACGAGTGATAAATTAATAGATCAGATAATGTAGTGGCATTTATTGTTAAATGACGTGCGTCCTCTAAATGATGGTGTCATGAACGTCGCGCTAGCTTCGCGGACGCTACATAGCAATGTAAATAGATACATTCGTATGACGTTACGGAGATAAATGAATCCTAATCTATGTTCCAATCGAAAACATACAGCAGATTATTGCTGATTTTAAGATTGATCGGACGCTGTAAAATGAGAATTAGTAAGCAAGAGAAATGACGAGAAAACTTACCTGGTTTTGGCGATGGCTTGTGACTTTCTTCCATTGCATTTTCGAAGAATTTTTTCTTATCGCTGACAGACGCCTTCACAAAATTTGCCGAATGAGGCGGGGAAGCCTAAAGAATATATTCATTAACATCAACATAGTGTTTCACGGTTAGACATTTTGTGAATATCAACATGAATAAACGATAATTTAAAAAAAAGCTCATGATATTTACAAGCCATGAAATTCCCATCTCCAGGCTCAACACCCATGCAGTCAAGTTGTTATTCATATTAAAATAATAAATAAAATTGCATAAGTAAATAAATAAATCAAACATGCAAAATATAAGTAATTGCAAGTTAATAACGACGAATCAAATTAGGTAAATAACAAAAATATGGGGAATGTGGTCGGATGATCGATGTGTATGTTGTCAGTATTCTGGGTTGTCGACGAACACAATCAAAAAAAGCCGAGTGTGTGAGGGTAATGCCGTACATTGATGTTTACCTCGCCGATGGCGAAGGCTTTGATTTTGCTGCTCCATGCGGGTTTCTGGGCGGATGCGGGCGAGGAACTGCCTTCCCTCAGGAGGTCCGAACTATGCGATATTGCGTCATCGTCGTGCGCAGTCGTCACGTCGCCGAAATGGACTCTTCTTTCTGGCGGACCACTTTTGCACACGTCGCCCGCGTGCAACGGGACGGCCTCAGTGACGTTCGCGTTTATATCCCTTCTCGCGCTGGCGAGAGAGGGGGACACTTGCGCTTTATGACTTCTGCTATTCTCAGTTGTGCTGATGGGGACAGTGCAGGTGTATGGGTTGTATGTCCCCGCAACCGTAGTTAGAGATGGATATGGATTGAAGGGCTGAATGGGCGGATATGTAGTCGAGTGAACCATACCAGGTGACATATTTTTGACTCTCAAATCTTTTAACGAGTTGTGAATGGGAGTTGGACCTGGCCCATCGTCGTAGTAAGATCTGTCGGGGTGCAAATTGCAAGGACTGTGAGGGACGTGTGAAACTATCGGAAGAGTTTTATATTGGACATGCAAAAGTTCAGGCGGATCTGGTTCTCCGCCGGGACTGACAGATAATTCATTATAATAATCTTCACTGTTGAGAGAAGGATATTCAAACGCACGGAAGACTTGTTGCGATGGCACTTCTGCAATAATGGCTGTTCGAGCACGGTCGTCTATGATCGGTTGCGGGTTTGGGTAAGCGAAATAATTGACCGGCGGGGGCACTTCGCTTTCTGGCGAATTCGTCGTAGTAGAAGACTGCATGGATGTTTCCGCTACGACGGGCTCGGGGAGAATCAATTTTTGAGGGACTATCGTAATAGGTGGCATTAACAAATCGTCGTTATAACTAGTGTCACTTACGTCCGTATCAAAGAAAGGCGGTGGGGGGATGATGTGATCGTCGGGAAGAACGAGATTCGCTCGGGGGACGGGTTTCGAGAGCTCCGGCTCGGCTATCGGCGGGCGGTTTCGGATTAGTAAAGAGCTAACACCCGCGCATGCATCGTTAGTGTCGATTACGGGTTCTCTTGTTTCCTCATGCGTTTCATGCAACATTCGAGGGTTCGTTTTCGGTTCGTTCGTCGACAACGAGTGTTTCGCGGGTTCGCGGTCTTGTTCCTGGATGAAACTAACTCGCTTCGTCTGTGGCTTTCGTGGCACTTGTGGTTTCTGTTTGGCCGGGGGAGGCGGCGGCGGCAGCGTGGGGCGGGTTGGCGTCGCGCGGGGCGGGTCGACGGGCGTGCCGGCGTCTTCCGGGGGAGGCGGGGTGTGGGGGGGCGGCGTCTTCACCTTCTGCTGAGTGAACACCGCGAGCGGCGAGGGGGGAGCCGCTTGCGAACTAGACGACTGACCAAACCAACACATTGTACTGCACTGCGATACTTACGCAACGAATACTTTAGCTATACAACCAAACCGAAGTGTAAAGTGCGAGACGCCTCTAATATACAAGATATACACCGTCGCCATCTCACACTTTAGCATTAGCCAAGCTACTTGCACGAAAACATAGACCTGAATTTGGCCGGTCATAGAACTGGAAAACAAAGTCTGGCGCGAAACAATAACTAAGCTTAATTGGGAAAAGAAATCTTCCAAAATAAATGTTCTTAAAACATGCGTATAAATTAAAAGAAATATAATTTCTGAAACATCATGTATTTAAATGCAACACTAAAACATAACGTCAATTAGAATAATTTCGTATCTTAAAAATTAATAATAATGATTAATTACACTCAATAATTTTATCAAATTTTTAAAATAATTGGCAGTTGAAATAGTAAATTTGGCCAGATTTCACAACTTACGTAATTTAACGATTAGTATTGACGCAAACAGTAAGAAGTTTAGGAAAAATACATATACCGAAGTAATTATATTTTTGGCCATGTTTATAAGTTAAAATAGCAAGGATGCGTCACAAAATATGAAATGGCATATTAAGCTGGTAGAACAACACAGGGGAAAGAACAATTAAACATGAGAAGCCTAAAGGAACAAGTAATAAATAACTGTTAAACTTATACATTGACAAGCTAATTGCGTATGAATTACAATGTTCGACAGCAGGACATGGTTAATAGTTATAAAATTGGTCTTTGTAGCAAAGGTTATAAAACACCTAGAGTAAATATGAAACGTCATTCAAAGTGTACTTGAAATACTTGGGTAGGTTAAATATTATACAAACTACAATCGTTATTGGTCATTCGGGAATAAGTAGGTGATTATAATATTATAAGTCAGACTATTAATGAGCAGTAGGCAATACAAGTTCTCTAACCAGTTTCATTATTATGAGGGTTCCAATACACCAAGACAAAAATATACTATTTCACGCACAATATTGATACAATAGTCATAGGATATTATCATACTGTAACAGCTTTAGAGAGAATATTATGTAACTATAAACTAACAGTCAATTAGGTAATATTTAGTCGCAGAGTACATCAAAAAACCATACTAGTACAATGTCACACATGTATAAATTGATACACAGACACGAATATTAGCTCAAATAACCAAATTTTAGACCTAGGTTGATCAATAGTTAGATCATTGTAAAATTGTTCAACATAATTGTTTATTTTGTCATATAAATGTAAAACTTTGAGACGGTAAATTGATTCATTCAATAATATTATTTACAATATAATAATTCATTATTTATAAATTAATGAACGATCTATTAAACAAATATTTTGAAGCTATAAAGCATCGATATGTTTCTTCAGCTAAATAATAAAAAATATTGTTTTCAATGTAGTAAATAAATCATTCTAAGTATCATATTGATCAATAGGAGAAATGAAAATATTTCTTCAATATAAGTTTTACTCATAGGCGAGTATAATATACATGTATTAATAATTCCTTATTAAAATATATTTCGTTTTTAACATTTATAATACCACTAATGTGATGTAGATATAGACAGAAAATGGTATTTACACCCATGAAGAAATAATATTTCCAATGATATTTAATATAATTCCAGTAAAAATATGTTTGAACTAGATGAATATTCTTATTGAAGTTTACTAAAATAGATACAATAATAATATTGTAATAAACACACAATTATCGTAACACAAACTGCCCGCTTTTCAACTCCATGCTCTATTACGTCTTATATAAGATTTACTGGACAAATGTTTATCCATACATTCCATCAACCATTAAACTATAATATATCTTTTACATTTACATTTTGGACAGAACTTATAACCGATGTACTATGTGTTTCCCTCCGATTCCTCTGGGTTTGCACTCTGCAATGGAGGTAATATGCAAAGTCAATATATTTATTCGCAACCCAGCTCAGTCTGTTTTCTATACAGATATGACTGGTATAAGCTAACACACGACGACATTGATCTAAGCTACAAGAACTGAAAATAATACAACCATTTATTTCACTATTTCAAAAAACATATTTAGAATTCCTAATACATCAATAGTTCAGTTTCGTATTTGAATAGATAGAACTTATGAAAGGATTCATGCAAGTAATTCCTAATACACATAGTCTACGATCCATTTACAAACCTAAACAGAAAATAGTTTGAAGTACGAGTAGACAGGTGAGATAGGTAGGTATTCTTCGTGCTACCCTTCCGAAACCATCTACATAATAAGGCTTTATGTAAAATATACTAAACATTTATTTTGGAAGATAAAGTATTAAATATAACATACTTAGAGTAATATAAATCGATATAAATTAAGTATATTTTCATGCAAGCAATACTTTATACTTTTATACTACAAATATACAATAGTGCATGCTATCAATAAGAGAGAACCGTGCAAGAGGACATCGCATAGGCGCATGTTCCTCGTTACTAAAAAGTTATTCGAATACTATACAAAGCTATACAATTTATTGTCATGCTGAATTTTTATAATGTACTCATAATAGAAGCTTTCCAAAAAGTATCAAGAGGCTATTTATTTGTAAAAGTTTTAGTTAAAACAAAGAAATTTATTTATAATCATGCACATTGGTTTTAACAAAGAAAAAAGTTTTAATCATTTAAGTTTAATAAAATAAGCCTAGTCTTTCTTTTTAACAGATGCATACTATAAAGTTACTTTATAGTTACTAATTTAGTAATGTAGATGGTAAACTATTAGAAAAATAAATTAGCTAGCTAGCATTACAAAAGAGAGCTAAAATATACACGTTAGCGAAGACTAGGCTTGATAGTGTATTATCACCAACAATGGAACATAAGCACAGTCAATATTCGACCCAATAATTTTATGATTATTTATTTATTTCCTTTTTTTTATTCACTACGAGGAAGCTCTTGGCTTGTATCTCAACTGATGGTAAGTGATGATCAGGCCGAAGGTGGAAGCGAGCTTCACCCGGAATCCTCAACCACAGAGGAACTGGCTATCTTACCTCTTAACTGCCGGAACACAACAATGCTGTTAAAATTGTTATTATGGCGACAGACTTAGGTAAGATGGTGGTAGCTAGCAAGGCAGACTTAGAACAAGCCCTACCACCAACCAAACCGAACAGAAAAATCTGCCCCCACTGGGAATCGAACCCGGGACCTCTGCGTCTGAAGCAGGTGGTCTTACCACTAGACCACAGAGGCGGTTAAACTTAACTAACTTTTTAACAACAATTATCACTTTAAACAGTGTCTAATAAGGTGGGTAGTGTTACTGATCACGTAAGTTTTATAAACAAGATCATCGTGCAACTTTTATCAGGTGGTTAGTTAAGTGACCACCTAATTATGTTCCATTGTTCGCGACCACCAAATCACAGCGTTATCGGTGGCTGTGTAATAATCTCACCTGAGGTTGGAGGGTGTGTTTGGACATGACGACGGTGGTCGTCTTGTGGTGGGGCTCCGGCGACGTGGGCGGCGCCGGCTCTAGGGCCATGCTTTCCACGGCGTGGACTATATCTAGCACCTGTTTAACATTGTGATTTAGTCAAGAGTCAAAGAAGAAAAAGAAATTGTGAAGTACACAGTCAACAGAACAGCAACTGATCTGGTCTATTTATTTTCCTATTGAATTTTGTTTCTTCTACACAAGAAGGGTCGAAATCTATTGTAATTTATGGTCGTACGGTATACAAGAAAACGTGTCAGTAAAAATCTATGTTATTTTGACATGAGTGAATGACAAGTTTTAATTTCTTTATCATCAATAAATCCTTTTGCATAGCCTAAAGAGGCAAAGAAGACCAATTTTTTTAGCATCTGTTGTCCGTATAATGATAGGATTATAAAATTGATATTTGGTCCTTCGAGCCGGATT
This sequence comes from Ostrinia furnacalis, assembly GCF_004193835.3. Taxonomy (NCBI): domain Eukaryota; kingdom Metazoa; phylum Arthropoda; class Insecta; order Lepidoptera; family Crambidae; genus Ostrinia; species Ostrinia furnacalis. The sequence continues at coordinate 778,628 of NW_021134344.1, read as the reverse complement.
GATATTTTATCAATTATTTTTTTGTAAAAGACATACAAATCGTATTAGTAGATATTGTATTGTGTAAACATACCTTTTCAGGAGTAGACTTCTCCCTTACTTCTGCGACTTGTTTCTCATGTTCAAACTCAACTAAATCCTGTTGGAAGTGTTGCTCCTGTAATAATTAAAATAATATATTGTATGTGGTGCTTATGGACAATGTGAGTTGGATATTTTTTCTAGCTCTAGATGTGATAGAAAAACAACAAAAAAACTGAATCGTGAAATATAGTGAAAATGTTGTAAATAATCTATTGCAAATAAGACGGAAATGTTTAAGTGAAACTTATATTAAGTTAGGTTCTAAAGAAAAGCTGGCATTTACAACTCAAACGAACTATGTAACTACTGTGTTATCCAATCTTACTTCAGGATGGGCATTATTGATATTTGATGCTTATCGGTACACGTTTTGTACGACCAAAACCATCAAAGGTTGCAGAAAATAACAACAATGTCCACCCTTTTTAAAAAGCATCAAATCAAAATAGTTACCTGTTGATGATGGTGCAACGACTCATCTCGGTCCAGGCTCGACGTTGAGTGAGACAGAGAGCCGCCGGTGTCCGCTGTCCCGCTCTCGCTACCGGTCTGTGCAAACATTCGCTTGTCTATCTCTTTCTAACTAATACTAGCCAAACTCACACGCAAGTGTTTTGTGCCAGTTGCATTAGAAAGCTTTAGATATTATCAAACTAGTGAAATATTCAACTTTTTTTTATAAAGCACTGTGATTAGACTTAATTTCTCATTTATTGAGAAGTAATGCAAATAAACATTAAATTCTAAGTGCAAATCAATATTGTCTCAGTCGTAAAATAGGCTATTATTTAATGTGTTTATGCTAAAATAAGAAACCAGTGGTCTTCAATAAGAGATTTAAATAATATGAGCATCAAACACTGAACTACGTCAACCCTTAATTAGTCACGCGGAGTGCATAAAAGCTCATGAATTATTATACACTTTTTTATTACATTATTTCCTTTTTAAAATTCGGGAAGGGCGTGACTTTCATTAGGCAGTATCGATTGCTCATATGATATGCTTGAATCCGATTGGGGTAAGAACACCCCACACGATTCATCATTCGTCTTCTGGAGGCATGCTACCGTGTAATTTGTGTTGCACGACTAATTAAGGGTTAAAGATCGTATTTTGAAATGGAATAATGTGTAGTGCAGTGCAACTTACGGTATACTTCTCTGGGCGCGTATACCCGTAGCAGACCACAAGGTGTAGAGGCGCGTTGGTGGCTTGTCTCAAAGCGTTCACCGCCTCGTTGTGCGTCGCGCCTAGTAGTGAAACGCCGTTCACTTCCAATAGACGCATGCCAACCTGTTAGGGGAACTTTTATTTAGAACTGATTGTAAAATAATAGACTAAGAGCTAGTGAACGCCAGACCTACGTCATTTTATAAAAGCTGAAAGTTTGTCAGCGTATGCTCCTAATATAGGATATAATGTTGGTGAATTATGAAGTTTGGGTCGTGGTGGCTTTGGGAGCTACCCTAAAAAAACTGTCTGGCAAGGAGTTGGAACTGTCAAAACTGTCTGGCTGTTGGGGAAAATACTTCTTATTATTGCCCCAATATTATACATAAAAATCAGATTTTATAGTATAACGTAAGTCTAACTTTTACGGTGGCTTTTTCTGTATATTCAACAGACTGTAATTCTACTAACGTTATACCATTAAATCTGATTTTTATGTATAATATTTGGACAATAATTAGAAGTATTTTCCCCAACAGCCAGACAGTTTTGACAGTTCCAACTCCTTGAAAGACAGTTTTTTTAGGTTAGCTCTCAAAGCCACCACGACCCAAACTTCATAATTCACCAACATTATATCCTATATTGGGAGCATACGCTGACAAACTTTCAGCTTTTATAAAATGACGTAGGTCTGGCGTTCACTAGCTCTTAGTCTATAAGGTCGTATTTACGGTCGTGATGACGTCACTTAGAAATTGTTTGTGCGTATGATCACGGAAAGCCGCCTAATAACTACGTCATGTATAGGAAAAATTTGAAAGTTCTTCTTCTTCGTCGCTACACTCTTGCCAGAGTGGTCGTGGTCGTCACACCAGGTCCGGTGGCAAGTCTCACAATCCGTCGCCATTCCTCCCGCACTGCAGCCTTTCTTGTGCACTCGTGGAGTGGACCATTGAGTGCGGTTTTGATCTGGTCAGTCCAGCGCATGGGCGACCTGCCGCGCGCTCTTGTGCCCTCAACCTTCGTATCTCAACCTCAATTTGAAAGTAGGTCGATAATTAATCTTAGGCCTGTGAGAATGGTATAAAATCTTAAACCTTACCTAATCTAACTACGATTTTTACTTTATTTTATTAACTCAGCGGTTAAACTAATCAACAAAATTAAAACAGGATAAAAATATCATAAATTAATAAGATTTTTATGGTTTTGACATTATGCGCTTTTGCGCCTTAACTAGTTTCTCACTAGGGCACAGGTCTACAGTCTGTCAAAATACTGGGAAAAGTAACATTATAATGACTTACCTTTAGTCTGCCATCTCTCCTTGCAGCTCCACCACTGTTTATTTTCGATATGAAGACTCCCTCATCGTTAGGATCGTTAGGGTTGCCACGCTGGCCGTTCAGTCCTCCTTTTATGTGCATGCCAAGTTTTTCGCCTTCTTGCTTTATAATCGTTAAGTCCTGTCGAATAAAATGCAAACTAAATACCAATTCTAAATTGAAAATAGAGAAAACTAAATTACATTTACAATTTAAGAAACAAATAAAAAACACTAAACATTACATTCAATCAGTCTGTACCATTAAAGCTTATCTATCATTAAGATTACATGCAAAGCCAATCATGCACTCAGTAAAAGAAAGCTTTCATTCTAAACATTACGCAAATACCTTCAACTAAACATCTTAGCACAAGACAGATACTTTACTTCGGATTGTGTGGAATTTTGGTACCAATTATTCATCTAATAGAAAAGCTGAAACAAAATTAAAGCTACGAGCGCCAAAGACAAAGAAACCTTTGGAAACCGAGTGGTCTATGGAATAAAAGAAAGCGTTACGAAATAACCATTCAGGATATGACGATAGCGGAGCACACGTATTGTTTGGATGGGGATTTCTGACATATATTTGGTAAAGTAACACACATAGGTTCGAGATCGCCGGGTGAGTTTCACACTTACAGTTCCATCGACAATCTCAACTTGAATGAGACCCTGAATGTGTGTTGCGTAGGCCATCGTGCGCAAGTGTGGAACAAAATAATGTTTTGTGTATAAAATGTGGCATAACTCTTCCAACACTAGCATTTACAAATAAATCGGTGTCGATTGTTTATTTCGATGAAAAATTGTACTTCAAAAAGCGATAGTCCGCAGCACAGATAATCTAGTAGCTTTTCCCCAATGACAGCCGAATTGTATGTGCAAAAGCATTACGTACAAGTCTTGTTGGATTTGATACCGCCAAATAACTACTTTGAAGCGTTTATTTCAACTCACACTACTCAATATCGCTCGTATTTCGATTCAACATTAAATTACAACCCGACAACTTGCATCCATGCAAACATTGCGCGTATTGCGGTGTGTGAGTACACATGATAGTTCATCGCATTGCACAAACTCAAGTCAATGGTTTTAGTTCCAAATGAAAGCAGTTAGTCACTCAAGTAACAATCATCCATAAACTAAATACTCAATTCCAATATGCATGAAAGTCATTAGTTAACGTCCTGCGGCTGGCCATGCTTGTATCGGTTGTCGTGCGTAAGATAAGTTTTTTTCATAGACCTTGACGATACCTTGTTCTGGGACATTTGATACCAATTCAGAATAACATTATAATACCAATATAGCAATAGAAAGATTGAAAACGCTTAGTAATAAGAGATGTCGTCTGGTCTCTCATAAAATCATTATTTTTATGCTAATTCAGTAAAGTTCCAAATACTAGATAAAAGTCACTATGACTCATCATCAGTCTCTAGAAGTCCACTACTGGGTATAGGCCTCCCCCATAAAACGCCACTAGCAGCTCTGAGCCGTTAGCATTCAGTGGCTTCTTAAAACCTTAAATAGTGCACATGTCCTTCCCGCAAGGTTGAGGCATTGACTTCTTGCAACCTCAACAAAGGCACTTTCCCTTTTAAATCAAAATTACATAGTATCACTACCTAGGTCCTTCTCGCAAAGTTGAAATCACCTATACAATATAATATTACCCTTCCTACAACGTTAATGTCACCTATCCACCGTGCATGCATTTAACCCTCACTGACCTGGTATCCCTGAGGCAGTGGGTCGTGGCGGACAGTCAGGCCTAGTGTAGGACCAGGCTGTAGCAGCAACTGGACCGCCTCGCGATGCGTGACACCAGTCAGTTCGTGACCGTTGACTTTGAGGATGCGGTCGCCCATGCGAAGCTTGCCGGAGCGAGCCGCCACGCCGCCGGGTACCACCTGTTAAAACGTGTTGACGTGTTAAAAGTATTAAATGGCTTAGTTGACATCTTCTGTCATGTGGGTTCTAACAAATGAAGTCACCAATATCCTTTTTATCGATCAATCAGGTTGGATCAAACTAATAAATACTGCTATGGTCTTTGTGGTCATCAGTTGGCTCCAATAGTGATAAAAATCTTACTCGATAGCTGCATATTATTACAGGATATAGGATAAAGTTCGGAGATGAAAAAGTACTTTATCATTTACAGCCAATAGGCTAGTTTCCTAACAAAATTTTTTTAGTCCGTCAATTTTGATATAAAAAAATATTGGACACGTATATTTTGAATTGTCAATCAAACAAATAATTACAAAGTTATAGTGCGTTGAAGTTCCGCGCGACGTCACAAAGTGCTGCACTTTTACGCACTCACTGACGTCACGGACCTTTTCTTTAGAACTTTGGCACGCTTTATCTCTTTACATTTTCATTAGTCTTAAAAAGTGAAAAATACGTGTCGAGTAGTTTTTGATAAGCTAACTGATGGACTAATTAAAACTCTTGCTTTTTTACCCAGGAAACATCCCTATTTACAAAAAAAATATTGTTTTGTGGAATCACTGCTGTTGTTTGAAAATGTTTTCAACTTACATGGGACACAAATATTCCTGGTTCTTTGCCTCCGAATGGAATGCACGAATGATCTGTTCCTCCGATGATGCTAAAACCGAGAGATCCGCCATCTTTGACTAAAGTCACATCCTGGAACAAAGAAATCAATACGTTCAATAAAAATATCTTAAACAAAATCTAAAAAAGAAAACATTCTGTAAAGCTAAATATTATGTAGATATTTTATTGTGTATTTATTTCATTGAAGTTGCACATGCAACGTGTGTAAGGTGTATCGACATCAATGCGAAAATATTTTTTTATTTTGATTAAATAAGTCTTTATTCCAATTAACGTGACACACATGGGCATTTTGTAGATACACCGCCTAAACGAACTTCAGTGAATAGTAGCTCGATATTCGAGAAGTTCGTTTGGTTTATTTTAGGTGTGTGTACTGTATGTAATACATACTATATGGTTTTCCTTATATACTATTGGTATACCTCAACATATCTGCCAAAAGCTGTACCTATTTACAGAGCAAAGTTCCAATATTTTGTTAGAATTGATTCGCATACGATACAATAATGCAATAAATAAATACGCTTACTCCGGTGTTAATGTACTAGTAATTAAATAGTTTATATTTATTCAAGAATAAAAGAAAACGGTATTTTTAACAAACGTTGACCAACTCGGTTTATTTTGGAAATGGTAGATGAATTATTGAACTGTTCCAATTAAGAATTCGAATCTTAGTTTTTAAGTAATTTTAAGTTTATCTGTAGATTTTAATAAATATGTTTAACGAGTTAACAAAAAAAAAAAAAGAATTCGAATCTTTTATATTTTATTTATAAATGAATTGAATAATTTCAGAATTTAAGATTGCATTGCAATAAACGTTAATAAAAATAACCATGTATTTTCAAAATAGTCCATGTTTTTAGTAGGTTCCAATCTTTCATCTAATAATAAGTAGTATTATCGCGACCGCTTTTGGCGGTCCAATAGAAAAAATACATAGGTTAGGTATATTATGTCAATGACGGTTTTCGCGAATGAAAGATCCGCTAGATGGCGGGACGTGGATGTAGGGTCTGACTGCTGCGTGATTGGTAGATTTTGACATATCTGTCAATGTCACACACAATGTCAAAAATAACAAATCATGCAGCATTTGGACCTCGCATCTACGTATTGCCATCTGGCGGATTTTTCATTCGCGAAAACCCTCATTGTTTAAAAAGTAAGTTTAGTTAGACCGAGGAAAAATGAGGTTTATAATAATTACAGTATCTGTTTGATCAACGTTCGAGCAATAAAAAGATTTGTGCGATCAAAAACCGTAAATATCGTAAGCGAATCATTACATCAATGTTCCTTACTTCGATGATGAGCGGCGCGACGAGCTGGTTGTCCGTGATCCTCGTGACCGTGGTCTCCGTGAACGTCGACTTGGTGATCGTCTCCGTGACACGTCCGAGGGCGGACGGCGGCGGCGGCATCACGATTCCGGCGGTGGGCCTCTCGACGGTGACGCGCACGCCTTTTTCCGGCGGCTCGGACACCGGCCGCGGCCCGCCGAGGAAGTGAGCCGGGATCATCGCTTGGAACTCCTCGTTCGTGATCGGCCGCGACGGCTGCGCGTTTAACACGTTCACATTCGTATCAGTGGACAGTTTTAGTGTGCCTTAGTCGTGTCCAGTTTTGAATTACTTTAAAATTAATTAATTAATGGTCCTTTAACTGTAAAACTGAGCGGGATCAAACGGCATGTAAACTGAATTATGACAGTTCATTATTTTTTGTTTGAATAAAAAAGTAAAGGATAAATTACACTAACGTGTTTAAATCTAACCCAAAATAAACAAGAAAAATATCATTTGAAAGAAATTGTGTGCAAAGAATGTCTAGATTAAAAGTTGTTCAATTAAAAATTAAGTGTCGATAAAAAAATCAACCATTAAAATTGTTAATAACAAATTAATAAAAATGTGACTAAGCATAATATTTATACATAATAAATTATAATTAAAACAACGTCAAATAAGGAAAAGTTTTAAGCACACAAAATGCTTTAAAATTGTTGGTAAATAAATTAAAGTGCAAAAAAGTAATGATGTTTATCGAATTTCTTTTTAAATAAAATCAGTGTAGGCAAAAATCTTTATGCAGCAGTTATTGACTAAAGGCATAATTTATAAAACTTATTTATCGCCAATTCACCAAATGAATTGTTAATTATGTATGAACATAGAAACACGCAAGTGACAACTGACATGACAGAAGATTGTTAGGTTTTCCTGTACCTACATAATGTTTTATTGAGACACTCGGACATGATTACATCTACATCAACTCTATACTACGAAAATAAACATATTTTTTTATCTATTGTTGGAGTAACAGGCGCGTTGGCGAGATGTGGAATATAACGATGTAGAATTCGAATCGAATGAAGTAACAATCACAGAAAATTTTATAGAAGTGATGTCATGATTAAAGAAGTAATTTTTTATACTCTCTTCTTCGAATTTTTATTTATGTCAAATTTAAGTTTTTACGTAATTTCAACAAAGACGGGGTAAAATTATTTTTGATCATTTCGAGGCAACAATGTGCATCTCATTTATATGCTAAGCAGAAAGGTGTATAGTAGCCAGTTGCGGCATTAAGCAGCTGTCAATTTGACATGCGTGTACAAAATTTAAAAATAACTGTCTTGAAACCAATTTTTAGGTATATTTTCAGATACTTATGTACTATTAATACTAATGTTTTGATACGTAATGAGATTGAGACATCTTGACTACTACCGCCACCAAAACCACTATTCGACACAACAAAGCATTCTCACGTATTTATACTTATTGAAAACTCCATTGAAACAATATTGTATATCATTTAAAAAGGTCAACCAATCCCAATAATATCGTAATAGAGGCTAAATAAATATCTATTATGTATTTTAGTATCTACGCGTCTATAAGCTACCCTGAAATGGAAGATTTGTGACGTTACAATTCTTTTAAAAAAATAAAAAAGACTAAGAAACATATCTTTTGTAAAAATTAATAAATATTATGACAATATCACTAAATACCAGATGCAAATAACCATTTGATCGCGTCAAAGCTTTCGATACATAACCTGGACTCGACTTGGGGCAGTCTGGAAAAAAGTGTCGAATAAAGCATAGGAAGTAAGTATGTAATGAGAGCGACCGCCAGCGTTATAACCGTGATCGATACCGTACGTTTTCATCTTGAAATATGAGCTCTGTATTTCTAGACGAATAAGGTTCGGTATCTATCGCGGGTATCGTGGCGCCGTCTAGTCTACAGTGAAGTGAAGGCGCGAACACATGGTGTGAAGCAGACGTATAAGCACGGATGTGAACGTGTTAAATCGGTACCATCACCTGTATTGTTTGGGGTTTATTTGCGTGCTAGGTCTATCTCACCTGGATGTCTTCGAACACGTCGTCTGTAGAGCCGTGGGTGTTAGGAGCGCCGGGGGTTAAGGGCGTGCTCGCACTGTTAGTTGTCGACTTGGGGCCCTGCAGTCAACCATTCATAGCTTTAATAGTGAACACGTTTATGCGCAGTTCAAGCGGCTAAAAGGCTCCAACTGTACAGAATTTAGTACGGGAAACGTGTATTTTTGAATAAGTTTTTAAAGAGCTGGCATTATTTTATGAGGCATTCAATGATAGTTTAAAAAATATCATTCACACATCCATTCATTATTTACATACATCTTAGCTTTTATAACTTTTCGAACACATCCATATTTCCTTACATACTTTCAAAATTCCTTACATCCTTTCACATTTTTCGACTATCACAGAATGCTTCAAATAATGCTATGCTTCACATAATGATAGTTTTTAAAACCAATAAAAAACCAGAACCGATATTCCATGTGTACAGAATTCAACAAAAGCAAGAAGAATAATAGTGTGAACAGTGTATGGAAAACATTTGCCAAATTTTATCTAAACTTTGGTGCCGTTGCCGCAACTACAAAAGCGTGTTTTTAAAAAGCAGGCTGTCAAACGTTCGTACTGTACAATCTAAGATCTGTACATATCTATGACTAAAGACTGCTTAAAAAAGTCTCACAAAAGGTTTACGAAGTAATTTCTCTCAGCTAACACGATAGAAAAATGATCATATTGAGGCACTTCTTTTCGTGTATTAAGTTGTTGATATTAGGTGATAAGTAATGCTCCATGTGTTAACTTGACATCTTGTTGACTATATTAATTATTTTGTAATATCATTAAACTTTTAATTTTTCGGCGACAGCAATATGCCATCACTCAATGTTATCGCTGCTGCCTCACTGAGATATTTCAAACGTCATTTACAGTGCTGTCAAAACGACGAACATAAAATGGCGCTATGGCGGTGAAACAAAAGCCTCTAATCTCACCTGTCCATTCGTTTGACTCAGCCGCCTCGGTGCGGGTTGCGGCGGGACCGGCGCGGGCGCCGCTTGCTTCACCGGCTGCGGTGCGGGCTGTGGTGCGAGCTGCGGTGCGAGCTGCGGTGCGAGCTGCGGTGCGAGCTGCGGTGCGACATGCGTGGACGCTCGCGGTGCGGGGTGCGAGGTGTGATTGCCGACTATTGCGCTAACGTGATTGGTGGGTTTCGGTGCCGGCGGCTGTATTATCTGTGTCGGTATCGGTGACGGTGATTTGTTCACATTCTGCAGGCTCGTCTTGTGTTCTCTCACTTCGTCTGACGTCGACTTGCGCGGGGGCGTTTCGCCTATAGAAAAAACATTTCGATTTACAATGAAGCTAAGCGATGCACATAATATTCATTTATTTATGTGTATAATATGGAAATGCATTTAATGATTAAGAGATAAAATATGCTTACGGTATCACATCTGAGATCTTTAAATGAAACAGGCTCAAAGAAAGCTTATCTTTTTCAGTACTTTTACCAACATAACAATAATTAATTAAAGTAAATGCGGAACAGTGGTTTTTAAATTATTTTTCTCATTGACTGTAACAAACTTAGCCCGTAAACATCGCATAGATGTAGTCATTTGGCAGTCTTCTATATTGTGTTTTTCATCAATTAGCCATAGCAGAAAGTTCAAATTAGCATGGCAGCCATCATTCAGTGATCAGTTTCACCACTGTTCCCATTCACATCAGCCCAGTGGCTCACTCACCGTGTTCGGAGGTGATGGTTCGCTGTAACACGAGTCGCACAAAGCGCTCGTGTCCTGTAAGCAGCGACACAGCCGTCTCGTGACGCCCATTCTCCATGTCTACGCCGTTGATCTGAAAACCAAATTCACAGTGAGATTTTGTAAAAATTATTAGAGAAGTTAAACATTAAATAATCAGTTTTAAGAGTCGACATAAAGCTACCAGCTGGGACACATGTAGAGCGGCTTGAATTCGGACACAGAAGATTCTTATGACACTCTTATGAGACCGGCTCCGGTGCAGTTTAGGGACCACCCACCCACACTAGTATCTTTCGAAATTTAAAGTTGTTGGATCTTCGTCGTCGTGAAACAAGTGCAAGGAAGATTTAATGAATGCTACTGTGGGTCTAGACAAAGTGCAAATTATAATCGCAAACCAGTCGAAAAGTGGTCGAAAAGCCCCTTTTTTGTGTGGAGTTTTGACGTATTCGATTTTCGATTCGTTCAAAAAGTGCGTTTTGTCTAGGGGGGCTGACAATGCCAGTATTGAAGTAAAGTTTTGAGCTGTCACTGTATAGGATTGTTGTTGACAAGACAAAAAGACGAAATCGTTTGAATCTTCGTAGCGCTGGCGTCACATTATTTAGAGTAAAGAGCATCGCGTCGACGCTGCGCAAGACGACGACGTTCGATAGTCGCTAGTGTGGGTAGCAGGAAGGCGCTGGACGCAGGCCGCTACCAACCGGGCAGCATGGAAAGCATTGGGGGAGGCCTATGTTCAGCAGTGGACGTCCTATGGTTGAGATGATGATGATGATAGTGTGGGGGAAGCTTTTAGCGTCATGTGGACTAGGCCCCTTGCTGGTATACTGCGACACTCACCGACACCACCTTGTCGCCGACCATCATCTTGCCGTCCTTGGCGGCGGCGCCCTGCGGCGAGATGCGCGAGATGTAGATGGCGTCGCTGTCGTCCCGGTACGGAGGGGAGCCCTTCCCGCCCGCTATGCTGAACCCGAGCCCGGCTCCGTCGCGGATCAACGTCGTGTGGACTAGGACCTTTTGTTGGTATACTGTGAAACAAAAAAAAAAACGTTAGGAGTTTTTTTGGTTTTTATGGCCCTGGATCTAGCTCTTTTGAGCCTGTCATTACTAAAGTTCATATCACAAATTCACACAATGCTTATAGAATTAAAGATTCACAAAATAAATACCGTACGTATTTGGAAACGCTACGACTTGTACTGTGATTTTGTAACCAGAGGCGGAGGCAGAGCAGGAGGATTTGGAGAATTTGCAGAAGTGCCCTGTGGCTGAAGTTCATAGCTGGCGTGATCACCACAGGCGCCTGGTTATTGTTCAGTTTCACCGGCTCCTTGTAATCCAGCTTGAACTCCTGGCTATTGTTTATGACCTCTAGAGTAACCACAACTACGTATGACCATAACTCACCAGGCGGAATGTACGATGCCGTGGATGGCGGCGGCGGGGAGGCCTGAAGCCGCTGGTAGTCGGCCTGCCCCGTGGGCGAGGGACTGAAGTTCACAGCTGGCGTGATCACGACAGGCGCCTGGTTGTTGTTCAGTTTCACCGGCTCCTTGTAATCCAGCTTGAACTCCTGGCTATTGTTTATGACCTAGAGTAACCACAACTACGTATGACCATAACTCACCAGGCGGAATGTACGGTGCCGTGGACGGCGGCGGCGGGGAGGCCTGAAGCCACTGGTAGTCGGCCTGCCCCGTGGGCGAGGGACTGAAGTTCACAGCTGGCGTTATCACCACAGGCGCCTGGTTGTTGTTCAGTTTCACCTGCTCCTTGTAATCAGGCCCTATCTCCAACCAATAACTGTTTATTTTGAGCCCTAGAGTTACAGGAATAGGGTTTATAACCGCGACTTACCAGGTGGAATGTACGGTGCCGTGGACGGCGGCGGCGGGGAGGCCTGAAGCCGCTGGTAGTCGGCCTGCCCCGTGGGCGAGAGACTGAAGTTCACAGCTGGCGTGATCACCACAGGCGCCTGGTTATTGTTCAGTTTCACCGGCTCCTTGTAATCCAGCTTGAACACCTGGCTATTGTTTATGACCTAGAGTAACCACAACTACGTATGACCACTACTCACCAGGCGGAATGTACGGTGCCGTGGACGGCGGCGGCGGGGAGGCCTGAAGCCGCTGGTAGTCGGCCTGCCCCGTGGGCGAGGGACTGAAGTTCACAGCTGGCGTGATAACCACAGGCGCCTGGTTGTTGTTCAGTTTCATCGGCTCTTTGTACTCTGGCTCGAATTCTTGAGCGTACTGGTTGCCGATGATCAGCGGTTTGGATGGAATGCCTCGGCCGGTTGGGATCTGGAAATTCAATAAGTGATTTTGAAAATTAAAGTCGCCAATATTACACGGTAGACATATTCGACATCTTAGACGGACAGATCAATCGCTAAAAATTGATTTATTTCGAATCGGTGAGGAAAATGATACAATATTAAACAGTCACGTCATATTCGCTACTGAATATAAGAAAATAAGTCATAAAATAATGGGTTATTGACTTTCAGTAAATTATTGAAGGTACATAACCCTTGTAATCCTTTAAATAGAAATAAGTCGAAGTCTGATTATGACATTACGCCATTTTACGCTACAAAGATCAGAGTAGATAACCTCGAATACAAAACAATGTCCTTTATCTCAAGGTTAACAGATCGCAGTCTGCGATAATACAATTTGAATTGCATTTCAGTTGACACTTCCTATGATGAGCCAAAACATTATGATTTTAGTGAATGAACTAATAATTTTGAGGATCATAATAAAGATAATCTTTTAACGATATAGATAAGTGAATAGAACTCAATCTAAAAACAACATTGGATAATATTTGAAAGCATATTTCTTCAGAGAACATCTATCGCTAAATTGACCTATATCGATCTTTAAATATCAGTGCTACGCTGATCTCATCGTTCAATATCAAAAGGCTAGAGTCTAGCCAGCATATGGAATCATTCTAATGAGGACTAAATTCAGGAGATAGTCAGCATAAAAGACATGAATAATTTAATAAAAATATAAACAATACCTGTCCATTCTCTAAAGTGGAAACTGTGTCAGTAGTGCTCGATACGGAATGGTGGCTCGCCCCACTAGGCGCTCTGCTGTGTGTCCTGTCAAAATAAACGCGTGTGATAAAGTATACAATGCAACTTGCATTTTATGCCGAAGTAAATATATGTACAGGCGACGGCACATAGAGCTAGATATTGTGGTATCTGTTTTTGTTGTAACAGGAGCTATTTTGTAACCAAAAAGTAAAGTCTGATGTGATGTCCACTGTACTTTTAATACGGTTAGCAAAACGGTTTTAAAAATCTTCACGTTTTGGTTCACCGGTAAAAAAAAAGTGTTTATTTTCGCAAGCCCGTATGTGACACTGAAACACGTAGCTTTACGATTTATGCCGTTGATTACTGCGAAACCGGAATTTTAAATTTAAATGTGTGAACACTGCAGTACCTACCACTGCAAAATGGCTGTGATAAAAGATTTTTAACTTAAAATACACTGAAGCTCGCTTATAAATTTTTTGTCTCATTTTGGTGGTTTACACAGTTTAGGGCGATTGACGCAACCAATTAGCATTACCGTTTTTTGCTATTTACCTGGTGGAATTAGGTGAATCCCTGGTGACGACAAGCGTCAACGTTTGTCCACTAGCTTTTAGGACTTCCACAGCATAGTAATGGTCCACCTCAACGACAGACGTGCCGTTCACTGACAGTACTTTGTCGCCCACCTGAAAATTAAACCGTACTTTATTATACACGTAGAAAGTGCTACATTTATAGTCGACTTTTATTGGACATAGCATTTCTCTGCGTGGGAGTCTGAACGTTTTACGCATTATGGGATTTCTCGTGGCATAAACACAATGTTTAATTAAAATTCCGTATCACTCATAACTTGATAAACATTTCAATTCACTGCTAATTGTCTACCAGAAAAACTTCACTTGGAATCTAAATATCTCATTCAACTTTTAGACACCTACGAGTACACAATTTTCGTTGACCAAAACACACTTAAAACGATTTAATGGAATACAAGATTGATGCGTGTCAAGCGCGTAACAGCAGCCGTAGTTATGGCCACAAATAAAGATGTCATAAGCGGAAATTGATTTCAAAGTCAATGTTGAACAACACCGTCGCAAAACTCGCAATAAATCCTTCGGTCAAGAAGTTACTATTTTCGTCTCTGAATCAATGTTTTTATAACTGAGACTGTAACCATTTGAACTCAGGTACTCATAACCTAAAATTTCCATTATGTCATATCTTGCACGCAGAAGAAATTCAATGACTGACCATAGGTATCTCAATTAAGTTTAAATGCCAGTGGGGTCGGGAATAAATTGACCAATCATTCACTTGATATTCAATAACAACGTTGATGTAAAATGCATTTTTGTATAGGCGATGAGAGATGATGATGAAAATTGAATTCAATCGCGATGCTCTGTAAAAATATTTGTTCGTCGTTTTGTCGTAGATTGGCGTGCATGATATTTTTTTCTGTTGAAGTTGTAGAGTGACACTTATAAATGAAGATAAAATACAGCTCGAAATTCATTCATCATTTTGTTACAGTTTAGAGGCAGGCTTACTGGATTTGTATCAAGAGACCCTAATTTTTCGTAGGAATTTATGTTTTGTTTATTTACGCTAAAAACATATTTATTTTCGGTCAAAATCATGCGTATACCCACCCTAAGACCAGCCATATACGCCGGGCCGCCAGGTGTGACCCTCGATATGAAGATGCCATCGTCATCGCCAATATATGGCGTGGAGCCGCGACCGCCAGCGATGCTTAGCCCGAGACCGCCGGCTGCGCGTGCGATCCTAACTTCTATGCATCGCTGGTCGCTCACCACTCGCGCTTCGCTCTCGGCACGGTCTGATACTGATTCACCTGGAAATTCAATAAGGTTTTAATACAAATAATAATCGGTAGGTATCTTATGACGAAAAAGAATAAGACTATCTCCACCTTTCCTGTTAATGGAATAGATGGAGAGGATAGAGGGCGCTGCTCTCATGTAAACAAACAGCTCCGTGTTTCGTTACCTTAAAAAATAGTAAAACTCGAAAAAGTGTAATAAAAACGTTTGATTAATAAAGTAAAGACTCTGATTAAGAAGTGATAGTGTTATCTCTATGAATAAAGCACAATTAATAACTAAAAACTAAGAAAATATGTGGACAGACTAAGTTCAGCTAAAACTTTGTTGTGAAGTGATAACATCTACATATTTTTGTGACAATACTTGAGAAACAACACAGTGAAGCAAAACAATCCCAGTGTTGATTGCTAAAAACAGTTTTGTGATATAATTCAAGAAACCTAAATCTGTTCCATCTTTAGATTTCACACTTACCTACTACATAATCTATTTGCGATCAATCAGCGCCATCTGGTGAGGAGTAGTTCACTTAATTACTCGAAGACAACCACCATCACTTGAAGTAAATAGTAATTACCAGCATACAACGCCATCTAGTAAGGAGTAGTAAAACTAACTACTCGACGACAGCCCTTACTATAAATAAATTACCATCAATCAGAGCCATCTACTGGCGAGTAGTATACCGCATCTTATACTTAAGTAATCGAGTGAACCTCACCAAAAGATGGCGTCCCAAGGGAATGCTGAAAATATAAATAAATGTGCAGCTTGTTTGGGAGAAATCAATCATAGAAGATTTCTTGTTTGCATGAAATGTTCAGGAAAATTCGATTTACCATGCGTTAATGTACCAGAGAAACGTTTCTATAATACAATGACAGCGGAACATAAGAAAAACTGGATTTGCCCAGAGTGTAAATCTAAACAGCCGAAATATGATAATACAAATACTCCTGTTCGCAACCAGATGCCAGCCTTGGATGACGAAAATAAACCACAAACTTCAAATGAAAATATAACATTCAGAAAAAGAACAACCAGAAACATTGACCTATCTGAGTCCATTGCTATAGATGACTCGCCGCCGCAGGGAGATACACTGATGTTCGATACCACATCATGTCAACCAGAGGAGAGCTTGTTGCTAACAGAAATACGCGAAATTAAAAAACAGCTAACAATCCAGAACCAAAATCAGGAGAGCTTCAAAAATGATTTATCAGATACAATTAAAACAGTTTTGGAAGGAATAAATACCATAAATAACAAACAAAAATTATTAGAAACTGAAATACAAGACTTACGTTCTACAGTTCAGGACAACTCACACAGAATAAGTGAACTTGAAAAAGAAAATAATAAACTTCGTCAAGATCTACAAAGAAGAGCTCTAAGTCAGGATTCTGCAAACCACAGTATTTTGCCTGGATCACCTTCAACAACTACGATGCAGCAACAGAAACCAGCAAGTGCCGTAGATCACAAAAATGAGATAAAAAATGCTCCAGTTAAATGTGTTGATGCAGGAGAGAGATGCAAGTTCCTGGTTTTGTATGGATTAAATGAATATCATCATGAATCCGATATTGAACTGTATGACAGAGTACTCGCAGTTTTTCGAGATATAACTCATACAAATTTGATGGGTTATATTGAGGAAATGGACCGTATAGGCAAAAAAGGCTACAGAAGACCCCTAAAAATAGAATTACTCAGCAAGCGGATGGTCAAATACCTGCTTTCATGTAGGAATATGTTCAAGAATTCTGGTCTATGGATCTCTGAATATCTTGACGAACAGGGGCTACGTGAAAGACAGCAGAGACGACTAAATTTCAGAAATAGTCATGAAAAAAGCCAAATAAATACACAGTCAAGGACAAGTCGCGCCAGGTCCACACTACCTACACTATCTCCCACCCAGGGTCAACCTAAAGAAGAACAACGACGAGCGAATAATCACTCCTTTCGCCCGTAATGAAGCCACAATCATATTCCAAAATATACGCAGTATCAAGAATAAAACCCACTTGCTGGAGGCTCTCACTGAAGAACGAGACTTTGCCGCTATCTGCTTAACTGAAACATGGATAACAGCTGCAAAAATTGATTTATTACACCTAGAAGGTTACAGCGTAGCGAGTATGTTTTGTAGAGCTACTAGAGAGGGGGGTGGAACTTGTATACTTTTAAAAAATTATATAGCTTCTAATGNCACTTAAAAATATAAAAATTGCAGAGCGCGAAGGAACTTTAGGACAAATGTATGGCAGACTAACGACTTGAGCGGTGTTGCGAGGCAAACCGACTTGCGCGGTGTCACTAAAATTCAAATTACGGCTTCTTATTGGCTGAAATCTATAACATGTGACCAATGGTTAGACGCGCGATGAGCAGATCTATCCAATGGCATTAAAATGTCAAAACCGCCAAAAATCGACTTAGGCGGTGTTGTTAGCTAAGGGACGAAAAGTAGAAGTGCCCCCACCAAGTCGAGCAAAAAAGCGGCACGGCCGTACCATCCTTTTCTCGAAGCAATTCAGGCCATTTTCGACCGCCTGTAACTTCGTTGTGGATAAAACTAGAAGGCTGAATTTTCATTAGCTATGCAGGCATTGTAAAGACACGGTATATTTAAAATTTTTGTCACTCACTGACTGACTCACTGACTCACCGATCCTCAAAACTCTAAGGCAATTCTAGTAGACCTAGAAGCTTCAAATTTGGAATATAAGTAGTGTTTGGTGTATGAATCAAGGAAAAACTAAAATATTTGGGGGCACGGTAGTGCAACCGCCAAGTCGAGTAAAATTTTTCTTTTCAAAATTATTGACTTGGCCATCGCACTAAATAATTTAATTTACACGTGTTTTCATGCGATGGCCAAGTCAATATATTTATGTAAAACGTTAAAGATTTCCTGGCCTGGACTTGGTATTACATGGATCTCACAACTTTTTACCGTAGAACAACTGAGTTGCGAGACTTGGTTTTTTTGACAAGTATTGTTTTTGACGGGATCAATTTTTCACCATATGTGACGACGGCGAATCGGTCATTCGACATACCTACTTTGGCTGCCATAATTTACTATTTTATTCGATGATAATTTTAGATAGGTACCTACGTTTTGATGACCATTTCATATTACATTGATGATTATTTCAATACTCAATACTTTATTGCTACACCACATTAGCATGTTATAAACATTTTGACGATCAAAGAATATTGGACAAGTTAGGTATAAATTTCATTCAAATTCAAAAGGTGTTTTAGTATGTTGCTTTAATAAAGATAAATATACCTATTTAAATTTTATAGATATTGGGTTATAAGAATTTTTTGATAATATTAAATTAATAACATGAATGTGACAGATTTGCGAGCTACTTTTTTTCTTATCAACACAAGATAACGTACTTACGTCATACTACGCAAAAACAAAGAAAAGCAAATAAAGTCTTGAACTTAACACTTAAGCTTTAATCTCTTTTTTAAATAGATTATAAAAAACATAATTAACTATCACTACATAGTATAAAACAAAGTCGCTTTCTGCTGTCTGTCCCTAATCCCTATGTATGCTTAGATCTTTAAAACTACGCCACGGATTTTGATACGGTTTTTTAGGGTTCTGTAGCCAAATGGAAAAAAACGGAACCCTTATAGATTCGTCATGTCTGTCTGTCTGTCCGTCCGTCCGTCTGTCCGTCCGTATGTCACAGCCATTTTTTTCCGAAACTATAAGAGCTATACTGTTGAAACTTGGTAAGTACATGTATTCTGTAAACCGCATTAAGATTTTGATGCAAAAATAAAAAAATAATAATAAATATTGGGGGCTCCCCATACTTAGAAATGAAACTCAAAAATTTTTAACTACATACATTTTCAAACACCTACGTGTGGGGTTTCTATGGATAGGTCTTCAAAAATGATATCGAGGTTTTTAAAATACTTTTTTTCTAAACCGAATAGTTTGCGTGACAGACGCTTCCAAAGTGGAAAAAAGTTGGTCCCCCCCCCCCCCTCTAACTTCTAAAATAAGAAAATGAAAAATCTAAAAAAAACATATCATGTACATTACTATAAAAACTACCAACGAAAATTGTTTTGAACGAGATCTAGTAAGTAGTTTTTTTTAATACCTCGTAAATCGTAAACCGCTTATTACCGCGTAATCTTTCATACAAATAACTTAAATTAAAAAAAAAATCATAAATCAATGGTACGGAACTCTTTGTGCGTGAGTCCGACACGCACTTGGCCGGTTTTTAATAGATAGAGTGATTCAAGACCAAGGTTTATAAAATATGTAATACCTACTTACTCACTTACCATCAGGTGATCCGTCTGCTCGTTTGCCTCCTATCACATAAAAAAAAAAAAAAAGCACCCGTGCCAAGCCGGGGCGGGTCGCTAGTATGCGATAATCCTTTTAGAAAATCTGCGAAAATCCCCATACAACAAATCATATTGTGCTACTTAATAAGTTAATACTGGATTATTATAATCTCATCCCTCATATCTTCGTTAAAACTTTGAGCATACCTACCCGCCTACGTACGAGCGATACGTCATTATTGCGCCTTCTACCTAAATGACACAGAGACGAACCAAAGGAAATTTACAAGCGCGTACATACACATGTAGCCAAGGTTATGAGACGTATAAAATATGCCGATTGCGGACATTTTCTTGATTAAAATCATGTAAAACATTCAAACATAATTATTTATCAATAAATCCACAGCAAATGACTAATTACGGCATTAACTAAATTTCAGACGGTCATTGGACAAGCATTGAAAGGATAAGATAATAATGTAGAGGCTATAAAATAACCCTCGAAGAGTAAGCGTCATCTCTCAATGATAACTGTCGCAAGGATGAAGTCGTGTGTGTTGTTGTTGGCACTGGCGGCGTTGGTGGCGGCGGAGGCGGCGGCGGGCCTGCAGGAGCCGATGCTGTTCTACCACAGCGCCGCGGGCATGGCGGAGGCGGCGCGCATCAGGCAGCACGAGGCGGCGCTGGACTTCGACGGCTCCCGCATCACCGGCGGCCAGTCCGTCAACGCGGGCGCTCACCCTCACTTGGCAAGTTGCTCCTTAAACGAATTCTAACGATTTTTATTTGAGGCAGAAATGGCGGAGAAGAGTCTTCGCTAGTATTTATTATTAGATGATTTCTATTCATATTAGAATCATTATAACTAAAATACCTACCTAATTACCTGTAGGTATAAGATAAATACCGATAGGTACCGAAATTATAAAAGTTTTCCGGATTAAAATAATACCAAAAAGGAATTAGTGAGCTAAAAATATTCGTACCCTTTTTGATATACAGACATAGATTAGATTCTCTAAGTATACAGAGTGGAAACGATAAGTGATCTCACTCTATTGTTTCTAAACTACATTAGATATCAAAAAACTGGTTACTGATCCTGAAAGTGCTTCACGAGCTCTATCAAACGGTACCAATAATAGTTTACAGAATAAACTAGATCTATCCTAAAATTCCATGTTTCCAGCTTTCATACATTTGGTACACAGTCATATAATATTAAAAACTAAATAAGATATCGTAAAACTGGTTAATGATCCTAAAAGTGCTTCACGAGCTCTCTCCAACGGTATTAATAATTGGTAACAGAATTAACTGGATCTATGCAAAAATGTATTGATTCTGGTGTATAAACAAGACCAAGTAAAGAAACACAAAAAGAACGCCACCGCTTCGTTATTTTACAACAGCTGAAAGTTTGTCAGCGCATGCTCCCAACATAAGGTAAGAAAATTGGGCGATCATGAAGTTTGGGTCATTGTGACTTTGCCAGCTACCTTAACTTATCTGACAAGGGGTTGGAATGGTCAAAACTATCTGGCTGATGAGGAAACTACATCGAATTGTTGCCCAAATAACAAAGGGACAATATTATTTGATCCTCTAAAAACTAATTGATCTTTTTTGTATGTGCACTTTTAAAAATAAACGNTTCTAATGAATGTAAGGAAATAACAGACTTGTCAATTGAATATATAATAGAAATAAGCGCAGTAAATGTTCCCACGCTTAATATTATGTTAATTGTAATATATTGGCCGAATAGTAGTAGAGAAGTAATGATTTTTAATATGCAGCTTGAGAAACTTTTGAATATTATAAGGTCTAAGTACTCGAATAAAAATATAATTATTGGCGGAGACCTTAATGTGGATTTTTTAAACGATAATAAACAGTCTAGGGACATAATGAATCTCTTTAAAAGTCATAATTTTACACTAAACGTAAAAGAACCAACAAGAATTACCGACAAAAGCTCTACGTGTTTGGATATATTATTTACTAATTTTGACTGTTCAAATTTTAAAAATAATGTTTGTGAGTTTGGTCTTTCTGATCATAAAGCAATAAGCATTACTCTAAAAAATCAGTGTCAAACAAATTCTAGTAATTTTTATTATGTATCAAAAAGAATTTTTNTACGTGTTGGATCTGTATCCCCACGCAAGCCTTATAAAGGACCGGGTCACTTTTGACCCGTGAGCTCCAAAGCGTACAAACATAATAATAATAATAATAATAATAATAAATCTTTGGACAATTTCACACAGCGCCAGCTAGCCCCAAAGTAAGCAACTTAATGCTTGTGTTATGGGTGCTAGCTTAACGGATATACTACTTATATACTTTTTTTTTTTTTTTAAATACATAAATATTATACATAGTCACACCCAGACCCGTCACAGAAATTAAAATTCATCATTTCATTTAAATAATTCTATGTAAGTACACATGTATAAAATTAGTCTTTCTGTTAGTGACTCAAGAGCGAGCTCGGCTAACTTTGGAGTGATAGCAGATCAGTACGTATTATGATAAACTTCAATGATAGGTTGTGAAACTTCATTCACAACAATGTAATTTAAATGTGAAACCTAGTTAAGTTATCATTGTAATTTTATTGAATTGTACTCTGTGGTTGTGCCTTTTAGTGTAGATGAAACTAATTAACAACTAGCTCTTATCTTAATTACCCTTATTCTACACATCATTACAGCCGCATTACCCATTGAAGATTAACTCCTCAGAGGAAATGGGAGTTATTTCTGTAGAGTCACCCCAGAGCGACTATTTATCGTTAGTAAAGATTATTTTATTTCCTTTACAGTCAGTGTAGAGTAATCTTAACAGTAATATGTCTGAAACATTACAAATAACTGAATGTCTTTCCTTTCGTCTTACTCATTAACAACAACGTAAACAGGTATTTTCTACAAAAACATTTGAACTTCGAGACTCTACCTCATGTATCATGCGTATCTCGTATAAGTATAAGTACTCGAATAAAAATATAATGATTGGCGGAGACCTTAATGTGGATTTTTTAAACGATAATAAACAGTCTAGGGACATAATGAATCTCTTTAAAAGTCATAATTTTACACTAAACGTAAAAGAACCAACAAGAATTACCGACAAAAGCTCTACGTGTTTGGATATATTATTTACTAATTTTGACTGTTCAAATCTTAAAAATAATGTTTGTGAGTTTGGTCTTTCTGATCATAAAGCAATAAGCATTACTCTAAAAAATCAGTGTCAAACAAATTCTAGTAATTTTTATTATGTATCAAAAAGAATTTTTAGTGCAAAAAATATGGAACTTTTTCGATTAGAGTTGAAAACAGTCAACTGGGAGCATATTTTAAAGTTAGACAAAAGTATAAATGAAAACTATGAAGCATTTCATCAAAAACTTATATCTATTCTAAACCAATGTATACCAATTAAAAAAGTAAAAATTCAGATAAAAAACAAACAGTGGTTAACAAAAGGCATCAAAACTTCATGTAAAAATAAACGTCTATTAAAAATATTATCAATTAAAGCAAATAATCCTACTCTTAACCTTTATTGTAAAAAATATGATAATTTATTAAAGAAAGTAGTCCAAATATCAAAAAGAAACCATTACATAAAAACCNTACACAGACACATCTTGTTCGTACATAGCCGGAAGAGGGAAGAGCGTTCTGCCGGAAACAGTTAACTTTTTAATATTTAATACACTTCCAAAGATAATATAATCCTAACAGAATAATGCTTTGTGGTAGAAACCAGTGAAACTTTTTCCCGGAAAATTAGCGACTTTCTCTACATTTTTTGTGTAAGTAATTTGGGATAAAATTACATGAAACCGAGCTCTGTAAATCACTCACGCTCTGATAAGTCAGTGTTGAACAGACGATACTGTATCAACGTAAATAAGTACTTAGGCTTATTTTTTATCAAAAGAGATGTAATTATAAATAGGTTCTATTTTGTAAACAAAATGTAAATAATTACTTGTAAAAAATGTCTTTGAAAGTACAGATATTGAAAGTAAAATTTTTAAAACAAAATTTTAAATACTGGAAAAGATGCAGCTCTATTATATCTTTGTGAATAAGGCCCTGTTTCCACCACGGCAGCACGGCGCGGAGCGGAGAAGTGGAAATAATGAAATCTGATTGGTTATTATTACTAAAAAAAAAACTTCTCCGCTTTAGTGGAAACGGGGCCTTTGAACATATTAACAGCAATGACAGGTAGGGTTTATTTATAAACATTTCATTGTGCACTGTGAAACATCATTAGGTTATGTTTAAAAATCGTGGGTTCGATTCCCGCCTTAGGCAGTTAGATTTTTTCAAGTAGTTTATTTATGATTTAGTTTGAGAAGCGACTAATCGCTAAGAAATTTTAATAACTAAAGAAAATGAATATTCTTATTTATAGCCTAGTAAATAAATAGTACATAAACACTGACTTGTTAAGCCTTCTAATAGCGCCCTTCAGATGCGCGAAGTCGGGTCTTTCAGTAGGTTCTTCAGCCCAACACCTGCGCATGAGTTCGGTCGCGTCGTCCGCGTCGCACGACCGGTGGTGAGACGTGTTGGGTCGCAGTCCGCTAGCGATCACTGTCTCGACGATTTCTGGATGAGGGTAGATGAGAGTTATTTAAAGGCAATGTAAAATTTTTGCCCTTAGAGCCAAAACACACGAGCGGTGCGGCGAAATCTTTGCGGTGCGGCGCCGCAACGCATCGTGTGCTTTGGCTCTTAGTAAATACTTAAGATAATGTATAAGTCTACTTACAATTATCATTCAGAAGGAGCATTATTATCTAAAGTTTAAGTAGAGGGTTTTCATTCAGGTAATTTTATAATTTTATGCTTCATATACGAGATAAGAATTTAATTAAATGAATCTTATCTTAATACAAATGGAAGTCTAACTAACAATTCGGTGCTTTTATGTCAAGCATTTGGCCATTCACGTATTCGTATAAACACACCAAAAACATTTCACACACTTTCGCTACAATATTCATAAATCCAGAAAATTCCCGAAAGTCGCATTCCAACATCAATCATTCCTTACCTTTGGGTGACAGCTCGATTCCTGGTCCGAGCCAGAACGCCCCCTGGCGGTTCACGATCTCATGCATGATGATCCCAAAGGAGTACACGTCCCCTTTTTGGGTCCCTTCCGGAGGCGGTTCCGGGAGGCGAAGCAGTTCGGGTGACGTCCACAGAAGACCTTAAGATTTGTTTTGTTAATAAGGGCAGTTTTTTTATCGACGTAAGGTCAAATCGTCTATCAAATGAGAAAAGTGTAGGTAGTAGTAGAATTGGGGATTCAGGGTAAAAGACAAGGTAAAGTTTAACTGACTTAGAAAAAACTATGGATGTTTTAAGTCCCAAAACGTGACAAGAAGTTACATAAATACCTACTACAAGTTTAGGTCTTGGACGGAGATATCAGGCAAAAAAAATTCACTGTATTTGTTAGATTGCATACCTATTTCAGTTTAAAACTTTATTACAGACCGATGAAACTGCCCTTAAGAAGCAATATAACTGACGCTAAATAGTCTTGCGTCACGTAATCGACGATATTAAAGAGTAGTGACAAAGTCATATCTTGTAAATTGAAAACGTGCAATATCTATAAAATTAGCAGACTTTTTCTCACTTACGAGTCCAGTAGCTGTGTGCTCTTGTATCTTTCTCTGATGTTCTCAAAGCGTGTAGACCAAAGTCAGTGATCTTCAGTACGAAGCGGGAATCTACCACGCAGTTGCTCGACTTCAAGGCGCCATGCGATCTGATGTCAGTGCCGTGGAGGTAATGCATGCCCTGTCATAAAAGTTTCATCATCATCATTGGATCATTAACCCCGTATTCACAAACGATGCTTGGTTAAGTGAAGTGGCAAATCGAACGCACAGCGTTGAATAGAACTCTGTGATTGGTTCGTGTGTCACACTGTGCGTCCGCGCGCACTGTGAAACCTCATAGTATTGTTTGTGAATACGGGCGTTAGTCTCTCTGCTGGAGCACGACTCTTTATAATTTACCAGAGCCAAATAAAGGGTTTGACCTACACAGTTAATAACTTCACTAACGAGTCGAAGAGGTCAAATCAACCTTCATTCATTTTCCACCAAGAATTCATGATTTAAAATTAGAAACAGTCTAAAAGGACGTTTTCAATAACTTAATTTTCCTATGAAAAATGTCGGCAAAGTTTCCAATCAGTCTTTGTAGGGCTTAAAATCTTTATTAAATACAGGGTGTTAAGTAAATGGGTATATGAGCCGACACTAGCCCATTTTAACATGGTCATATAAATGGTATGGTGAAGTCAGAAAATTGATATCTTCATTTTAATTATTTTAATTTTCATACAAATCGGATTTTATAAAAAATATTTTGTATGAAAATTTAAAAAAATAAAATGATGATATCAAATATCTGACTTCACCATACCATTTATATGGCCATGTTAACATGGGCTAGTGTCGGCTCATATACCCATTTACCTAACACCCTGTATAACTCATTGGAAGCAATCTATTAAAGGGCATAAATCTGTGGAGCTTCTGATTTATCTATACAAGAGAGAGAAATCAATAAAGGAAAGTTTTCTCAGTCATTCAGGTACTCCCTGCCTAAACAATTTTCCGAAACATAAAGCTGAAATTGGGCAGACAAAGAAAAGCAATCGAGATTAATTAATATATTAATACACGTGTCTTTGTATTTGAAACTTCTGGTAGAAGAAATGGGAAATTAAGGTATTCGGCTTTTAGAAAACGAAGCCGCGGGCTACCACTAGTCTAAATACAACACTAAGCACAGTAAAGGAACACGATTCTCATTTTTTGTAGCAAAATCATACCTAGTAACCACTGCATAAGATAATCCCTTGATATACTGCTGTCTGATATGTTCCACTTTGAACCTCGAGTCTGGCTGGCTCAGGGAGATATCACATATTTTGACAATGGCTTTTGATACAGTTCAATGAACAGACTTTGACGAATTTCTGCTTCATGCTTCGGGATTGGAAATCCTTTGACGTAGAAGACTCGTAATATCTCCACCAAAAATCGGAGCATGGATCGAATTTGTAATTTTGTGGGTATTTTAAAAAACGAAGCTCATTGCATTTATGCATTGGTCTGTTCATGCAAAATTAATACAATGAGTTTATTTATTATCATTCATTAGCTAATTGTCAATTCATAATTCATTAGGGTCTGATTCATTTCAATAAACAATACAATGTTTCTTATGGAAACATATTTTCAGATGGATTTATGCAACATGCAATTTATTTATACGACATTTCACAAACTGTTATAACACTACATAATATTTCCGTAATTTTATTTATAAATTGGTCATTTCATTTAGAGAAGAAAGGAAAGAAATAGAAACAAACACAATTTTTTTTTTTTTTTTAAATGTCTTTGGACAATCTCACACAGCGCCATCTAGCCCCAAAGTAAGCAATTAATATGCTTGTGTTATGGGTGCTAGCTTAACGGATATACTACTTATATACTTTTTTTTTAAATACATACATATTATACATAGTAACACCCAGACCCGTCACAGAAATAAACGTCTATTAAAAATATTATCAATTAAAGCAAATAATCCTACTCTTAACCTTTATTGTAAAAAATATGATAATTTATTAAAGAAAGTAGTCCAAATATCAAAAAGAAACCATTACATAAAAACCATGAGAAAAGCAAATAATATTTCCAAAACTATGTGGCAAGTAATAAAGGAAAAAACAAATAGACAAGTAAATAAAAATATTAAAAATATAAAATTAGAAAAGAACAATAGTAAAAATACTACAGACGAACCCAATGAGGTCGCAAACATTTTAAATAAATATTTTGCATCAATTGGTTCCAATCCAACAATAGACAAAGAGCCAATTGGTAGGCCCGTAATCGCAACAAATGACAGTACTATGTATTTAAACCCAGTAAGCCCACTCCAAGTAGAAAATCTTATTAAATACTTAAAAAATAAATCTAGCTTTGGATTTGATGAGTTTCCTCCTAAATTAATAAAATATTGTAAAGATGAACTAATTTTACCATTGACCGACTTAATAAACCAATCATTTCTAGAAGCAACTTTCCCAAATTTACTCAAAACTACGATAATAAAACCTATACCAAAAACAAAAATGCAGACTCAACCTAGCCAGTATCGTCCAGTGGCTTTATTATCCACGTTTTCNTTATGATTATGAAATTAAAATTCATCATTTCAATTTCTGCCCGGCCGGGAATCGAACCCGGGACCTCTTGGCATAGTAGTCCGTTCTGAACCACTACACCAAACGGCCGGCTTGAAATCTACAATCTGAATTACATCTAATGAAACTTAGACTATTGGAAATGACCAAAATAGTATTTTTAACAGCAATAAAACTACTCACCCGCACAATATCATGCATCAGGCTGACTTTGAACATCCAATCCAACTTGATCGTTTCATTTTCCAAAATATCCTGCAGCGATCCTTTAGGGCAGTACTCTGTCAGCAAACAACAGTGAGGCGGATCAACGCACGCGCCGTAAAACCTTGCCAAGTGATCGTGTTCCAGATCCTTCATCTTTTTTAGTTCTAGAAGGAGAGGTCTAGTTAAGTCTATGCGTTGTTTATCCACTTTCTTTATGGCCACTCGGCAGCCTTTGTAGTATCCTCGACGAGTGAACACTTGTCTATCACCCGGCAGAGAAGTAGCTTCGTCTGAGTAGGCAGTCTGTAAAGAAGTTTGATATTAATAATCTTTAATTCAGCACGTACCATCATCATTATTTCAGCTACAGTACGTCCACTCCCCCATATTGACTGGTTGCTAGCGGCCTGCATCCAGCGATTTCCTGCTACCTTTATGATCTCATTTAAGCAATGTACTATTCTTAGTTCCGTATCTCTTCAATAGAAAAGCAGCAATAATATTTCTTCGACTAAATACCACCCATATAAAAAATAATACTACAGCAAACCCATTTGCAGGAATTTATCAAACGGCTCCCGTGAAATATGTGATAATCCCGAATTCTTTTCGGATGGTTTGAGGAAAAATACAATAAAGGATCAAAGGAAATGATTACTTGCTTTGCTACGCACTTCGATAGGCATGAAATCCTTTACAAAAGGTAATAAAAGTTCTTCAAGGGCAGTGTATTGAAGGGCTAATATTGGTAATCTAATTGATATAGTAAACGCTCAAACTAGAAATAAATTGAAGAAGTTAGAAAAGGTTTTCTCCAAGTTTGGATATGGGTACAACAAGTGCAAATAAGGTAACCAAAAATGTTTCCCTCATTTCAGGTTTGTCAAAGCACAGTTGCTGTGTGAACTGGATATTTCTTAAACATTTCTATTTGAACGAAAGCAGGCTTTATTTACAATTTTTATTGCTCTACTAAAGGAGCCACACAGGTAAAATATCGATGCTGTTTTCGGTGCATAACTCTAACGGTATAATGCGACCCGCCTTTTCAGTTCTAAAGTCAAAAAGAAAGCAAACTAATTCAGTGGCATCTGCATAAACCTTTTTAAAATACAACACTTGATCAGGTATAGCGGTAAACATACCCACCCACAAAGTTTTAGCAATTCTAAATTGGAAAACTCTTTCTAATATGCTAAGTTGTCTGTGGACCTAATGTATGTATGTATTCCAACAAAATTTACCATTTCTCGATGGGTTGGGTTCACTGGGTGATTTGCTCCAGCAGGAAATAGGGTTTTGACTTGCTCGTTATCTGTTTCGTTGGATGTCGGAGTATTTATTTGAATATGTGGTGTGGATACGTCGGCATGTTATTTTATTTTATCAGAACGTAAGGGTAAAGTTTCATGATTTATTTAGTTTGTGAGGATGTTGATACGTTCACAAATCTTCTCTTTCGGGAGCAGGTATGTAAGTACAACATGTACGTATTTAGATACACCTACTCTGTGAGTTAATCTCCATTTAATAATAATAATAAATGATTCCAAGAAACATACTAATCACCGACCCCAAACTGAGCTAAAATTTTACAATGGTGATTATTCAAATTTCTCATCAGACTTCTGTGATATTTCTTTCTTTTATTTAAATGAACAAAACGTTCGTAACACACCATAACGAAGCTAAGAATCCCTTGCGTTAAATGGGCACCATTACTTGGAATTAAGGTGGCCAGATCCTCATTAAATCTATGGTGAAGAGAGAAATGAGACCATAAGGAAAATTACAAATCCACCGCATTTTTACGGTGCACAAAAGCCATGATTGAAACCCCCAAATTGCTTGTTATTTGTCAAGGTTCTTATTTATTCAGGACATCGATTTTGTGGTTATTTTGATACGAACAATGGTTCAAAAAAAGACATGCCAAAATAAGATGTATAATGGTCAACATCAGAATGTTTTTTGAAGAGGACCCTGACTCTCGTTACACAGGTTAAACTTATTTTCATTTTCATTTTCAGAATACATTTTTGTTGCAAAATAAAAGCTAATTACAATAAAATTTCGCATGCAATAAATTGAATGAAATAAAATGAAATAATATCTTTCATATAATTTAAACTAAGATTTGGCACTTATGATCAAGAAGTCACAGAGTTTCTACAAAATTACAAATTCTCATAATGTTTTTTCAACTTTATTGCTTTAACCACCACTGTAATATTTTACAAAATGATTTATTGTTTCACGAAATCGGAATGCTATTCACACAACTACTTTCCCGTCAGAGAATGATCCTAATATTCATAGTCATCAACATTTCAGCCACAGGACGTCTACTGCCATTGATTTCCTGACCAGTTGATCCTAACATCAAAACTCTTCAATATCAGCTGAAAAGAAACAAACGCTATTTGAATTTGGAATGCCACTCACCCCAGAGCTGTACCTTCGAGCCAGGGAATGCATGCTCCCGCGCAGCCGACCTCCTGGGGGCAAGACGTCACTCCAACTGACGCGCCACGTCATCATCGCTATCTCTGCCTCTAGTTTGTAGTGCCTGTCAAAAGAAAAGGACTATTTAGTCGACTGGTGGGAAAGCGGACTGGAACGGGACTATTCCCACCTCTCGTTCCTACCACTGCAACTCCTGTGTAGCCAGGATCTACAGCTTGACCGCCATAAAAACCTAACCAATGAAGGTCAAGTTTGTCCCGGGGGAAAGTTAAACTGTCATTGGACTCGCAACGAAATTAATCAGAAGAACATAGGAGGAGTTCGAAATTAAGGTTCGACTTCCCTCCATTGCAAAGCGGATTTTTTTTATGCATAACAAGGCAGGTATTTGACCACAATCGCACCTGATGTTAAGTGGGATGCAGTCTAGGATAGTACGTATCTGCCCTGTAAGTTTCATTCTGTAACGTTCATTCTTTGGCGGTGCGTGCGCGCGAGTGCACGCACTATCATTAGCTCCGTAAAATTGTATTGTTTTTAATGGTAAAACGCTAAAGTCTCACAACAAAGTTATATACATCGAAACGTTATTAAAAAACATAAACAGTGAACTGATCAACTAGTGAAAATAAGTGACAACAGTGCGTAAAAAAGTGTAAACAAAATATCAAAATCACCGAAGTAAACAGTCATTCTCAATGACGTGCGTGTGTGACTCATAGTGCGTGCGCGTGTTCCGAATTCATTGCCTTTTATGGTCATAAAAATCGAAACCAAAAAGTGAAAGTGAGCGAACTGTACCAAACTGTACCAAATATTCAGCGCCTATCCTAACGATCTCGATGGCGCAGCGCTAACTTTTATGACTGTATTGACCGTGGGTTCCAAGTTCAAATCCCACACGGAAAAATTTTTGAATATTTTTTTTTTTTTTTTTGTTACGAGAATAATAGATACAATGTCTTCAAAGAAAAGCGACAGCAAAGAAACAGCACCTATAGTTTGTTGCAGATGTAAATCTCCAATTGATCTCAAACACTCGCTAAAGTGCATGATCTGTAGGAAGAATTATGATTTCGACTGTTCTGGAACCTCGGAAAAACTGTATCGCTTAATGGACCAAAACTCAAGACAGAAATGGAAATGTAAAGATTGTATATCAGCAAAAAATTTGTCAAATGTAACGACCAGGAAAAAGCTCTTGAGACAAAAAACAAATCAGCCTTCAACCAAAGAAACAATGTCATGTCCTACTCAAAAATCCTGTGAGAAATCGTCCCCGCAGAATCAAACTGATACATCTATTACTACCGAAACAAACTGTTCTACACTACAGAAAGAGATATACTACGATTCTCATATACTTACAGAGAGGGAATCCTCCGAATCTCCGGATGATAAATGCTACACTGTATCAAATGAGCTGTCTAGGAGCGCTGATTTTACTCTAAATAATGTAGTAGTAGACCGCCAAGATGACGAAACTATAGCACAGCTGACATCAGAGCTTGGCGCCACGCAGAATGAGCTTGAACGTACAATATTGGAAAATAATAAATTGCACAGACAAATTAAACAGATGACAAATGAAATACAATTACTCAAAGAGTTATGCAAACAAACATCTGACAACTATTGTTTCCCCAATAGCTGTGATAGGCAAAAGAAGAGACATTCTATGTATATTGCGAGATCTTCTGACCAATCCTCGATGTTTACTCCTACTAGAACGTGTTCTGCAAACTCAAACAGGACCGATACTACCAGTCTTCAAAGCAGAATAACTGTGTTATTATCTGACTTAAAAACCGCTAAGGAGCAGATTAAAAGCCTAGAATTTGAAGTTAACAATCTTAAACGACAATTAAGCGAGAATCAGACATCTTTGAAGCACACAGATTCTATATCAAGCAACATAGAGCCACCAAAGACACCCAAAAAGATATGGCCAGGCAGCCAGATAACACAGTCATCTAAACGAACCATACTCATTTACGGATCCCAACAATGTGTTGGTTTGGCTTCTACCCTGATACAAGCAAGACAAAACTCGGAGTACACAAAGAATTGCGTATTATATAATTACCAAATAGTCGCTGAAACAAAACCATATGCATTGAGCAAAGATGTATTATTGCGAGAAGATAGGGGTACACATCTCAAACCTGGCGACAAACTAGTATTAAGCGTGGGAGAAAATGATTACAACCCGGAAATGACAGTATCGATACTTAGAGACATTATAGTAAAGTATAGTGATATAAGTATTATAATATTAAGCGTCTTAAAAAACCATAACTTAAATATTGCGCATCTGAATAACAAAATTAGAATGTTATGTAATAATTATAAAAATTGTCACTTCGTAGTTTGTAATCAATCTGGAAAAACATTTGACATTTGTGAATCTATTAATTATGTTATTGACTCTATTGACTATAATGATATGTACATCAGTCCTGGACAAGTAAGAAAACTGATATGTCGTAATAAACCAAACAAAACTAACGAAAAAATAGCTCTTAAGTACCCTAGAGGCACAATTCCCTACTACTTCGCACGTGAACACACTCAAATTACAGGCCCTGCGGGTGAGGACTCTATAAAAAATCATATTAATACCACAACTATAGAGAAAAGAGGCACTATTCCGTATTATTTTTCTAAAGTAAATAAAAAACAGACATTTTTTCGAGCCTAATAAATTACTGACTTATTTTAAAATTCTTCATCAAAATATTGCCAGTGTCTTATCTAAACAAGAAATTATAGAAATGACATTAGAAGAACTAAAAGAAGGTTCCGAAGAACCAGATGTACTCTGTTTCACGGAAACTTTCTTAAAATCTGGCCATGAGGATTATATAAAGTTCAATAATTATGAGATAGCAAGTAGCTTTTGCAGAAATAAAAGTAGGGGTGGATCTTGTATCTTCGTAAAAAAGGGCTTGATATTTAAAGAATTAACATTCCTTAAAAATCATGCATCTCAGAACCTATTTGAAATATGTGGTTTAGACATTCCTTCTATAAAATCGGCCATAATATGTATTTATAGAACTCCGTCTTCAGATCCGACTCTCTTCATAAAAAGACTAGAGTCTCTACTATTCGAAATGTTTAAAAAGAACAAGTTCAAAGGTAATGTGATTATAGTAGGTGATTTTAACATTAACATATTAAAACAAAATTCAATTACCAAATACTTTCAAGATGTATTATATAACTATAACCTAACAAATCATATTAATGTTCCTACACGGAAATCTTCGTGTATAGATCTTATTTTAAGTAACATAGTTAAAGCAAACGCCTCAGTACTGCCTCTGCACCTCTCGGACCATAATACAGCACAAATGATAAGCTTTCCCATTAAGTGTAAACAATTAAAACCGGCCTTTCATTACATTTATGTGAGAGACTACAGTCCTGAAAATATGAGTAAATTTGAAAAGTGTCTAGCTAGTCTCTCTTGGTCAAATGTATATGCAGAGACAGACTTTAACAAAGCTTTTAGTGAGTTCCACGAATTGTTTTGCCTACTTTATAAATTATGTTTTCCAAAAGTTAAAAAAAAGGTAAACAATATTAAGAAAACGAGACATAATTGGATTAGTAATGGCCTTCGAGTTAGTTGCAAGAGAAAAAGATACTTACGTTACCAACATTACAAATATAAATCAAATTTAAGCAAAAATAAATACAAATTATACTCTAACATCCTACAAAAATGTATAACTAAATCAAGAAAGAATGCTAACATTAAATATATAAATAACAGCAATAATAAATGTAGAGCATCGTGGACTATAATTAAAAATGAAATAGGCAATAACATGAATCTAAATAGTATTGACAATATAAAAATTGATAATGTTATTATAACGGACCCTACAGACATTGCAAATGCATTTAATGGACATTTCATTAATTTGACTTCGAATATAAATAATAAACGTAATGTGTTAATTAATAACAAAAATAAACAAAGTAACTCAATATTTTTGAAACCTATGACACGTAAGGAAATTAAAAGTATAGTTATGTCCTTAAAAGGTACACAATCAGTGGGCTATGACGAAATTACTACAAAAATATTGAAAACTTGCATTGAAAAAATTATAGCAGTTGTGACTCATCTGGTAAACTTCTCATTTGAATCGGGAATTTTTCCAGAGGTGTTAAAATTATCTATCGTAAAGCCNGTTAATTAATCGTAGCTTAATTTTATACCTAAGTTAGGTCTAGTCAGTTCTCGTTCAAATAACTTTCTCAGTATTTAAAAACAAGTCAATAATGTAAAAGTATTAATTAACATTACAAAGCAATCCTGTATAATCTAGATCATACAGTTCTTGAATCTAATCTCGCTTAAGTAACTTCCTCAGTATTTAAAAATAAGTCAATAATATATAAGTATTAATTAACATTACATAATAACCCTGTGTAATCTAGATTATTCAGTTCCTGAATTTAATCTCGTTAAATAGCACATATCAATAACCTATAAGTACTAATTATCATTAGATAGTAACCCTGTATAATTTAAATAGTTAAATTGTTCAATTTAATCTCGTTAAATAACTATTGACGCAAATCGCATTGTTATTTACTCGTAACTCGCAATCTAAACTCACATAAATAACAAACCGGTTTGCTACGCGTCAATAGTACTACCAGTTTCTCGATAACTTTTAAATACTCGTAGTAAACAAACATTGTAAGAACGATTCACCGAGCGAACTCATTTGCATATTTATCAGTGAGACGCATTTTTTCTATTCGCCACGGCCGGCACTCGCTCGCTAGATGATTCATAGCTAGATTTTACCTGCCTAATGTTTGCGCGCCGCGCCAAGCTGCATTCCATTTACATTAGGAAATATTGTTTATTTTTTTTTTATTGTAACTAAAACTTAACCCCTTAACTGCCATTGTCTTGTATAACTTTTAATAATTATTATAGAAATTATTAACATTAATCAGATGCCTATGCTGAGCATACTAATTTAAATAATTTAAACTAGAAATAATAATAACAAGTACCATGCATACTATTACTGTATTAAATAAATATTTCAAGTAATAATTGAATACTCGTAATAACAAAGTAAACAACAGACTCGTTTAATTAGTTCATTGGTAAATTGTAAACAAAAGGTCAAAGGTCTTAATAACAATTATCTTATAACATTGTTTCAAAACTAAGTTAACTAAAATTAGCGTTTAATTAGTTCATTGTAAGCAAAAAAAATTGNGAATATTTGGTGCTCATTTCTTTTATTTTTGAGGACCAACAAGTAATGATCAGATATAATTTTTACATCTCAAATTTTTTTTGCGTAGTTCAAAAGAGGTTAAAATATCGATCGATTTCATTTATTTTATGTCTCAAAGAAAGAGGATCAATCATTAAAATAGATGACCATTTAGATTTTTTTATTTGCCGTTTTTGCTAATTTAAAAAGATCATTTAAATACATGTCAATAACAAATAGCTGCCAAAGCCACGATGAACCAAACTTCATGATGGTCCAAGGTTCTCACCCATGTTGGGAACATGCGCTGACAAACTTTCAGCTTGAAACTGGCTCTTGCTCTATAAATTACTTAGTTAGTTTCAGCCAAATGACGTCCACTGCTGGACAAAGGCCTCCCCCAAGGTTTTCTACAATGAACGGTCCTGCACTGCCCGCATCCAGGCTATTTCCGCGACCTTTACCAGATCGTCGGTCCACCTAGTAGGAGGCCTGCCCACGCTACGTCTTCCAGCCCGTGATCGCCACTCGAGAACTTTCCTGCCCCAACGGCCATCGTCTCTACGAGCTATGTGCCCCGCCCGCCATAAATGACTTATACAACAAATAATATGATTGTTTTGATTTCAGGGCGGGCTTGTGATCACCCTCACCAACGGGCAGCAGTCGGTGTGCGGCTCGTCCATGCTGACCAACAACCGCGCGGTGACGGCGGCGCACTGCTGGTGGGACGGCCAGAACCAGGCGCGCCAGTTCACCGTCGTGTACGGCTCCAACCGCCTGTTCTCCGGCGGCTTCCGCATCACCACCAGCAACATCCTGATGCACGCAAGCTATAACTTCCGCACCCTACATAATGACGTAGCGATCATAGTCCATCAATGGGTTGCCTTCGGAAGTGAGTGCCCGACAGGGTCCATAATTGTATCTTACCTTACCACTAACACCTTTTGTAAACATTATGGAAGCAATAAACTATTGAGTATTGAGTAAAGTAGATAAGTTAAAATGACAAGAGATATTACCTACATCAAGTTTAATTGAATAGTCCAGTCAACCATTTGACATAGCTACGTTTTTCTGCGAAATATTTCCACGATATAATAAATACCTTGGTTTAATGTAGACTGTTTACAGTAATGTAAGTTATCAAACAGCTATCCTAAAGCTTCTCTGTTCAGCCAATAACATATTAAGCGATAAAAGCTGAGATTTGTTTCATCATCCACCTGAATAAGCATCTGGGCACTGAAACTTTTATCACCAATATTCGTAAAATCTTCATGGTAAAGAAGAACGGTCATCTGTGACCCAGGCCCGACAGAAACGAGACATACCTCAGTTTTTTTGTCATGTCTTAATTAGTTAAATTATATATTTTTTATAGGCATGTATTTAAATGATCTTTTTAAATTAGCAAAAACAGAAAATAAAAAAATCTAAATGGTCATCTATTTTAATGATTGATCCTCTTTCTTTGAGACATAAAATAAATCAAATCGATCTATATTTTAATCTCTTTTGAACTACGCAAAAAAATATTGAGATGTAAAAATTATATCTGATCGTTACTTGTTGGTCCTCAAAAATAAAAGAAATGAGCATCAAATATTCAATATTGTGATACTTTTTTAAATAATTCGATTTGTATAAATTATTTTTTGTCTATATCAAATAATCTTCAAAATAATTATGTTATGGTACTTATTTTTATTAAGTTGTAGTCAAAGGATGGAAACTATTTAAAGGCACTTGATGTTCAAAGATTTTCTTAATTAGTTAAATTATATATTTTTTATATTCGAAATCTATGTATAACACCAAAATATTACCCTTTGTTTTTGTTTAGGCGTTATACAAAAACTAATACAAAATGCTTATTTATCACCAAAATTGGTAAATGTATGTAACTAAATGTCTATTACAGCTGCTATGGAATGTATCTAGGTGACCTGGAGATACAGCCGGATTATACAGGGTGGAAAAAATAAAAAGTTACAAACTCCAAAAATTCAATGTTACCAGCTTCCATAATCTGTACCCTATTATTGGTACCATTTGAAAGAGCTTGTAAAGCACTTTCAGAATCAGTAACTAGTTTTTCGATATCTTGTATAGTTTAAAAATAATCGAGTGAGATCACTTATCGTTCCATATGTATAACCACCCTGTATAATCCGGTTGTATCTCCAGGTCACCTAGATACATTCCATAGCAGCTGTAATAGACATTTAGGTACATACATTTACCAATTTTGGTGATATATAAGCATTTTGTATTAGTTTTTGTATAACGCCTAAACAAAAACAAAGGGTAATATTTTGGTGTTATACATAGATTTCGAATATAAAAAATATATAATTTAACTAATTAAGAAATGACAAAAAACTGAGGTATGTCTCGTTTCTGTCGGGTCTGGGTTTTTTTTGTATGGGGCGTGACCGTTCTTCTTTTGTGAAATCACGTTTACACTTTCTGTTATACATAGCTACCATCAACCGCATTGCGTTGCCGAGCGGAACCCAGCTCAACAACAACTTCGCCGGCCAAACAGCGACAGCCGCAGGTTACGGACGCACCGGCGATAGTAAGTCGAACAATGTTTTTGAGATTATTTTCTGGAAAGGGAACGCCCGCGGAACTCCAATCAACAAAACAATTTACCACTTGGTTTTTCTAAGTTAATCTATATTTATATCTACGAGTAGTTA
The DNA here is from genome assembly GCF_004193835.3 of Ostrinia furnacalis. NCBI lineage: Eukaryota > Metazoa > Arthropoda > Insecta > Lepidoptera > Crambidae > Ostrinia > Ostrinia furnacalis. The sequence continues at coordinate 740,112 of NW_021134344.1, read as the reverse complement.
AAAGTCTTTTTTTCACAACAAGGAAGCTCTTGGCTCACATCTCACTATGTGAGATGATGATCATGTTATTAATAATATGCATATAAGAGTATATGTATAATTTCGGTGTCCTTGGTGTAAGTAGTTAACTTTAGGAAAATCATCACGGTGACGTAACCCATTTCAGACGCGGCCATCGGCCAGAACCAGGACAAGCGGCAGGTGAGCATGCCGGTGATCACGAACGCGGCGTGCGCGTCCACATTCGGCTCCAGCACCGTGATCGCGTCCACGCTGTGCACCAGCGGCGCGGGCGCGCGCAGCGTGTGCCCCGGCGACTCGGGCGGCCCGCTCTCCGTCGGCTCGGGCACCGGCCGCATCCTGGTCAGTACACAGTACACACGCCGGACAACTCGACATAATTATTATTCGCCGCTCTCTCTGAATTCTCTGGCCACGTTGCACTAAAAGACACGTATGCCTTTTCTTGCGTGATTAATAACATTGCAGGTTTATTGCCTTTCTTTTTGTATTTTATGGGTTATTATCTGTATAAATTCACCTGCGAGCATTCATAAGATTTGGTGATTAACTCTAAATAATGTGCTCAGAATCTGAATTTCAAGTCCACTTTGTGTACTTACGTATTATGATAAGTGTTTCCGTCGTGTCGGCAGATCGGCATCACGTCGTTCGTGGCGAGCGCGGGCTGCGCGCGCGGCTTCCCCGCCGGGTTCGCGCGGGTCACATCCTTCAACTCCTGGATCCTGCAGCGACTATAAGCCCTCTGACGATGTTATGATATGGAAATAAAAACTTTTATTTAACTATCGATTGTTTCTCAGTCCCACGCAGCCAAATGACAAAGCAACAAACCATTAACTTGAAAGAATTAAAAAGTGGAAAAGCTTTTTACTATTTAATAATTTTTAACTCAAACAAAACAATTTGAAATCTAGTCGTAACTTTAGATAATTCAATGTGCACTTGAATGTAGAAGGTAAACATAAACAACAAAGAATTATCTCGCCTTCTAAAATAGAGTTAGTAGTAAGGGCGCTTCGTGTCGTGCGTTTGCTATACCGCACACTAACTATTGGTAATTACAAATATTTTATTTAGCAAACACACCGTTTACGCATACACCTTCAAATAACAATAATACATTGTCAATTTTATTCCGACGCAGGTGTCATACTTGTCATAAAATTTACCGTGTGCGGTCCTGCAAACGCACAGCAAACGCACGACACAAAACGTCTAAATTGAAAGCGCCCTAAGGCCCAAATCATGCGGAGTCATTCAAAGTCAAAATAAAAAGGGGCCCCTTAGAGGCTCCCTTTGTTTCATTACTTAGTTATCTATTTTGACGTTCAAAGGTGCCAAAATATTGATCTGAACTAATTTTTCAACTGTCGGATAAAGATGAAGAATAATAATTATGAGTAGGTAAGTAAAAAATTGTATGCTCTTTGAACGGAACATAGTGATACTACCTACTGTAACATGTCACCATTTTACCTATGATTCACAATAAATATTTTTGTATTTGTAAGTTAGGCACATACAGTCTCAGTAAATTGTAAAGGAGATATTATCAATATGTCAAGCTGCACTCCCAATCCCAATTCGCTATTGCGCACACACAAAATTGCGAGTGTAGCATTATATGCCTGCCTTCCTTTCATCTGCCTATAGCACTTAAGACCTCTTCATATCTATTTTTTTAAACTCGTCTGTCCGTGACGCTGAGGTCTCGTGTTTGATAAGATGCTAGGAATGCATGGTCAAATTTGTCCAAAAAAACAAAGGAAATGGAACGAGCCGCTGTGTAAAATTACGTATGACTCTATCTATGTTCATCTTGTATGAATGATACACACCGTGCTGAGTCAGAAACGGTTCTCGTCTTATTGCCGTTGCTTCCTTGTCAGGACTACGGAACCCTAACAAACGGAATGTCATTTCATGATTATATCGGGCTGAAGCAAGTCTAGGGCACTGTGTTAACATATTGTAAAATTAGTCCTAGAATTGAATAAGTATACCTACCTAGCTTAGAAACGAGTACCTAATAAAAAATGTAAATGTAGGTGACAACATCATTTCTTTTTTCAAAAGACGAAAAAATACATTAATATATCACAAAATAAACACAGGAGAACCAAAGTGACCGACATAACTCGCAGAGTTGCTAAAATCATGTGGCGGCGGGGCACGTAGAATAAAATAGAATAGAAAGTATTTATTTGTCTCAAAACAGGTTTCATTTACAGTTTATCACAGAGACGTGACTCGTAGAGACGATGGCTGTTGGGGCAGAAAAGTTATCGAGTGGCGACCACGGGCTGGAAGACGAAGCGTGGGCAGGCCTCCTACTAGGTGGACCGACGATCTAGTAAAGGTCGCGGAAAGAACCTGGATGCGGGCAGCGCAGGACCGTTCATTGTGGAAAACCATGGGGGAGGCCTTTGTCCAGCAATAGAAGTCATTTGACTGACACGAACGAACGAAACACGAAGGAATAATTGATCGGCTGCAAGCATTTGATTAATAGTGTGTAACTCCCTCAAAATAAGGCTAGACTGTCGACATTCGCTTCCTCTAGCGTAATTGATGCCTGCAGCCACAAATAACCGCAGCGAAGCTTGTATTGTGTCCGATACGTGTAACACCAGGTATGGCAGCCATTGAGTTGTGGAAGCGAAATCTTAGTAAGTATAATAAATAAAATGCATTGCAATTGTTTCATTTTATTTATTGGTGTGCTGCGCGTGTCGTAGTAATTTAGTCGCTTAAATCCTGGCGCGTATCCAGGCGGCGAAGGAGGTAACGCGGGCGAAGGCGGCGGGGAGGCCGCGCGTGCAGCCCTCAGTTGACCCGAAGGAAGTGATACCGATCTGCAACGCAATGTTCAAAATGAACAACAGGTGTTCAATGCACTTGGCAGGTAATTGCTAATTGCTCATAAGATAGGCCCCCTTAATTTAATTTATTGTCCGTGGTGCATAATCTTTTTCTTAAAGGTTTTAAACCTTTGTTTGTCACCTGTCATCCGCTTTGCAATGGAGGGAAGTCGAACCTTAATTTCGAACTCCTCCTATGTTCTTCTGATTAATTTCGTTGCGGGTCCAATGACAGTTTAACTTTCCCCCGGGACAAACTTGACCTTCATTGGTTGGGTTTTTGTGGCGGTCAAGCTGTAGATCCTGGCTACACAGGAGTTGCAGTGGTGGGAACGAGAGGTGGGAATAGTCCCGTGTTCAATAGGTATTTGTATCTAAAATGTGTTGCCAGTTTCACCTTGCCTATCTAAAATCATAGATGCCCCCGATTCAAGCCCCGCGAATCACAATAGATAATATCAATTGTTACGCTGTCATAAAATTATGCGACCGCGGGGATTGATGGGCTATATTATGTATACCGAACAATCAATAACCGACCTCACGTCAGTGAGGTAAGTAAGGCACATAGTTATGACATCATGTTTTATGTATGTCTTTTATGAAAATGTTCGGCTAATTTATACAGTTCCTGTGACGTGTAGAACAGGGTTTGTACTGACCAGCACACGGCTGTCGCCGGAGCCCACGGCGAGCGGGCCGCCGGAGTCGCCGGGGCACACGCTGCGGCCGCCGGCGCCGCTGGTGCACAGCGTGGACGACAGGATGAGCGGCCCGAACGTGCCGCGGCACACGTCGTTGCCGATCACCTGCAGCGACACCTGCCTCTTGTCCTGGTTTTGGGTAATTTGCGCATCTGCAATAACGGGACACTCATAAACCGCTCTTTACTTACCTGCCAGTAAAATATTTCTAAAATAAAATGAGACCAAATAATTTTCGAATCGAACTGCCTAAGGTGGGAGTCGCTCGGTAAGCGAAAGGTCGTGGGTTCGATTCCCAACCCCTTAGACCTACATTTATCTCGTTGGCTGGCTTAACTATGTCCTTTTCCACTTACTGTCAGCAGTGAGGCCAAATCCAGCGGCCACAGCCCATTGTCCGCTGTAGGAATCAGAGCCAGTAGGCAGATTAATGGGTCTGATTGTGTCTGCAAAAAATATGTTTTTCTTTGTTACCTACCTAAATTTATTATAATTATAGACAAACAAAAAAGACAAGATTTTACCCACTCAAAATAAGATACGAGTAACTTTTGCTATGAGCAAGCAATTTTTATAGCAGATTTTTTTAAAATAAAACTTATTATTGTCAATGAATACCTACTGGTAAACGCTACGTGATTATGGACGATGATAGCGACATCATTCATAACGATGGTGGGGATCCAGTTTTGGTGGACCTGCACGTTGCTGGTGGTGATGCGCACGCCGCCGGAGAACAGGCGGTTGGAGCCGTACACGACGGTGAACTGGCGCGCCTGGTTGCGGCCGTCCCACCAGCAGTGCGCCGCCGTCACCGCGCGCGAGCTGGTCAGCAACGAGGAGCCGCACACCGACTGCCTGCCGTCGGCCAGCGCGATCACCAGGCCGCCCTGTGTTCAGAAACGTCATGCGGTACTGACGGCAGGTCACCAGGGGCGTGAGCGTCGATTGAGGGGCTCCCGTCGGCTCAGACTCACAAGATGCGGCTGCGCGCCCGCGCTGACGGCCTGGCCGCCGGCGACCCTGCCGTCGAAGTCCAGCGCGCGCTCGCGCTGCCGGATGAGCGCGGCGCGCGCCACGCCTGCGCTGTCGTGGTAGTACAGCAGCGGCGCCTCGAACGCGCCCGCCGCCGCCACCGCCGCCGCCACCGCCAGCGCCAGGAACCACACCACGGGCGACTGCATCCTTCGTTACCTGAGGGACACGAGAGATATTATGCAATTAGTTAATTATTGTTTTTTATAGTAACTTTAATATCTTATCGTTAGTTAATCTATTTTATTTTATTGATCGATGAAGTTTATATCTCGCGTATCAAATGTAGATGTAATGTTAACAAATCATGCAAGAGATTATCGTCTAGCTAGGTACTTAAGGTAGAGCTTAGACCATAGACATCCGGGATTATTTTATTTTAAAATCTATCAGTAAGAAAAATAACAATATAAACAATAATCATTACCTATTAAAAGTAAAGATCATTGTTATGTATGCTGTAGGAGTATTGACGTGTTCAGCTGTTTTTTGACTGAATTCACTAGTAGTCCAGTCAAAGCAAACGGCAAACATCGCAAACGTGCATGTTTAACAACCGTACCGTAAACTCTATAAACCTTATGGGGACCAATCTATGGCCCTTTGAATTCATTGTTACCGAACATATTCAATTTTACTACCGTTTGAATTGATATTGTCAAAATCGCTCATCCTATGAGAAAAGTTATCTTATATTAAGTCCAGTGTTCAGCAGTGTTCACCTACAATAAATTAGGTGATTGAAATGCCATACAAACGCAAAGGTTGATATATTTAGGGCAGCGAGGATTCGCAGATTTTAGGATCGTTCTAAAAGTGATAAATAAAATTTACAATATTTTAAGACCAACCGCAGTTCAATAAGCCTTTAGGCTAAATGGGCTAAATAGGTACAAGATTGATGCAGGTTGGTAGGACTATATTAAATACTTATTTATGTTTCAGTCAAACTCATAATCAGTCAAAAGTTTGATGCCCTTTGGTCAATATCACTTTTGACTGATTTTTCCAGTCAAAACCACTTTTGAGTGCAAAGAAGGCGCGGGCGGAAGCTAGTGCCCCATAAAATCTATGGGAGAGTCTCGTTTGACAGTTTTATAAAGCATGTCAACTGATTGGCGGTATCAAAATAATATCCTATTGACTGTAATTTCAAGTGCCCAAATCAAAGGGGGACATACGACATTTTTTTGCCCTATTATGCCCATATCATATTCTTCTTCTTGTCGTGTCCACAGCGTCGGCCCAAAACTCTTAATAATTAGTATTATCTCCATCTGCTTTCTTTATTATCTTGTTTATTTTGGAAAATCCAAAGATAATAAAGATTAAATAAAGACTTATAGGTGCAGAGGTGTTTTCTATTGTTATCTATCTCATACATTTGTAAATACGTATATCATAAATTATCATTAATGATTTTGACACTAAATGATGGATTCCGATTAGGTATTTTAAGTAACTTAATTAACTACCACCACAATATTCATCGAAAATGTTTATTCAGTATAATCGAACAATATACCTAGTATACCTACCTACCTAACATAAAACAAAGTTTTAAAAAATACGTACATACTTACTTCAGTTGTGCTGAAAGATATGCACTCAGCATGATGTATCATCTCAGTAAGCTGGTCAGCTGGACGTCACATAATTAGTAGTACGCATTTGTGATTTAAAATCTCCAATTAATAAAGCTGGACACACGGTCAATTACTGATGGATTGAAGTGACTTACCTACATCCAAGGTCGTTTTTAATTCGCTTTACTTACGTCAATTAAACTGACCCTGAATATCAAAAATAGCAAAATGGAAACCAACTCCTGAAATTGAGTTGGGCTAGTTTGAAATATTTTTTTAATAATTTCCATGGAATGGTATCAAGTTGGTACTACTTAATTCTTGGGATCCTATTATAGAAATAGAATGAATGAAAATACAAATAATTAATTATTACGCAGGCAGATGATCCATAGAAGCCCAAGAGAGATGTTGGCCGCGCGCCGACTGCGATAGTAGGTAGTTGTGATAGTAGGTAGCGCCGCAACTTGAGCCCGCGCGGCCGCGATGCAAGCAGTTGGCCGGCTCGTTATATTCACGTTTAGTCGCAGCTGTCGCTCAACATTACTTTATTGATAAATCATACACTGGCGCATGATAAATTAGTCTTTAATACTTTATAATCCGATTGAAATGCAGATAATGCGAATGGAAAAACCACTTACCTAATACTTAAATATGCCAAAGCCCTGTTAATAATAAAAAACATTACATTTCTAATGAGGGTGTGGGGTCTGACTGCTGCGTGATTGGTGGATTTTGACATATCTGTCAATGTCATGTCAAAATTAATAACCAATCATGCAGCATTTAAAAAAAAACTCAATAAAGAATGGAATAAATAAATGATCACCGGGCAATCTTCAAATTTCACTGTCCACCGTGTCTCGCTAACACTCGACATTGGCGAAACCAGTGTGCTTCAAATACGCACCATTGAAGCCATTAAACAGAATAATAATAAAAATGCAGCATTTGGACCTTGCGTCTACGTATTACCATCTGGCGGATTTTTCATACGCGAAAACCCTCATTATAACAGACAAAACTCCAAAAAACCTGTAATAAAAAGTAGTAATCACGTTATTTAGGTATTTATTAGGAAATAATACCATGATTGATATTCTCGGCATATTGAATTCGGCATATTCACATATTGAAACTATAAGGGTTCCTTGTCAGGACTACGGAACCCTAAAAAAATAATTTTGAAAATCGGTCCACAGAAAAAAACATAGGTACAGCCGAACATAGAACCTCCTCCGTTTTTTAAGTCTACTTAGTCTAATCAAAAAGGAGGACGTGATAAAGCTCATAAAACTTCCTATTTTTTTGTCGACGTCTTGAACGATGTCTAATCTATGTATTCTTCAACCTTTCGATGACAAAGATACCTATTCGCTGTGTCAACTAATAGATGACAAATTTAAAACAACTTAAAAGTCGCTATCAAGGGGTAAAAATGATAAGGACTCTGGACAATTAATTTCTCGAGACACCCACATAATAAATAAATTAATTAATCACGTTTATCTCTCTAAGCCTAGGCCACGCCTACCTCGGCGCAGACCGGCTTAGTTATTAGTAAGAACTTACAAACGTACTACTTACTCTTTCGGCTTTAATCTCCAACCTTAGAAAAATAGTTAAAATTTATTGATTACAACATTAACAGGAGTACAGGACTGCGGGGGGTGAGCATCCGTAGCTCAGTTGGATTTAGTTAAGCGTCCTTTCCGATTACATTTTGATGAACTCGTATAAGAGATAATGTCACTTATATCACAAGGAGCTTTCATTTTGTATCTCTCAAATTAATTGATTGATTACTTGATATGATAATCAAAAATATATGTATATTCATGTGATGATAACATTTGTACTAAGTAAACTGGTGGGTATATAAGAGAAGTCAAAGCACTATACTGACACTAGTAGATTCAGCCGTCAAAATGCAGTCGTCCCTCTTGTTCCTGTTGGTGGTGGCGGCGGCGGCGGCGGAGCAGCTGCAGCCCAACACGCGCTACCACGAGACCGAGGGCATCCCGCGCTTCCTGGAGGTCCAGCGCCTGGAGGAGGGATCCGACTTCGACGGCGGCAGGATCTGGGGCGGGCAGGCCGCTAATGCCGGAGCCCATCCTCATCTGGCAAGTTTTTCATCACTGTTGTACCTACTAGTCTTTGTAAACGTGTAATTATTGTTAATTTAATAGTTAATTCTTAAAGGACAATTGAATTTTGTCTGTTCAGTAATGAAGAACACGACTACCACCATTAATAACAAAGTGTCTATTTCGGGAGGACTCCTAATTACCCTGACCAGTAGACAGCAGTCAAGTGTGCGTTAAAGATGTAGACTTCTCGGAATGGTTGAAACAAAAATTTTAAGTTGTATATTTCTGAACAGGGAGGACTGCAAATTCTCCTAACAGATGGAAGGCAATCAATTTGCGGCAGCTCGTTAATCAGCAACACGCGCTCGGTGACGGCGGCGCACTGCTGGCGTACCAACTCCATGCAGGCGCGCCAGTTCACCGTCGTGTGGGGCTCCAACCGCCTGACCACCGGCGGCACGCGCGTGGTCACCACCAACGTGGTCGTGCACCCGCAGTACAATGCTAACACCCTGAACAACGACGTGGCCGTCATCAGGCACAACCACGTCAACTTCAACAGTGAGTCACTCTTTCTGACGAAGCTTAAAATAAACTGCCACTTACAAAAGCTACATTCAGTTTTTTGACTAAATATTCCTCACAATATATTTTGAGTTATTGTTTTCTGGAGTGAGTTTTAGTTTTCATTAATTAATAAAACAAATCAAATCAAATATTTTTCTTGCCTAATGTAGGTGCATACAGGTCACTCAATAAAATATTAATTAACTGTTTGTAAATAAAGCGTAATATACAAAATTATTTAATAAACTATTATGTTCTGAAAAAGGTGACTTTCTTCTTCGTTCATGTGATGCTTCTTCTTATCACTGGCTTGTATTTATCCCGAAGCAGTGGTAGGGTTAAAATAATATTTGTTGTCCAGCAGCAGGTGATCTTCTCTTCTATTATGAGATTCAGGGTTCATTTTCCAATACTGATTTAGGTTTTAATAAAATATCTCAGGCTAAATAACTAAGGCATACTCGTAAAATGTTGCAGACCAGATCAACCGCATCGCCCTCGCCACCGGCTCGAACAGCTTCGCGGGCACCTGGGCTGTGGCTGCTGGTTTCGGCCGCACTGGTGATGGTGAGTCACCATAGTTATAAATTATGATAAGTTATAAAACATGTATGTAATATTATATTTATTCTCTTTTTTCCAATTCAAATACGAATTTGGAATATAAAAGGTACCTAGCTACTGCCAAATGGATTCGTCAAGAATTTGTAACTAAATTCAATACGTGTTCACAGGTTTACTGGCTTCTTCAGGAACAAAGTTCCAAGCCAACCTGTTGGTCATCACCAACGACGTGTGCAGACAGACCTTCGGCAACACCATCGTGGCGTCCACGCTGTGCGTGAGCACCGCGCACGGCAGCAGCACCTGCCCCGGCGACTCCGGCGGCCCGCTCGCCGTCGGCTCCGGCAACAACAGGCAACTGGTCAGTGGTTTACAATCTTATTAACCTATTGCCCGATCCTTGAAAAGTTTTTAAAAAAAAAACTAAGTTTGTTCACGATTCCCTTAAAAGAATTACTTAATGCTTATTGTACTTTATTGTTGCAGATTGGCATCACCTCGTTCGGCACCCAGTGGTGCGCTCGCAACTTCCCCGCCGGGTTCGCTCGTGTCACATCCTTTGCTGCCTGGTTGAGCAGCCAGTGAATAATGCAAATGAAAAACTGAATCTTGCTTATAATATTATAAAGCAATAAATTTATTATTGATGATTGATGGTTTAGTGATTCATTAATTAAAATTACTCATCGCTAAATTAAACATCTTTGACTAAGTAAATACGACATAAAAACTCCCTTACCTAAATCAACCCAATCGATTTTTCCGCTGATAAGTACCTTGCTATTGCGCCCCTGGAGGTGCACGGTACCTACATTGAAACTTATCTGTGATTGAAACGATATTTTTTTCCATGTTAGGTGTAAATAAGGTTTAGGTACTTGAAATCCTACCAAAAACATAAAATCTAAAAAGGAGAGCTAACATACATAACAAAAATTATGCTAGGCTGTGGGCTTCGCCGCAAAAAGTATGGAGATCTAAATGAGTGCCAAGTTCTACGCAAAATCCAAATATGAATATAAAGAAACAAAATAACATTATTAACAAGTATTAAACTCTATTTCTTTGGATACCTGCCGCGCACATACGACACACCGTTGGGCGGTTTGTTTAGCGCGTATTACAAGTTTTATTGTATGGGGACGCCACTTATTTTTTTAACTAACTCTATTTTTATATTTCTGTTATACAGTATGTTATAACTAAAAAGATTAAAATAAAATAATTATTGAATAAACAAAAACCAAACTGCGTAAAAATGAACTAAAAAGATAAAAACAAGACAACTTCACAAATGCAGTCGGAGGCATCAAAATTACATAATTATCACCAACAAATTAAAGAATTGGTCATTAAGGCCTCCGACTGCATTTGTGAATTTGTCTCGTTACCCGACTGCGCCAGAAGGGGTTATATTTTTCGAGTGTATGTATGTATGTATATTTCTTTGGCACGGCCTCAACGGCTTGACCGATTTTAGCGTGGGAGGTGTCGTTAGATTCGTCTTAATCGTGAGAGTGAAAGTGGCTATTTAAAATTGAAAAGAAAGTACGGATTTTATACGCCATAATGTCTTCCAAAAAAAATGTTATTTTCTCAAAACCTATCGTGTGTGTGCTTAGTTATAATATCAAAGGTTGGCTTTCGTGGCCAAAAAACAATTGTTTCTAAACAAGGTACTTCACTCACTGTCACTCGCATTGAAAGTGAGGTTTTTATTTGTGCAGCAGCTACCAATATCCTCTTCCTCAACTCTTCAATGGATGTCATAGTAACATACATTAAGCCCTTCGTGTATGATCGAAAAGGCAACAGCCTTTTCGATCTAAATTCAATTTTAAAATCAAAATGAAAACAAATTGAAACACAAACAGCGCTCATAGGCTGATTAGGAAAGTTGATAACTTTTTAAACTTTTTAGAAAACTTATGAAAGTCGTTAGTATTCTACTAATTTGTAAGACACCAACTTCCATACATAACAGTTTTTTCCAATATCTTACGAAGTTACAAAGTTCGAGAAAAATCAAAAAAATAAAATTACATATTGTTACTTATGGGCAAGTACTTTTTAGCAGGAGATGGCCATAGGAACACCTAAATGAAACGGCGGAATATTATCGAGTTTGGGGTCGTTGGATTCGTCTTCCCGAGTAATCCCGAGCACTTCAGTGCTAAATGATGACCAGGGCCCAGATTGAGATACAAGTAAAAAGTGTAAAATAAAATTTTAATAAAAAAATCTTTTTTTAAAACAAGCTTCATTCAGACATGCAGTTGTACTAAAACAAAAAAAATAATTGTATGCAATGGTCAACAAAAAATTCTAAAGCTTGTCAGCGCAAACAGAAAAAAGAATTCCATGCGCGAAACAAGCTCTCGAAATTATTTGACCATTGCATACAATTATTTTTTTCGTTTTAGTACAACTGCATGTCTGAATAAAGCTTGTTTTTAAAAAGTAAAAGTATACTTCTATATCCGTTTTGACCGAAAAACGTATTTCCACCCCATCTTGAAGTAAAGTAACCGACACGGTTTTTTTATAACTAAACACATCTAGACACCCGGCAGCATGTTCAGCCAAGTTCAAAGGAAAAGAAACTGGCAATGCAGCAGCTGTTTGTAATATCAAACAAACTATTTCGAGCTATTTTTGACCCCTTCACAAGTCAAAAACTATTCATCATACATAGATAAAATTTAGCACGTTTATTTAAACCTCCTAGTTTATCTAGGTCCCAAAATTTAATAAATGTAGCTTCAATAGTTATTGATGTATTCACGTTTAAAACTTGTCATTTTTTATACAAACTGACTCACGATTTCTAGATTGATTGAAAAACTAACCCACTTCCAAATGACCCAGAAACATGATATTTGGCATTAATATAATATTGAATGAAATGATCAAATGATAAATTAGTAACAAAATATGTGAAACTCCACTCCACCATGTGTTTTTCAATTATTTTGAACTACTTTTACCGCCTCTGTGGTCTAGTGGTAAGCCTTTAGACACAGAGGTCCAGGATTCGATTCCCAGTGGGAGCAGTTTCTTCTGTTCTTCTTCTGTTGTTGGTGGTAGGGTTTGTTGGCGCTCCTACGCTTAAACTATTGATTTCACAAAAAGGTTATGTAGACATCAAAAATAGGAAATTTTCTCTAGTTTTACTTTCTCTCAGCATGTTTTGTCATAAAATTAATCCAAAAGGAAACATTTAAGAAAAACTTCTACTAGGCAGCATTTTTCCAATATTATGACAGCGCGTCTATGTTTCACATACTGTTTTTTGTATGTTTCGCAATATCAAAAATACTAAAGTTAGGTATGTACCATAATGAGTTCGTCATCAAGTAAATTGGGTAGCATTCGTTTCTTTCTTATTTGTTAAAATAAATGTTCATCAAAATTAAAAAAAAAACGTAAATTGGGTGCAGTAAACCAATTGATTAGGGGCTAATTTGGATAATCTTCAAAGTTGTTAGTTGTTGGTAAGTTTTTTCTATTCTATTCTACATATAAATCACATCTTAGCTTGGAACATCAACTCACCGGCCGGGCGGCTCCACTATAAGTAATGAAATGCATACCAAAATAGGTCTTAATAAAAGTAAAAACAAACATTTCCGTAATTTATTTAATTTTGTATTCTATGTTGTGTCGTGTCTGCATCAATCATTGGCTGCTCAACCAGGAGGCGAAGGACGTGACACGAGCGAATCCTGCGGGGAAACCACGCGCGCACCATTGGGTGCCGAACGAGGTGATGCCGATCTGCAATGGTAATTAGCGTTAGCGACATCGGCAAACAACGGGATATAGTTGAGTGGGAAAGACAAAACTTATAACATGAAAGGGCACTGACCAGTTGCCTGTTGTTGCCGGAGCCGACGGCGAGCGGGCCGCCGGAGTCGCCGGGGCAGGTGCTGCTGCCGTGCGCGGTGCTCACGCACAGCGTGGACGCCACGATGGTGTTGCCGAAGGTCTGTCTGCACACGTCGTTGGTGATGACCAACAGGTTGGCTTGGAACTTGCCAGGGTTGGATGAGCCAGAACCTGAAAGAAAATACGTAGGTACTAATTTGAATCTTTGAATCTTTGTTTTAATATTATTTTAGACTAAAGGTAAAAAGGTAAAGGTTTATTCAAACGAAATTTCAATAACAGCGTACTCACCATCACCGTTGCGGCCGTACCCAGCAGCCACAGCCCAGGTGCCCGCGAAGCTGTTCGAGCCGGTGGCCAGGGCGATGCGGTTGATAACGTCTGCAAAGAACGTAGGGTTTAGTGAAAACGTTTAAATTACTTATATGTCACGGTGATATACTATTACTACAATGGTATTTTATTATGATGAAAGAGATGCTTACTGTTAAACGCGACGGAATTGTGTCTGATGACAGCCACGTCGTTGTTCAGGTTGTTAGCATTGTACTGCGGGTGCACGACCACGTTGGTGGTGACCACGCGCGTGCCGCCGGACATCAGCGCGTTGGAGCCCCACACGACGGTGAACTGGCGCGCCTGCATGGAGTTGGTGCGCCAGCAATGCGCCGCCGTCACCGAGCGCGTGTTGCTGATCAACGAGCTGCCGCAAATCGACAACTGTCCAGTGGTCAAGGTGATGACGAGCCCTCCCTGTACAATAAAATAAATATTACTTCTGCACAATAATTATGGTTACGATTGCGTATGCACCAGTATTTTAAATTCCATTTTTGCACCTCCAACAATTAGAGAAGAGTGTTGAATGTTGATTCCACCAATAACATCCCGGAGTCAAAGCGTGTGATTGAATTGTTATAAGAGAAAAGAGGACTTGCCAGGTGAGGGTGCGCGCCGGCGCCCACGGCCTGGCCGCCCCAGATGCGGCCGCCGTCGAAGTCCGTGCCCTCCTCCAGGCGCTGGATCTCCTGCATGCGCGGGATGCCCTCGGTCTCGTGGTAGCGCGTGTTGGGCTGCAGCCGCTCCGCGGCCGCCGCCGCCACCACCAACAGGAACAATACAGCAGACTTCATTGCGACGGCTAATACTGGGACGACACAGTTATTACTTTACAGTTTCTATTGTTTTTATATGAATGATACATTGCCAAAACTGATTATTTTCTTATCTTATCGAAGGGATTAGATAATAATACAATAATCACATAATGCAACACAATAAATTTCATATCCTAAAGGGGCACGGCAGTATGTATGCCAAGTTTCGTATGCAGTTTTGGGTCTGGTATCGAGTGCGCCCGCCTATCCGCAACCCAAGAAGACAGAAACTTAACGGGGCAGGTCTCGTCAACTCGATGGGCATGTTATACCGGGCCCGTGAGGAGAAAACCCCTATAAAAAACAACTGCTGGAGCCATAGCCTGAGATGGAGCTGCTGGCGAAGTTAGGACAATAACTCCGCGAATACCGCGATTAAGAATAATTAACAATTTTTTTGTATCCACAACGAGGAAGCTCTTGGCCTGTATCTCACCTGATGGTAAGTGACGATCAGGCCGAAGGTGGAAGCGAGCTTCACCCGGAATCCTCAACCACGGAGGAACTGGCTATCTTACCTCTAACTTCCGGAACGCAATAATGCTGTTAACATTGTTGTTATGGCGACAGACTTAGGTGAGATGGTGGTAGCTAGCCAGGCGGACTTAGAACAAGCCCTACCACCAACAAAACCGAACAGAAAAATCTGCCCCCACTGAGAAGTTGTTATTAAGTGTTTAGTTATTAAGTTGTATTGTTAAAATTGTTCTATAGAGCTTATTAAAAAAATTTGATACTGATAACGAAATCACCCTGTATAGTATAATAATAACTAATTATTGATTATCTACTAATATTATTTTTTTGTCATCAATCTCATCGTGATGGTTGACGAACAAAAATAATTGACATTATTGACAAATCTTGGCCGATTTTTAATATTGATATAATCATACGTAATTATCAAATAATAATTTATTTATTTATTTAAGGATAGTACACAGCACAATATCAATCTGTGATAACAATGATAATAATAGAGAAGGCTTTATAAAAGCATGATTGATTTTGTTAACGCAGCAAGAAATTATGCTCACTCATATTATAATATCTAATCTTTCTCAACGACTCGTGCATTTAATTGATCATGTGAGACTTTAAACTTTTACATCTGGAAGATATTTTTTGGTATTACCTATTATCTTATAATAAGTTTTTACTCGTGCGTGGGACGTCCACCTACAAGGTGGACCGACGACATCGTAAAGGTAGCAGGGAAGCGCTGGACGCAGGCCGCTACCAATCGATCAACATGGAAAGCATTGGGGGAGGCCTATGTTCAGCAGTGGACGTCCTGTGGCTGAAATATAAATATAATGGTGTATGTCTTGTTGGTGTTAATAAATAAATAAATAAATAAATAAAATGATGATGATGATGAAGTTTTTACTCGCTTATAAAAGCAAGCGGTTTTTATTTATTAATTACTAGCTGTTACCGCGTCTTCGTACGCGTGAAAATATGTAGTTTGAATAATATTTCCCGCCTTTGTAACATTTTTCTTTACTGTTCCGCCCCTATTGGCTGTAATATTATATAGCATAAAGCCTTCCTCGATAAATGGGCTTTCCATCACCAAAATATTTTTTCAAATAGAACTAGTAGTTGCTGAGATTAGCGCGTTCAACCAAACAAAGAAAAAGAAGAAACAAAGATTCGATTGTTTGGTTGCATTGAATAGGCTTCGAAACTGCTGAACCGATTTGAAAAATTATTTCATTATTAGAATATTAACAATAGTTAATTTATAACATAATATGTACTATAAAATATGGATGAAACACATGATTGTGACAGACCGAAATTAACGCTGGCGAATCCGCGGGTATAAGCTAATGTATTAAATACGTAACATAATATTATATGAGTATTGATTGACTATGTAAATAAAAATAATACATCCAATCATGCCTTCATTTTTTTATTTTAATAATCGACACAAGCAAAACCAGAAAATAAAATAGGCAATTCACGTTAATAAAAACAATCTGTTTTTATTATTATGGAATAGAATCAAAATCTTGTTCATAGAAAACTAAACATTATTGATTAGATATCAAATATTATTATAATAGGTACCTTTATCTTGCTTTAATCTTTAGCATTTGTTACCTACTTACGAAATTATCTCAATCAATACTGTTAAAATGTCGTGTGTGTGACCTCTGTGACATTATTAATTTAAAATAGTTATATTGTTTAACTTGTTGGCGCTTTGGAATTTCTGTAAGCCTTTAATTAGCTTATTAAATAAATAAATAAATAAAATAGTCATTAAAATAAAATAACAAAAAAATAGTTAATAATGTTATGTTATTTTTAAATAATATTTAACGCAAAGAATCAACAACAAATACTCGTATATTACTCACGAGTCACTCTGCACCCCGCATGGTAAGATCGAGGCCGTATAGTTAATTATCTTTATTTAGAAACAAAAGCCTTTACTTATATGTCTTATTATTTCGGTACAGGGGCGCCAATCTGGTGAGTGCAGATGCGAATCATGCAATAGTCCATTTTAGTCCTTCAGCTTCAGCGCTCTCCGGCTGGCGTCACCATCGTAGCCACATCGCCACTAGCGAGTGCTGTGCTAGACCTCACTCTCCAGTGGCGGCGCCCCGTCCGTCCCTGTGCCTGTCCCATTACTGACCGCAAACTTCATGGTCTCCAAATAGGACTTTTAAATATATTTTTGACACCACTGATTTGATTTACCTACCATTTGACCTAAATAACTATTACTGACCTTTAAAATGTAAGTGAGCTTACAGATAGATCGAAATTAGATGTATTACCTATTGTAATTTAAAAATTATAACACACTAGATTACCGCCCGCGGCTTCGCCCGCGTGGAATTTTTCGGTTTTTTATATAACCTATGACACTCTGCAATAACGTGGCTTTCTATTGGTGAAAGAATTTTTAAAATTATTAGTTGGGACTAGTTGGGATGGGATAATGTATGTTATCAATTTCGTAAGGTAGGATTCGGGAACGAACACAAGAAAAATGAAAAGCAGCATTACATGAAAACAAATTTTATTCGTTGACTCTCCGGCAAACTTAATTGGTCCACCTTATTATTGCTTCTAACTAGAATAGTGCGAGCTGCACGTGCGACGTAGGCCTGCGGGCCGGCGCGGCGCGGGCGCAGGTGGACCAGCCAAGTTGCCGCGGCGGCGAACCGCTCGCGCACCTACTTTTTCACTTACGCTAACTATGTACAAAATTAGTACCCGTTTTACCAACGTACTCGTATATCGAGACTATATACAGAATAGAAAATAGGCGCGGGCAGGCGTGAACCTCGGCCCGCGCTCGCGAACCGAACAGTATCGAAGAGAGTCCCACTCGTCGGTCGGCATCGGCGCCGCCGGGGTCACTGGGGCGCGGCGGGCGCGGCGGGCGCGGGCGCCGAGCCCGAGGGCGGCGAGCCGGCGTCGGCGCTGGAGACGCGCGCGAGGGCCTTGTACAGCGGCGAGTTGACGAACCGCGGGTACGAGTCGCGGTGCATGAGCGTGTAGATCTGCAGCTGCGCCTCGTCGAACGTGTGCGGCGTGGGCTCCACCATGTTGCGGTTGACGACCTCGCGCACGCGCGAGTCCAGTGACACCTGCAACAAACCAATACATTCAGTTCCCATAGAATTCTGCAGTTCCTATTAAAACTTAATGAATTACAGAGAAGTCCAACTCTTAGGACCAAGTCCATTTATATTCAAATAATCTTAATAGACTATGTAAAAACTTTTAATTGTTAAGCTAAGTAAGTATTTTTAATTATTTCGGTGACCATCTTGAAATATGAAGATTTTCACAATGACTCGCGCTGCCCGCATCAAGTAAATTATTTAAACAAGTTGAGTGCGCTTTGTAAACCTCGTCCACGATCCTAACAAAAGATAATAAAATAATCCCTGAAGGACCCTCGAGGGTGTCAAGCTGGTCTCTCCGGCGCTACAGCCAGGCCTGAAGCTGCCAAGCGCGCCTACCTCTTTGGGCGACAGGATGGAGAGTAGTCCTCGTGATGAACCGCGCCTTCGCGTCGAGGTGTCAAGCTGGCCTCGCCGGCGCTACAGCCACGCCTGAAGCTGCCAAGCGCGCCTACCTCTTTGGGCGACAGGATGGAGAGTAGTCCTCGTGATGAACCGCGCCTTCGCGTCGAGGTGTCAAGCTGGCCTCGCCGGCGCTACAGCCACGCCTGATGCTGCCAAGCGCGCCTACCTCTTTGGGCGACAGGATGGAGATGTAGTCCTCGTAGATGAAGCGCGCCTTCTCCTCGACAGCGTCGGGATCGGTCTCGCGCTTGAGTTCCTCGCACGCCAGCCAGAACATAATGTTCTCCTCCGAGTACTCGCCGCGTAGGAAGTCGCGAAATACTTTACGTCCGGCTGCAAGAGACAAAATTAATTAATTACCAACCATACAAAGATAAAAGGGATTTAGTGAAATCTCATACTTTTATAATTGTATGAATTTAATGTATGGATAAGTATGCTCGCACTGCTTGTGACTTTCTAGTGTACTAATAAACAAATAAATAGAATAGGCTCGAGTAACCTTACTAGGTTACTTCAATCAAGCCCTTGAAGTCAACAAAAGCAGATTACAGGCAGTATTTAATATAACCACTTTACTTTTAATTCGGCACGTTACCTGCACTCCGCATCAGTCGGTCGAACGACTGTCCCCAACTCTGGATCTCCTCAAGTGTCGGCCTGAAATTAATCGCAACTAAGTTAAGATTATGAAACAATAGATACCGTAGAGTAGCACAGATAAAGTAGTTAGGTACTAGACTAGGTATTTAATCCAGATTCCAGACCCGGTTTGTTTTGTGTTGTACGAGTAGGAATACAAGCACAAAAAGTGAATAATATCGAAGTTGATTTATGCTACTGATTTTAATCAACTATAGTTGACCTATAGGTAACTCAAAGTATTGCATCATCAACAGTAGAATGACAGGTCCTGGGAAGGAATAAGCCTGGCAAAGACGGTATTCAGAGACTGTAATCTGTAGAACTGAATGTTTGAAAATAGTTTTTTTATCTACAATGAGGACGCTCTTGGCCTGAATCTCACCTGATGATAAGTGATGATCAGGCCGAAGGTGAAAGCGAGCTTCACCCGGAATCCCCAACCACAGTGGAACTGGCTATCTTACCTCTAACTGCCGGAACAAAACAATGATGTTAACATTGTTGTTATGGCAACAGACTTAGGTAAGATGGTGGTAGCTAGCCAGGCAAACTTAGAACAAGCCCTACCACCAAAATGTGCCCCCACTGGGAATCAAACCCGGGACCACTACGTCTGAAGCAGGTGGTCTTACCACTAGACCACAGAGGCGGTTAGATGTGTTGCATGATCAAGCCACGTCACCTTAAATGTCTAGTTGTATAATTCAGATAGCTGAATTATCTATCTCAATCACTTTTAGCATCTTTTAGTTAGGGGAGAATGGGGACAATTGATCCTTACGGGAGACTAGATAGTAAGGAGGGGGGATGGAGGTTGTAGATAACATTGGATTTACAGATCTTCTGTGAACACTATAAGTATTTTATAATTTTAGAGTGGCAACATTTGTAGTTTATAGTACGGTCTAACTTTCTGAAGTTGTTACTTATGTCTTTCATTGTTGAGCATTATGTCGAGCAGATGGCAAATGATTGTGTGTTTCGTGTTGCAGGAAAATATATACACAGGTATAAACACTGTAAATCACTGTGATAATTGTCAGTAATTGATGTAGATCGTTTGGGTAGATATTGAGTTAATACCGAGACCATTCGCCAGGGTAGAGTCAGTTCAGTGGATGCGTGAGTAGGGTTGCCAGGTCCGGCTTTAACCGGCGACATGTTTGGCTTTTTACGGACTTGCCCGGCCAATTATTGTCTTGTCCGGCTTTTGTTAGGTTTTTATATGTGGCTGCCGCGCCAGTAGAAAGTCGAGCCACAGAATGTTCAGTCGAAGAAGGTGGTACTCACTCATGAGCTATGACACTAATTGCACCACGTGATATAGCACTTAGCTATAAGGTATGTCATGCATGTCATCATGTATGCCAAATGAAGCACAGAGTCCTTTTGTAATTTTGGAGCTGGCAAGCCATGCGCGAGGAACACAGAAGGCGGCACTTACGGCGCGTCGCCGTCGGCGAGCAGCGGGTCCTGCGGGCCGGGCTCGCGCGGCTTCTTGCCCGGGCCGCCCTCCGAGCCGCGCGCCGCCAGGCTGACAAACACACACACTTTAACACGAACCTTTAAACAATCTACTAATATCTTAAGGAAATTATTATAATTATTAATTTCAATTTAATCATAATTATAAACTTATTCATTTCATTATTAATTAACATCAAATAATTGTTTTTTCTGAGTAAGGTGGACCGACGATCTGGTAAAGGTCGCAGGAAGAACCTGGATGCGGGCAGCGCAGGGACGTTCATTATGGAAAGCCTTGGGGGAAGCCTTTGTCCAACAATGGCCGTCATTTGGCTGAAACGAACGAACGATGTATAGTATTAACTCGATTTGTATGTTGTGTGCACTTGTTATTGGAGCTGCAACAAGTTATATTTTATAACCTGCTTTATATGCTTTGGTATGTTATGGTTGTATCTCTGTTTTGTGCACCAAATAAAATAAATAAATAAAAACCAAATGCTATAATTCCTCCTCACTCCACAAACCTCAATGCATGAAAGTTATTCGTTATATTTAGAAATTGTTATATTGAAATGAAAAGGTAAAATGTGCATTATATCCGATATCAGTTTCAAATTTTTCATATTTTTATATGTACAGATAATATTGCACCCATCTGTGCACGCTTAACGATTGATACCTACACTACATACTCGTATTATTACTTAATACGAGTACGTGTCATTTCTATTTAAGTAAGCATACTTTCGGTGTACAAAGTTGGACATTTAAAATTTTAAAATTAATATTTTTACTGAACCATTGGTGAAATTAAAAACCACCCGACGACGTAACATCGGAGGCAGCCCAGAAGGCACACGCTGTAGCCCAACGACGGCATGCCGGCAGTTGCTCGTACTCACCACTTAGCCCTGAAACAAGAAATAAGTATTTAATTGTACATATATTCCTGCCTTATGAATATTATTTTAACAACAATAATAAATATTAATTAACATGTTTTGTTTCTTTTTAACTCTAAATTAACCTCACGAATGTTTCTAATAGATTGCCACTAAAAATTAATGATTGCATCCTGTTTTTACTATCATGTCAATTACCCATGTTGGTACGAAAAAAACAAAATTTCAGTAAAAAATACCTATTTAAATTATCGCACAACTTGCCACAAAGGTACTTTGTCGTTTTGAGCCGTTTGAGTAAAACCGCAGACCGCAGAGATCCGCTCGTACACCGACCCGCATCTTATATACATTTTGATCGGCCCGCGCCAGGCGACAGGCTGCACGTGCGACACTCACCAGGAGCACGAGCAGCAGCAGCACCAGCACAGACAGCAGGGCTTGGCGGCGGGCGCGGGCGCGGGCCGGCAGCCGCGCGCCAGCGCCGACAGGCTGCACATCTGCAACCGACAACCGTTCACTACACACACGGCACAGCACGACGAGAGGTGTTTCTGAATGCTTACTTACATTACCGAGTGAATAATACTCGTAAGTACTACTTATTAATACTACACTGGCACTGACCTGGCCTGCAAAATTAAGTACCACACTTTAAAAAAAATACCTGTAATAGGGATGTTTCCTGGGTCAAAAAGCAAGAGTTTTAATTATTCCGTCAGTTAACTTATCAAAAAATACTCTACACGTATTTTTCACTTTTTCAAACTAATGAAAATTGAAACAGATAAAGCGCGCCAAAGTTCATAAGAAGAGGCCCGTGACGTCAATGCGTGCATAAAAGTGCCGCACGTTGTGACGTCGTGCGGAACTTCAACGCACCATAACTATATAATTTGTGAGATTGACAAATAAAAATATATGTGTCCAATATTTTTTGATATTAAACATTACGGACTAAAAAAATTTTTTTAGGAAACTAGCAACCATGTTAAAATGTATGAACTGTATGTATGTGACTTTGTTGGTGTACCTAATAAACTCT
This sequence comes from Ostrinia furnacalis, assembly GCF_004193835.3. Classification (NCBI taxonomy): domain Eukaryota; kingdom Metazoa; phylum Arthropoda; class Insecta; order Lepidoptera; family Crambidae; genus Ostrinia; species Ostrinia furnacalis. The sequence continues at coordinate 717,510 of NW_021134344.1, read as the reverse complement.
TTTTCAGGTTTTTTTTTATTTAAAATGTATTGATATATACTTTTGCAAGCCAGTTGTGTTCAGCTACAATCAGGGTGCAAAAAAACCCAACTACGACAAAAAACGACGCTGAAAAAGTACAAAACAAGATTTTCAGAATACTGAACTGAACAAAGTTGCTAATGTAGTTGCATAGTAATTTTCACGTTTGGAAAGGCGTAGTCACACGTTGTCAAAGTGCTACGGTAGGTAGGTNGAGTAATAAGTAGTAAAGAAGCTATGAACGAAAAGATGTGAATTATATGCAATCAGCCCTTGAATACAGGTAAAGTCACAAGCAAATGCTAGTAATATATATATATTCAAAATGTGCAAATAAAGCGCTTTCAAATGATACCAAACACGGCATATTTATCTTAACTTTATTTTTTAACTCTGTATGTTTTGTCCGCTAGAGGGCGCCACATTAGATTTTGTGAAACCCCATATAGCCTATAACCAGCGGACAATTAAGACGCTTCTAATGATATGTCATTTGTCGAATTCTGATAAGTAGTTTAGTAGTTACGAGGGAACACATGAACATACATACATACATACATACATACATACATACATACATACATACATAGCCTGTCAAAATCATAACCCTCCTTTGGCTTTGCCGTAGTCGGGTAATTAATCATTTGCCATGAGCTGTATAATCAAAAAAATAGCTGGTTTAGATATCTAAATAATTTATATTACCTATGTAGTGGCTAAAAGTGGCAGTAGATAACCTAGTCTATCACATGAAAGCACGAGAGCATCCCAATCCCTGTTATCCTATACCTTCCTTTTACAATTCTTATAGATAAATAATTATTATTTATTAAAAATAAACAAGCAGCTTGTACGCTTACAGAAATTCCAAAACGCCAAAAAGTTGTATACGACGAATACATAATATAACTATGTGCTGATCGCTTTAGGTACTCCATGGGCCAGCCAAAGATATCGGTAAATTCAACCGTTAATTAGTAATTAATAAAGAATGAAAATTTTCCCACTTTTGTGCTACTACTTTTTAGAATTTGTTGGTGTACCTAATAAATAAATAAAAAAATGTAAGTACCAACTCTACATACATACGTAAAGCTTTCTAATAGGCAAAGCAATTAAGTATCTTTAATTCCATATACCTATTAACATGTATGTTATATTGTATATTAATATAAAAAATAAAAATAAAATAAAAAGCGTCTGATAAATTAACATCACAATGTTTACCTACTTCCGTTAACGTTCAACATTGACTAAATAACTGCGTACAGAATAAAAAGCTTCTGCTGGAAATTAAACTTATGTAGGTAGCTTACAAAAATGTTATATTTAATAGTTTTAAGCAATTAAATTAATAAAAATAATTATCATAAATTCAAAGTACAGGTTAAGAAAATCCTTATGAAAAAAGGATACTATAAAGTAAATGATTATTTAAATGACAAGAGTGCGTGGATTTACCTGCCTAGCTCGCCTTATTGTCGCACTTATCATGTAAGCTATAAATTACTGTATTGGATTGAAAACGAGGCTGACAAAGGTGACTTAGTTTCTTCCGCCACTTCTTCTCAGCACCAGCTCATATTATGTTGTCCCGAAGTGGTGGTAGGGCAAGCTATTATTTGGGACGTGTATAAGTGCCCAGGAAAGGGCTTAATGCTATGTACTGAATAAACGATTCAATTTTTTAATTTATTTTGTAAATAGTTTTTATTTATTTTATTTTTATTTTAAGTTTATGTAAATATGTTATAAAATTGTTTATTGAATAAATAATAAAACAACTATTTGAATTTAAATTAATTTTGGGGTTCTGGTTGATTTTTAACAATTTTGGATTGGCTGTCAGTAACTACTATGTAGAGATGACAATCGTGGTTTTGACAAGTTAACGCTACTTTGTGCTTGAAAGCACATTTCATCGCCTCTGTAAATTGTGATTTTAAACATGTATGAAACCTTTACATATCTAATACACCACCCCAAGCTAAAAGCATAATATCTCGCTTGCTTTTCTACAGACTTTACGAGACAATTCTACTAATATTATAAATGCGAATGTTTGTATGGATATAACTACCTAACATGTTACTCTTTCACGCAAAAACTACTGAATGGATTTTGAGGTTTACAGTATTATTGTTTATACATCATAATAACATATAGGCTATAATTTAAATGATCTGTGGCAAATCTAATTTCACGCAGATGAAGCCGTGGGCAAAAGCTAGTACAAAAATATTTTCTTTCTTTTTGTTTCTTAAGCAGGAGAAACAATTGCAACGAGACCGATATATTCTATGATATTTTTCCATATCCTTAAATTAATCATAATTATCATAATATTTTATTGCTGTAGATTATATCAAGTAATTTAGTTTTAAAATATTTTAATACCATCCATATAATGTATGTGTCTATTATAATAAACGTTGTTCAACATTCAATGGCACTGCGACACAACGAATATTATTACGCTTTGCTGAGAATAAAATCCACAAAAAACATGAGTAAAGCATATCGAGTACCTATCTTCGTTAAATAAGCATAATTTCAACATAAACATTATATTAATATGGGCAAAAATAAAAACACGTGAAAAATAAATTAATATTTGTGAAAAATAAAAGAAAGCCTAGAAAATACGAGTTATGATACTAAATATTTTTAAATAAAGCCCGATGTTAATCAAGCACAGCCCCACTTTGAACTTGCTGTGTTAACTCTTGTACTATTGATTATAGGGGTAAGTACTTTCCGATTAACAAGTGTACAAATATCTTTTGTATTTAATTTTTTAACATTTTTTGTTAAATACTTACCTATATTATTATTATCTACCAATGCGAAGCCGAGATGGGCCGCTTGTTATTCGTGAAGCTTGGCAAATTAGTTAATTTGCAATATTCTAGCATATCAAGCTTATTCAATTAGAACACTTGGTTGGTTCATAACAACTGTTAAAGTACGACGTAAGAATCCTTAGCCCTACATGAAACTTTATCTAACAGTTCTATGGACGTATAGTAATTTCATTCACTGAGGACAAAGGTCAGTCTACGAACTTTACAATGACGAAGCAATTCATTCATGTATGTTTGGTATGCAAACTGGTAGGTACCCACGGCACGTCAAGATGATGGCAAAATAAATTGACCCTAAACATGTTATGGCATGGCACAAACCTCACCTATGATTACGCCGTTGTTTATAAAACATTCACAGACAATTTTGAAGCACGTCTAGTCCACTAATCATCACTGACAAAGCCAAAAGATAAGGAATAACACACATTTTTGTAACTCTATCGTTATTAATCCACTAAATAAAAAGATTGCAGAGTTTTTTAAAAGAAAGTAGTAAGACAATGCCAGTAGTGATATGTTAAGCAGGTGACAGGGTCGTAGCAGCTCTACGGCGGGTGAAACTGCCGAGAAAAGTATCGATTGAAGCGGGAGTTGGTGCTCCCGTGCAGCGGGCCCGCGCCGGTGAAGCGGCCGGAGCCCCGCCCACACTTCCGACTGGATTCGTGAATTGCCGCGATTTTGCACTAAACACTGAACACGACTGTTCCACAGTTCACGGTAAAACCATTTCATATTTTTTACAAATATGAAATTCCAAACGAAGAATTGTAAACAACCTGCGGTTCCAGAGTAATAACTGACAGAACATTGTATGTACTTTTCTTTTTTTAATGAATTATTGCCTACTAGAATCGACCTCTAGTCCTGAAACCATTTTGTTAAAACATTTCAGATAACTATAGGGATGTGTTATTATTGGGATTTTGAGATAAATGTAGTTTAACCATTATTTTCAAAATTATGCAAAATGTAGAACATCTATGAGTAAAATCTCTATTTTTGTGTTTCTTTATAGGTACGAGTATATTTTGTTAGTAATGTTTTATACAGTGTAAATAATAAGTAAAACACTAATGTGAGTTGTACGCATATGCGTTTTGTACAATCGCGTGCTGTATAATATAATATTAGTTCTATAGGTTAGTGCACAGGCAGCTGAGTAAATACAACATGCTATAACAGTAGGTACGAGTATTGCCAGTACTACGATCTAAATATTCACACTTTAAAGTACTGCGTGCCAATATCGAAGATCAGGGCATAACAACGCATTTTTGAGAAAATTCATAAAAATGGGAAAACCAGCAAAATATAGTAGAAACGAACTGAGGACATAGCGCAAACGAGCGAATGCACGACCAATGCAGCAAGCTTTCTCGAGCTTAAAGCGCATCGTGGAACCGCCGCCCGCGCCCGCGACCTAACGATGATGTGATTAAGTAATTGTCGGAAATTTAATGAGAGGCTAGCACTGAATGTCTTTGATGAAGATTGTGCCGGTATGCACAATACTAAATCTCTTCATATCTTATCTTGATCACGTTCACAGTGTCAGCACATTTATCACGTATAGTGCTGATGCTGTGACGTCATTTACCTTTAATCTATATCGTATAAATAGTCACACAGTTCGCATTAATAAACAGATTAATATCAGAGACTAACTACAACACGTGTCTCATTCATTCATACAACATGGCACAAAGATCATTGGGGACAACCTACAATGTTATGTTCAGTAGTGGACGTCTTAGGGTTATATTCAGTTATTAATGTAATGTTTGATAGAATTACAGCATCTGCATTACTAACAAAGACGGTTTACAAAAAATATTTACGGGTAACTTTCGGGACAACCTTAAAGGGAAATAATTATGCGACAAATCTTTCATTAACTCGGAAGTGAGTAAAAAAAATAACGGATGTATATCTCGGATGTTAAAAAGCTCTACATTGCTAGCTATGCCCAGCACTATCGTAGTACCAGTTTGTTTACTTTTCAGTATCACTCTATTATATTATTTTGTACTATATTTATACAGATAAATCTATCATTATATAGTATTTTATAGAGAATAATGAGATATTATTATTACAGCATTTTACAATGAGATTTGTGTTTTTTATCAACACTGACCTTTCATAACTACAAGATATCTCCCGCTTAGAACAAAACAACATGATATCTGCTGCTAGCTGATAGCTACGGAAGTGCTGATACGAGATGTGACGCTAAAATAAATATAATTTGGAGGGTAGTAGGTGAGGGTCGTCCAGATCGGGCGCGGGGGCTGCGCGGCGCGGGGGGGCGGGCGCGGGCCACGTATTTATAGTCAAGCGCTCCCATTGAGGCGGCGGCGGCGGGCGCGTGTTTACTGCGCCGCTATATCCGTGCGCCGCGTGTAAACAACGCGCGCGCGCCGCCGCTCCCCTCCTGCAGGCGCACCGCGCGCGACCAGCGCCGGCCGACCTCAACCGGACAAGCAGAAACCTTCGCCGGGGACGGCTCCCGGCCTCGCGCAGCCATGGATGCGCGGGCGACCACTGGGCGCGGACGAGGGCTCCGAGGGTCCGGCCCGGCGCGGCATCGGGACCTCGAAAGCGGCCGACGATCGATCACGGACGCGCGAATCGGGCCACTCCAGCGAACGGCACACGGTCAATATCCAGGATGCACGCTGCGGGCGGACACATGCGCGGCATCGATCGAGGCGTCAGCGGCGACGACGGCCGCGGAGCTCACCTGCCGGCGGGCGGCGGGCTGGGTGCGGCGGGCGCCTCGCCGGCCACGCCGGCGCTAGCGGNCCCGCCGCCCCGCCCGCCCGCTGCGCGCGCCGCCCGCCCTGGCCGATTACGCATCGGCGCCGGCCCGAGCGCCGAGCGCCGGCGGGCCGACTCGATCGCTCGCACGAAGAGAACTTTCCTAGACGTTGCGAGGCGATTCGATGGCGACGATAAAATGATTGATGAAGCTCCGGCGCGATGTAGGTCGCGCGGCCACGCATGTACACCACGCCCGATGTAACCTAATTAACGCGAAAGCGCCGAGTACATGCGTTGCGATGACATCATTGTGATCGTTACTCTGTTACCATAAACACAAATAAATACGTATTGTAAGTATTTATGCGGCTGATACTTACATTACATTTAGATTACATTACTCGTATGTTAGAGTAGAAATATATCTAACGACAACAAGTATTGTAACAACCCAAATTCGTAATAAATCTTGAATATTTTGTTTTATTTATCTAATTACCAATAATCCAACAGTAAAGGTTAAGATACCTCTACAATAGACAAAACTCTATCTAATTGCTCTTAGATTGGCCCAATTTCCGAGCGAATGGCTTCTGGCTTGCTCTTCTGTGTCTGATTAATTTATAGGTTTTTGTTTGTTTCTTCTCAACGACATACTATTGTGATGGATGGTTACCTATCCATTAACTTTAAATTAATATTACAGGTACAACAAAACCAAACACGCCCATGTATGATGTATATGTAATATTCTATTTAAGGACTTTTCCCACGGCTGCAACTCCTGGATAAATTCAATGAGTGAAATATAAATTATCAACTATGTATTAAAAAGACAGCTAAAGAGCCTGGATGCGGGCAGCGCAGGACCGTTCATTGTGGAAAACCTTGGGGGAGGCCTATGTCCAGCAGTGGACGTCATTTGGCTGAAACGAAGATTAAAAAGACAAAGCTTACCCATTATAACTACATAATTAATTATGAATGCTTTATCCATGTTTGTGACGCATGTAAACGAACGCATTATACAACCTGTATAAGCAATATCGAATAATGCAGTGCAGTACTTGCAATGCAGTAATTTATTTATTTATTTATTACGTACACCAACAATAATAATAAGTAATGCATGTTATATTCCTGTTACAATATAAAAAAGTTTTGAGTCTATAACACTATACTAGTATTATTATGTAAACTAGTAACACTTAATAAGCTATTTAATATAAAGAATTTGAATTTAAAAAGCTACGACTGCAATAAATTATGAGAATGGTGGAACGGTTCGTAGCTAGCGTAGCTCCGTAGGCAGCCGTAGCTGGCCGTAGCTCCGTAGCGCTCGTAGCGGCTACGAGACCTTCACCGGTTCATTAAAGAAATACTAAATTATTTCAATGTAGAAACTTCACGTAAATCAAAAATTAAAACTTCGTCGCGTTTCTAGGAACTCTTAATTAATTCTAACTTTAAACATACAAATTACATAAGTATCTAATTATGACGAAATGACTTCGGTGTAAAAAACAATATTAGGTAAAAATGAGTTTAGTAGACTGATCCATAAAGCGCTAATGGAACTTTGTAGTTTGTTGAATTTTTGGCGATTGGTTGACAAGTTTTATCTATTTATGCTTATTATGCACAGCATTTTACCCTCGAGAAAGCTCTAATCCGATTTTACCCGTGATATCCCAGAGCAGAGTACTGTTACTGCATTTCAGAGTTAAAATTAACCAATTTTGACTACATCTTGGACCGTATCTTTGAGAGCTGTCTTGTGGTATTCAGTTACGCTTTAGTGATTTCTCTTCAAACTCGATTCAAAAAACTATTATTTTGTATATCACATTTTAATTAAATGACATCATCCTTGATTACTTTGTCAATTACCGTCGATGCAATTGTTTGTTTTTTCATAGTGGTATGGTAGATTATACCAAATATTCTTTAACGCATTGAATCCTGTAAGCGTTCGAACGCAACGGGGAAGGTGGAAGGCTCATCCGCGTAGCACGTACTTAGATAGTCGGTCAATACTCGGCGTGAATGGGTGCGGGCGGGCGGCGGGCGGCGGGCGGCGGGCGGGGGCGGTGGGCGGAGGGGGCGGGCGGCGGCGGGTGGCGTCAGTCGCGGCCGGCGCGCCGCCCGGTGCTGACTCGCCTCTCGCGCCCTGCCGAGCGCCGGCGCCGCATCGACCGCCCGCCCCCACCCGCTGCGCCTCTCCCGATCGATAGCGGCCTGCGGCTCTCGTGCGGACCACGCTTCCACGGACGCGTACCTAGGTGAGCGACTCCGGCCGCGAGGCTGTCTCCGGAGCGGGCCGCTCGCGCTGCGGCGCCGGCGGGAGCAGGCTGCAGCGGCAGCAGCTGGTGGCGCGCGCTCGCCCATTGATGGCGGAGGCCGGGGGGCCCGCACCGCCCGCAGCCTCCCGCGCCCGCGACGCGTCTGTCTATCTGCGTAGGTATAATGACATGCGTGAATGTAAATAAATCACACTCCCGCGGCCGCACCGCAAACTATTTCCGTGATTTATCGATCTATGAGTAATCGCGTTGCTTTGTGGTCCGCGTGTCTGCAGCGGTGGCCCGCGGCAGGCGCTGACGCAGCGCGAGTGCGATATGCGCGAGGCTTTGACGCGGAGGGAGGTAAAAGGACTTGACGCAGGGTGTAAGCGGTGAAAGTTATCATTTTAGATCCTTTGATGAACTGTTTTTATTTGTTATAAAAACATGTGGAATACTTAAAACCCCTTTTACCATTTCTCTCGCATAATAATCTTTCAAGTACCGGTTCACTCCAATCAATACTGCTTGAAGGTTAAGGATAAAGCAGGGTTTAGTTAATCAATCATTACTTTATCAAGAGGGAATCCCCACATTTCCTATACACAAATATCGCGGCCGTAGCGGCCACGGTAGCGGCCATGTAGCCGCGGCAGGCCCTTGTCGGTGACTGTACGTACACTGTACACATGCCGCATGATGAATCCGTAGCATTCGTAGCATCGCGCCTAGCTTTACTTACTAACTTCGTTTTACTACGTGCGTCCTCATAACCATTTTTACGTACGCTTTACATCAATTTACATTTTGTAACATAATTATTTCAAGTTGATTGGAGTAAACATTTATTTAACTCAATTTTTTGCAACAGCCTTGCCAAGCTAGTCCATGTTTTTTGTTTTCACATAGCATTAGCATTCGTTTTCACAACGAAAAAGAAGTACCTAATTAGGTACTTATGTAGATGTAAGCATACTCGTATTCAGTTTGTTAAATATAAATATGGCACTTGTAACGTCACTGGTCTTAATTAACCGAATTCAAAAAAAGAAGGAGATACTCTATTCTGTTGATATGTTTTTTAGGAACAAAAGGACCATGAACACTCATTATTTTCTATTCTAGTCACCTTTTGGCTCCATTACCAGATCGACTGCAAGACTAAGTTCCAAAACTACAATTCAATCGAACTCTAGTGTTAGGTTGATTAATTATTACCTACTTATTCCTTAGATTAGATTGCATTCCGACAAACAAACTGGTGAATAAAACGAAAAGCCCACAAAAAGTTTTCCGAACTTTGGTGTCAGTCAGACCCAAGCTCATAATAAAATGTGCAAATGTGAGTCGCGGGCCGCGGGGCCGCCCGGGCGGGCGAGGGGGCTGCAGGGCGGGTGCATCCCATACTGCTGCCTCCAGCGCCCGGAGTACTAGCCGCCACGTATCAGCTGTGTTGCCCAAACACACGCTAGGCAGGGAGGGTGCCGCGCTTAAATACTATGGTCATTGACTTTATCTCATTAATGTTTAAGTATTATGTATATCAATTATAAATACGGTGGCGCACTATCGTATGTCAGAAACTCAAATTGACAAATCCCTACGACACAAGGGTTGATTAAAGTAGTCAAATCGAAGTCAAAATGTTTCGTTTAGAATTGAACTAATTACATTACATTTGCATTAGGCGCTGGACGCAGGCCGCTACCAACCGGGCAACATGGAAAGCATTGGGGGAGGCCTATGTTCAGCCGTGGACGTCCTATGGCTGAGATGATGATGATAAATGAATTACATTAGTACTGCAGTAATCCGTGAAGTACGAGTACCTAGTAATTACTGTTTAGTGAAACTGCAGTGTAAATTTTCAAATTAATAAATTGATACCCAACTACATATTATATTTAGTACATAATTGCAGTGAAGTTAAATTACTTACTCGATTCTGAGACAATTTATTGATTTCCATTATCAGTATAGGTACTTACACTATAAATACTTACATGGATTAATATTATAAATACATGGATGTCATAAATAGTCAGATGCTGAAATTGTTCCCAGGTGAGCTAGTCGGATGATGGAGGGCGGGCCCGGCGCGGGCGTGGCGTCGCTCACCATGGACTGCGAGGACATGTTCAAGGAGATCACCAAGAAGCTGTACGGCGAGGAGGCCGTGGGCGTGGGCGTGGTGGGCGTGGAGTTCCCGGCGGCCGAGCGCGACCTGGACGAGGACCTGCGGCCCGAGGAGTCGCTCACGGCCTGGGGGCTCGCCGCGCTCATGCAGAACGGCTTCCCGCCGCCGGGGATACTGCAGGTCCGGTTGCTTTGCCTAACATTGCTCAACATTTATGTGTCGTGAGATTGGTTCAAGCTCGAGCTCGATGGAGGAGATTACAGACTCAATTTTAAAACATTATACCTATTAAAATATAAAATATCAAAATTAGTACATTCGGCCGTTTGGTGTAGTGGTTCAGAACGGACTACTATGCCGAGAGGTCCCGGGTTCGATTCCCGGCCGGGCAGAAATTGAAATGATGAATTTTAATTTCTGTGACGGGTCTGGGTGTTTTCTATATGTATGTATTTACAAAAAAAAGTATTTAATTATGTTTATATCCGTTGTCTAGTACCCATAGTACAAGCTTTGCTTAGTTTGGCAAGTTTCGGCGTAGTGTAAAATATCCAAGGATATTTATTATTATTATTATTTATTAAATACCTACAATAGTGCTATTAAGACAACCCTAGAAACGCTAAACCCTCATTCTTTATAGAGTGGTTCAAGTTGCTTTTGGTATAAACTGGTGGTATGTGCAGGCGAACTTCACGCCGCGCATCGACCCGAGCGCCGAGGACCGCTGGTCGGCGGCGGAGGAGCCGCTGGCGTGGGCGCACTCGCGCATCGCGTCCTACAACCCCGCGCAGCGCCTGTTCAAGTGCGCCGACTGCGAGTGCGTCGGCTTCATGGCGCGCATCGCCGAGCACTGGCTGGGGACGCACTCACAGGTTTTTATACTCAAATATACCGGGGTTTACCTCTGTTTCACGTGGGACGTCCACCCACAAGGTGTACCGACGACATCATAAAGGTAGCAGGAAAGCGCTGGACGCAGGCCGCTACCAACCGGGTAACATGGAAAGCATTGGAGGAGGCCTATGTTCAGCAGTGGACGTCCTAAGGCTGAGATGATGATGATGACCTCTATTTTCCTTAACACTCACTTAACCATCTACTACAACAAGTACATATGACAAAGATTATTCAAACAATGAAAGACGAAAGGTCTTCACAAAACAATTTCGGGCGATTAAGTTTGGCGGGTCACACCCCGAAAGAAAAATAAGGGATCTATCTACTTATTATACTTACCATTAAAATTGCATTGCTTTTAATTTTTTTCTTTGTTCAAGGTACTTAATTCTTGAAATTTTCTGCCGTTTGTGACGCACGTGTGTTATCATAATTATCTCTTATCAAAGATCTTTGTACAGACATCATCCTTCAACATAAGTAATTATAAGACGGATAAGATAATAAACCTTCATTAATGTTTATAATACTAACCTAAACTTCATTAATCACCAATTTATTAATCGTACTACGTGCGTATTTAACACGCTATTATTGTATGATAAAGTACTTAAAGGTATTAGGAAAAATACAGTAATTTATTTCAAAATAAGTAAGATGCCTCATTCATGTAAACAAGTATAACTGAATCATAGTTTAGTTAATAAACAAATTAAAATTTGCGTGTGCAGGCGCGCGCGTTCCAGTGCCCGGTGACGGGCTGCGGCTTCGCGTCGGGCTGGGCGCGCGGCGTGCGCTCGCACCTGGCGCGCGACCACCACTCCGACCCCGCCGCCGCCGACCACCTGCTGCGCGACAACGCCGCGCTCGACGACCTCACGCGCTACCTCAACCGCCTCAAGGCCAAGGTCCGCACGCTCCCCGCCGCCGCTCCCGCCGGCCGCGGCAGCCGAGTTAATGTTGATATTAAACGAGGACTCGTTCGCAGGTGGAACAAGCGCGAAACGAAAGGCGGAACAGCGTGGGCACCGAGACCGCCCAGGTGCAGGCGGAGGCGGGCGCGGGCGCGGGCGAGGCCGGCAAGCGCTACGCGTGCGGCGCCTGCCCCTACGCCACCGACCGCCGCGACCTCTTCACGCGCCACGAGAACATCCACCGCGACGAGAAGCCCTTCCACTGCTACCTCTGCCAGAAGCAGTTCAACCGCGCCGACCACGTGAAGAAACACTTCCTGCGCATGCACAGAGACCAGCCGTACGACTTGAACAGGATCAGGCGGGCGCAGCCGAAGCCGCAGCCGGCGGCGGCCCCGGCGCCCGCGCCGACGCAGGCGCTGCATTACTACACGAAGCCGCCGGCGGAGCCGCCGCCCCCGCCGCCGCTGGAGTTCCGGCCGGCGCCGCCCGCGCCCGCCGCGCCGCCGGGCCCGCCGCCCGCCGCGCCGCCGCCCGTCAAGCTGGAGCGCGCGCCGCTCGCCAAGGCCGAGCCCGCGCTCGTGCCGCACCCCGGCCACCCGTCGCACCCCGCGCACCCGGCGCACCCCGCGCTGCACAAGCAGGCGCCGCCCGCGCAGCCGCCGCAGCCGCCGCCCGCGCCCGCCGCCGTCGCCACGTCCTCCTCACCCGTCCGAAGAAAGGTAACGAGATAAATCACCCAAGTGAATAACTTTAGCTAAAAAGTCAGTAAAACAAAAAATAATAGAGTATGAACCTATTTGGACTTCTTCTGGTCTAAAGCACAGACGGTGGACCGGTATAGATTACTCAGTTCCACTGACAAAAAAGCGGCTGTTGTCCACAGGGCGAGCGGCGCTACGCGTGCTGCTACTGCTCGTGGTCGGGCGTGGACAACTGGTGCCTGAAGCGGCACCTCAACACGCACCTGAAGCCGTTCGCGTGCGCGCTGTGCGAGTACAAGGCGGCGCGCGCCGAGCGCCTGGCCACGCACGTGCACAAGGTGCACAACAAGAAGTCCTGCGGCAAGTGCAACTTCCTCGCGGACGACCAGCACCAGCTCGCTCACCACTTGCGGGAGACACAGTAAGACATTCTATGCCTGATAACTATCTAAAGCCCGTTTTCAGCTTTTACAATTTAGTAAGTCCCATGACCCCAGATATGAATAGGTACGAGTTCTCACTGGCTAACCGCTATCATTATTTTGGGGCTACTTTACAATAATTCATTCAAAATTAAAACATCTAACTACTTACCTATCTAGGTATTTATGCTTACTTAGTTGTGGTTTTTTATTGAAAAACCTTCTGTCCTAGCAACTGCCACACAACTGCTAAGCTGCTAGCTCAAAAGTAACTTTCAATGTTTACAGTCACATCGAGCATCGGAACCTTAAAGTGCCCACCGGCGTGGGCCGCGTGGCCAGCGGGAGCTTCAGCGTCGCAACGGCCACGGTGTCCACCGCCACCGACGCCGTCACGACCGTCGTGACCAACGGCGTCGTCGCCAACGGGGTGGTGACCAACGGAGTCGTGAGCAACGGCGTCGTGAGCAACGGCGTCGTGAGCAACGGCGTCGTGAGCAACGGCGTCGTGAGCAACGGCGTCGTGAGCAACGGCGTCGTGAGCAACGGCGTCGTGAGCAACGGCGTCGTGAGCAACGGGACCGGCGCGCCGGCGGTGGTGGCGGGCGTGGGCGTGGGCGGCGGCGCGGCGGACGGCGGCGCGGGCGCGGCGCGGCGGCGGGAGGCGCGCGCGGCGGGCGCGGCGCGGCTGTTCGGCTACCTGGAGGCGTCGGACGGCTCGGGCGACGAGTACGAGGGCGCGCTGGGCGGCGAGTTCGCGGGCGCGGCGGGCCCGCAGCACGGCGCGGCGCCGCACTACGCGCGCGACAAGGAGAACGCCGCGCCGCTGCACCACGCCGTGCACCACGAGCACTGCCTGCGCTACTAGCGGCCCGCGCCCGCCCGGCCCGCGCCGCCCAGCTGACGCCAGGCGGCCGCAGCTCGCAGGCTCGCAGGCCACGCGCCGGGTGGTGACCGTAGCATTGCGCCGGTTTCGAATGTGGCTCATTTTAAGCCGGACGAAGGAACGCTTTTCGATTCTCTTTGTGAATTTCTCTAAGACCCACTTTGTTGTTGCCGGGCCGCCGCAGCGCGGCGCGTGCGTCCTCTTCGCCGTTCGAAGTGTAGTGTTTTCACTCATTTTATACTAAGGACTCGCTCTCACGCTGAATTGAAATATTATGTAGTTAAGAATAAGCGTATTGTGAACGATTCTTGTTTATTGACGAAGACATTCCACTCGTACCTGTGAAAATTAAATAGTGTAGGGTTTCGTTCGACGGGTTCCGTCAACTCACTGAGTAGAATAGCCAGTTTTATTTACGAAAAAATTAAGATAACTTTATACATGGTAGTTGTTCGACAACTTCTGTACAAACTGTTAAATTATGAGTTATACTAAATAAAGTATTTACTATTACAATATTTTGTTTTATTATAATTATGACGACAATATAGTGATAGTGACTAAGTTTCTACTCTGCACTGGCCCTTCCTATTGTCCCGATGTACTAGCAGTGGTCCGTGGCAGTATTTATTCTGGATTAAGTGTAGGTAAATATAGATAAATCTATTAGCATGTTATCCTTGTCTTGTCAGGTACGTAATTATTTACTATGAATAATTACAATAGGTTCGAAATTGAAAAAAGATAAAGCTAGAGTACTTACTAAGGTTATTTGTGTAATGATAAGTGGTAATACCTTGGTTGTAATTATAATTGATGAAATTTAATAGAAACAGAGTAGGTATTTATTAGATATTAACAGATAGCATATCACGAGCGGACGTGATTACGTGAGTGAGGCTAATTCTACACTAATAAATATAAGTTAACAAAAAATAGGATGGTTTCACTTCACACAACACTAAACAATGGACAGATTGCATCAGAAAAAAATAATATGGTCTCCTATGGTAACTACTCCATAACAAGCTGCATTTTTGTCGCCTGCACTTTGTATGTTGTATTCGTTTGTATTCGCAACGGAAAGGATCGGACAAGAACACTACTGTTACGAGGGTTGTAATAAAACGCCCCGCTACATCGGTAATACTGGTTTATTGAGTTGGAGATTACAGAAGGTACAGACATCCGACAGATACAATACAAGTAGCAATATCACAGCGGCGGCCGGCGCGCCCACCCACCGACCACGCCACGCGGGTATGACGGCTCCGTGTGTAGCGCGGGTGCGGGAAGGGAAACAATCGAATGATACTACACACTTATAAGAGAAGTCCGCGCCCTATGCAACCATTTCATTAACCAACTCAGATATGTTGTCAAGTTAAAATATAAAATCACTAGAGAACAAGTTAAAAATGATGGGGTCCAATAATAAAATAATGCTGCTAATCTTATTTCTCTTCGATTGCAATTTTTCGTCAAGTCACAGAAATATTCAGTAACGTAAAATAAACAGCATAATATTCTGTTTCTAAACGCGCTTCTCTCATGTTACAGTCAGTTGGCACGCATGGGTCGCATTTATAAATATAATTGAGTGTTTAACTGTGTACAAAGCTTATGTTGAAACTGATAAAATGGGCAACGCGTTAACTGCGGCATGCCGAAATTATATCACATATTGAACGTATTTACACGTCCAGAAGGTGGTGCTTAGGCTGGGGTCGGTCGGTGGCTGATGAAGGCCGCCGGCGCCAAAAGTGCGTACAAAAATATTCACATCTCCCGCAACGGGCACCCGTACAAAAATATACCGTACGGGAACATACGGACGATACACACTTACAAAACTAAATCTTCCTTTACAACATCTACGATTACGGCAGGAGCCAACACTCTTCGATTCACCGTCAGACCTCTCTTTCTACGGTATGCATGTGCAGTGCGACCGGTTGTCTATGACTTGAACTCACGAAAAGTATCATCAAAAAATGAATGGAAACAGGCTAACTGTCAAAGAAACCCATAGAGAACTCGTTCATACTGCACATTAACAAAATTTACCACTCTCTTTGAGTCACCATTCGAAATGTATAGTAAAAATCTACGTACGATATTTGTGATGAATCCAAACTTTTCCCATTCAACTTATGACACTGCCAACCGTATTCACAAACAACATTCGTTTCTAGGGTATTCGTTACCAAGTCTTGTGGTTTATGGAAGTAATCACTGTCAGAAATGTCGACACCATACGGTGTGATGTTGTTTTAAGAATACCTAGGAAAATTCTGTTTATGCATACGGATGATTGAATCGCTTTACCATCCAAAAATACAATGAGCAAAATGCGTATTTATATTCAATTCTAGACTAGGGATAATATCAGAACTACAAAGATAAGGGTCACATAAGTTTCACGCCACTGGACCCGTCGATGTGGTGGCAGGACGCTCAGTCTCTCCTCAGCCGGCGCCCGGAAGCCACTCGAGCCGATAAAATATCTTCATTCCGTATTCTGCATTCTACAACTTAGCGTCGAGCACACGGCGGTCAATGAACCGCTACGCTAACGGCGGTCCCGAGCACACGCCTCGGGGGTCAATTCTGAACGATCGATACATCGAACATAGTACCTACAGAGATTCCTGGTCGAGCCGGAAACGATTTCCAAAATCAGTTCCGGAGCACCTTCGAGGTCCGCTCCGGAGCGGCCCGTTCGCTTCGACGCCGAACGGCGTCATCGGACACCCACGGTCCACCAACTACATCATAAACTACAAAGAAGGGGATACACGACAATCACATTGTACGCGTCCTCGTCCGCTTCGTCCTCTCCGTTTCGCTCTCCCCCGATCGCATCGTCCAAACGAATGCGCCTCTCATCTCAGCGGGAAAAGCCGAAAGAGCGGAATCGTCGTCCACGCCGGTGGGTCCGCGCGGGCGGAGGGCGGGGGGCGGCGGCTAGCAGGCGTCGGAGGGGCGCGGCGCGGGCGCGAGCGGCGGCGCGGGCGCGGCGCGCGGCTGCGCGTGCGGCGTGGGCCGGCGCAGCAGCGCGGGCTTGGCGGCCAGCGCGGGCTTCAGCGAGCCGCCCGTGAGCGTGAGCTCCGCGAACTTGGCCGCCACGCGCGCCGTGTTGCGCGCCGGCACCGGGCTGCCCTCCGCGCTCGCCGCGCCCGCCGCCTCGCTCGCCTCCGGGGCCTCCTCCGCCGTCGCCGCCGCCGCCGCGTCGGGCGCGGGCTCGCCGTCGGCGCCCTCGGACCTCCTGGAAAACCGATCGACGCGATTATTTATTTATTTACTAGCTTTCCGCCCGCGGCTTCGTCCGCGTGGAATTTTGTCTGTCACAGAAAAACTTTATCGCGCGCGTCCCTGTTTCAAAAACCGGGATAAAAACTATCCTATGTTCTTTCCCGGGACTCAAACTATCTCTATGCCAAATTTCATCAAAATCGGTTGCGAGGTTTAAGCGGGAAAACGTAACAGACAGACAGACAGACAGAGTTACTTTCGCATTTATAATATTAGTTGGGATTAGGTCTACCAACATTGTTACATAACAACATGTACACTTAAAAATAACAATTGTGAACAAATAACAATTAGTTCAGAACATTCTTCTTTCGTCCGTCGTTCGTGCCGTCCGATATCGCCGATCGTACTCACTTGGAGTTGGGTCTCTTCTTGAGCGTGTCGCGATTGTGCAGAAAAGTGTCGGCGGAGTCTGCGGCGGCGTCCTGCGCGGGCTCGGCGGGCGCGGCGGGCGCGGACGCGGGCTCGGGCTCGGGCGCGGGCGCGGCGTCGGCGGGCGTGGGCGTGGCGGCGGGCGCGGGCCGCAGCGGCAGGTCCAGCACCAGGTCCGGCGTGCTCTCCGCTAATCTTCTGGCGAAAGAACGATCGGTGAGTGATTTTTGGAAAAACGGGCGTTGGGTGTACTTTTTGCTCCACGTTAGTGAGAAAGGGAGAAAGTTAGATTATTTTACATAACGAGCGATGTGAACGAACGATTTTTAGTGACGACCGCGACGAAGGTGAACCGGGACCCGGTCCCGATCCACCGTGTGACATCGTCGTCCCTCAGAAGCGCGACAGAGGACAGAGCATAAATAAAATGGTACCTGCATTGGGGGGCCGAGGTGGAGGGCGCGGCGGCGGGCGCGGCGCGCGCGGGCGGCGGCGGCGCCTCCTGCAACACACGGGCAGCACTCGAGCGGACGTCTCAACGCAGCGGGCTCAAGTGGAACTGAACTCTATCATCGTACTCGTGTGTCCAAACGGAGGACAGATGTAAGTTAGTAATGACGGTAGGTACTATTACGTACTTTACAGTGCGCGCTATGATTTATTTAAGTTCCCTCAAATACCCTTGATTTTAAGATTTCAGCAAAAGCTTATTCACATTACTACATTACGAATTCTGCGTACGCAGCCTGTTTCGAAAAGCACTTTAGGTACGCGACGTGTCACGTAACAAAGTGAATAATAATCTTCTGTCGGTTTACATATACGTAACGAATAATGTAAGCAAATAAATCTTATTAATCTTAGCAAAACTTACAAAGCTCACTTCTAGGTAAAAAAATGATGAGCAAGTTGATCATAAAATAAAAATACAGTCTCAACCCCTTTACTTGTTGATCGTAAAGTATTATTGCAAAATTGTTTATGCTGATTTCTTTCCTGTATTATCCTTTTCATATAACTTTTATATAGCAATTATAATAACTTTTAAGAAGTGGCTAAAAAACTGTAAGTAAAATTATGCATATTTTTACGACACTCCCCCCCACCCCGCATCAGCACACACACAATAGAAGCTCAAATTAAACAAAACATGCACAAGTGAAACAGTTTATTGACATTATCACAAACGAACAAGCACCTCCCACCTCTCTGGCAATCCTAGTCCTTAATTATGTTAGTGTAACTCAGTCTTCATATAGGCAATGAGCCACAGGAATTTAACGCTAAACATTATCACATCCGTCAGTCAAAATACTCGTTATATCGACATTAGGCCGACATTTCTGAAATATGAACAATCCGACAGCATATCAGATTTTTGTTGCAAAATAACACACCGTCCATACGTTCAAAATTTAAATCAGTCTTCACACTAGTATACAAAGTTTGTTTAAAACCATTTACATTTCATTAACGTTATTTTCCTGTGACACTACATTAAAATGGCATTCCACAGTTGACAAAGCGCTACTTAAAAATAATCTCATAATCTGCCTTCGCCACGTATGAAATGTTTCACATCGAATACGTAAAGCAAGCACATAATATTCGAAACAAGCTCTCACAAATACTCGTGAGCGCCGGTGGCCAACTACGTGTTAGTGCAAAACGAAACTCCAAGCGCTATTTGAAGTACCGCCGTAGCGCGACCAACACGTTAGAGCAGTGGTTCTCAACCTTTTCTAGACCATTAAAAATCCATAAATTAAGTGAAACCAAAAACTAACTAAAAACTTATTATTTAAAAAGAAGACAATTTGATTTAGAAAATCAAATACGATATCAAATTAATCAAGTACCTTCGTATTAATTTTAATTTTTGAGCTCTCTATCTTCTGTACAGGTTCTGTAATAGCTTATTACTTAAACCCTCTCATGACACGCGAATGTCTATCGCTCGCGAAATTTAAAATCCTTGGCGGACCACATTTCCGTCCTTGGACCACTGGTTGGGAACCCCTGCGTTAGAGGAACGTACGGGCTGCGGTGGCGGACAAGCGGACTTTGAATTCATCACCACCGCAGGCCGCACCTGGCGTGAGTGATCACAAACAAGTGCCTTGGTCGTAATGCCGGGGCTCGTAATAACAGTCACGTAAACAAAACAGATCACATGGCTCCGAACTTCGAAACACGAATGAATATCATTCTGAATATTATAATTATTAAGTATATGCGATGGGAATAATAATGATAATAATAATCCAGGAACGATCTAGTCTGCTGTTAATCAAAGCGATATGTCACTGCGCTCCTCGATGTGATCAAAATGAAGTTTTACCAAAATACAAACTCACAAGTGGGCTCACGGGTTTGTGCGACAAAACATCACAAAATATATTTAATATAATGTGTTCAACTACCTACGTATAACTAAATGGAGTTTATATTCGTATATTACATTGAACAACCATGCATTGTGCTCACGTGATAATATAAAATACATACTATTTTATAATAAAGCTAAATCGATTGTATTAAATTAATCAGTACTGTCAATGTCGAAATACATCAAAGGAGAACAACCATTTTGGGCCCAAGTTTGTACAGAGTTGTACATTGGTAGGTTTTTGATATTATATTACGCATACATTAGGGAGTATTTTACGGTAAAAATGATAATTTTAACTGATGTCGTAAGTCGTATACAATAATAAAAACGAATTAATGATTTAATCTAAGATAACGTAAAATGGAACGTTAAAAGTCAATCGATTAAAGACTCAATACACTATACTGTCCCACCAAACTCATTGACAGGGGGGCGCCACCATCGTTCAACTATATAGTTTCTAACATGGCAAAAATCGGAACCAGCGATCCGGTATTGACGGTGGCGCCCCCTGTCAATGTCACGGGTGGGACAATTCAGTGTATTTGATCTTTAAGAAGGTTCGTACTGACAGATGACAAAACTAAAATGATTGAATGAATTAATGAATGAAAATAATTCGTTTTGTCATCTGTCAATGCAGCAATGTCACTTGCGAATCACAGATGAGACCACAGATTAGAGAGTATGTCTAAAGGATCTAAAGGATGAGACTGTTGCGAATGCTTGTTGAATTGAATTAAAACAAATTAAAAAAAGAAGAAGAAATAAAACTATCGATTAATAACATTTTATGCTATTTCTAACGGATTCTGCTTGCGATTTGGGTAACTGACGACTGGATTTTGTATAAAAGTAACATTTTTTCTAGTTTTTTCTAATTTAGTTTTCTCGAGAATGACATTAGTTAGCAACCTCAAATAAACACAATAATAAACTAGTTTATGAAGGCATAAAAAGGACATAAAATTTGTAGCTGTACAAATAACTTAGTACTGGGCCCAACGCTTCATAGAAAGTGGTTGTTCTCCTTTACAATGAAATATCATGCAAATGATAAAGCTGTAAACATAACGGCGATGAATCGATGTTATCTACACTACTTATTAGTAGATAATTAGAATTAACTCTAATAACGATAACAAACAAAACATGTTTACTTATTCCTTAAGTAAATAACATAGTATATCACGTTTCACCTATCATAGTCAGTAGGCTGAGATACGGGAGCGGCATGAGGCGGTGATTTTGTGACAGTCAAACTTTGGATTTGTATGCCCTGTCACGTCATAATATTTTATGTCGATGTCATCCCTCCCGTGCCGCTGCCATGCCTCAGGCACTGACTGATATTGATATGAGTTAAGCTGACCTAAAATATCAGTCGGAATAATTTTACATCTTTCACAGGAGGATCATGCGCCTAAATACAACAAATTAACGGCAATATTAAACGTAAAGCAACAAAAAAAATTTATTGAAATCAGTCTACGTCACATCTTCCCGTCACCGACAGTAAACAATAGCGTGTGTAATGAATGCGACGGGTAAATGTAATAAAGGCCACTGTTGTACAGTGTACAGGCTAATGTGTGTGACGGTGTGCGGTGTCAGACGGAGGTCTCTAGGAGCGCGCTCACTACCTGTGCCGCCGACTGCCGCCGCTCCACGCTGGCCGACCTACAGACAAGTATTGTTCCCGTTACACGTGCATTCGATCCAACAATGGGGCCATTCATTTATTGCGTTAGACTATTTTCACTAGTTTTTGACCCCCTTCCCCTCTATTTATTTATTTATTTTATTTAAACTTTAATGCCAAAATAAATTTGTACATAATGCGAACTTAATGCACTAAAGCATTCTCGACCAGTTTACTTTTGGGTTGAGCAGAAAAGAAATTTATAAATTTATCTATCAGTCAGTCTGAACTGACCGAATCTCGGGTCATGAGCTTTCGCTCGATACCCGCACCAACCAATAACTGAAGAACCTCGACTGACCCTCTATAATAACTGATAAGAAAAAATAAGAGCAGGCCGACCCCCTCCCCCCTGTTTAATATTCATTACGCAAGAATCTAAAAGAAAAAGTGAATAAGGTACACGTTTGACGACTAGTACACAAGCGAGAAATTCCAGGGAGGCGCAGTGCGAGTGGCGCGGCTCCGTTGCCATGGAAATGGAAATCGCATCCAAGTGAAACTCGGCACGTGCGCTTTTCCAAAGTATAATTTTAACTTAGTGCATTTTTGTGATTTTACGTAGTAACAATCGACCCCCCCCCCCCCCTCATCCTCCTAAATCGTCTTACGTAGTAAATAAATGGCCCCCCGAAATTTTCAAACAGTTAAACAAATAAGTATAGACTTTATTTCGAACAGAATTTAGACACTTACCGGTAGTTTCCCGTTGAGTTCGAATCTTGCCAATACCCACTCTCGCCGTCTTCGCTCAGTTCATCTGGAAACGTACAGTGAGCTGTATAGTGATTCCACTTGTAGGTATGACCACAGAATAATAATAAGTACTACGTACAGAAGTTTTACTTCGCGAAGGTATTTAAAAAAATGTATGCTCAATGTCATTAACAATATGGTGTAATTTAGCCTGTCTCAAGAGTCGAGCACCATTTTGTTGACAAACGTCAGTGATCGCTACTGCGCCGAAGCTATAGGGCTGACTTCGGTAAAATGATGTGACGTGAAATGCCAAACTGCTGAAAATGGCGGAGGAAATACTTGATTTATCATGAATAATATTAACTACTTATTTACCTCTCAGTGTCTTGAGGCAACTTAAAAAAGTACATTCTGGGTTTATTTAGGCAGTTAAATACTGCACAGTATTTAGTACACCATTTTCTTAATTTTCTTCCATCATACACAAGAATACGCGTACGTGAGTCAATGTTCGCTCGTATGTGAGGCCTTGTCGAATAGTATCCTGTAGGTGGGCCATCGTGCGTGTTTTGTTTACGATGTAAACTCGCGGAGATGAACAGGCCCGGTATGACTCGACTCGGTAGAATAAGCAACGATATGATTGATTACCGTCGTCTTCGTCGTAGAGCGAGAGGTCGTCGCGCGCGTCCGGCTCGTCCGCGGCCGGCTCCAGCTCCTCGACGCTGGACCTGCAAAACGTGTATCATGATCATTCGACCGCTCGGAAAATCTTTTCTCGGGTTTGAAACTAATTCGACGGCCATTCAAATTGATATTGAATGAAACCACAAGGGTGCGTCCATTAATTACGTGAGACAATTTTTTCAATTTTTTAATTCCCCGCCCCCCTTGGTGAGATTTCATGAGATTTTGCCAGACCTTCTCCCCCACCCCGTAAGAGATTTTCCAAAATGCCTATTTGCAATGTAAATGAGATAATCCATGCTTCGAAAATATTAGATTTTATAAAAAAACCCAACCTGCGAAAAAAGTTTACTTTTAGTACAATTTTTAACTATCAGTTTACATTTTGTTAATATTTAAGCATTGGTAGCAAACTGCGGATCTAAAAACTGGGCCTGTGTTCACAAATGCAGACGGAGGATTTATCTCTGTTTGTTGTGGAAAAAGAATATGTTATATTTCTCGACACCCCCCCTCTCCCCCACGTGAGATTAAGTGAGGTTTTTCGGGACCCCCTCCCCCCCCTTAAAAGTCTCACGTAATGAGGGCTATCGTTTTAGCGCTCACCAGTTAGCGCCACTGTAGAGTAAGGTCCTGTCACTTGCTAGTAGCGAAGACAGTGGCACCAACTGGTGAGCGCTTAAGTGGTAGGAGGACTATCGCATTTGCACTCATCAAGATGGCGTTTCTGTAGAGTAAGGTCCTGTCAATCGCCAGGGGTGCCAACTGTTAAGTATAAAAACGACGATTCTCGAAAACAGCGGCGCGGGAGCGGGCAACGAGCGGGCGGCGCACTCCAGTCTAGCGGCGCGGCGTCTTTTTTTTGCCCACAATACATCGAGCGTTAGGAATAAATTTGAATCGAAATAAAATTGTCGCCGTTGTTCAGACATTTCGGTCGCGAATAAAAACAAATATCTCGACATCACAACCCCGAACACAACACTTCGCCGTTAAAGTGCCGCACGAGCTGCCCGCTTGTTTGGAGAACGGGTCTGCGTTGCCCGCCCCGATTCGAGGCTGAGGTTTTAGAATGGTTCTGCGAGTGACCGTGGAGTCGAGGACGGGGAGTCATTCGTCAGTGCTATGTCACTATTAGGGAGGGTAGAGGGGGAGGGTACGTACGCGCGCACGTAGAGCGCGTGCGGGTGCAGGTGCTGCGGGAACACGGCGGCGTGGTGCTGGATGGTGCGCTTGACGAGCTCGTTGAGCAGGTTCTGCGCCGCCACCTGCGCGCCGCCCTCGCCCCAGGCGGCCAGCAGCGTGGGCCCCAGGCAGATGGCCAGGTTCCACGCGTCCATCATGTTGCGGTCGGCGTGCTCGGCCAGGTGCGCCAGGAAGGCGAACAGGTAGCGCAGCACCAGCACGGCCGGCGCCGGCAGCGCGGCCAGCACGTCGCGCAGGCGCCGCACGAAGTCCGCGTCGTCCGGCAGCGCCGCCACGCGCAGCAGCACCTCCTGCAGCTGCGGCGGCAGCAGCGGCGGCCGCAGCTCGCGCAGGTACATCTTCAGCAGCCCGCACACCTGCGCCGCAAAATATAACAGAAGGTAAACTCATGTATGTACCTCGCTTTGCATACCTCTCTCGCTCGCACGCTCGGCCGTCGCGCTAGGGTTGTCTTGTCATGTGTTGCGTTTATTTCGTTACTAGCTTTCCGCCCGCGGCTTCGCCCGCGTGGAATTTTGTCTGTCACAGAAAAACTTTATCGCGCGCGTCCCTGTTTCAAAAACCGGGATAAAAACTATCCTATGTTCTTTCCCGGGACTCAAACTATCTCTATGCCAAATTTCATCAAAATCTGTTGCGAGGTTTAAGCGGGAAAGCGTAACAAACAGACAGACAGACAGAGTTACTTTCGCATTTATAATATTAGTTGGGATGATAGAAAAATGTTACTCTTAATACTATGCAAGAAAGACAATAACAGATATCCACGTATACTTATTTATATTTAGTACGTTATTATAGTAATAGTTTGCAAACAAATACACGAGAAGGAAGTAGTATTTAGTTGAGTGGTTGACACTATTATCCAACTAATATTATAAATGCGAAAGTTTGGATGTCTGGATGTTTGTTGCTCTTTCATGCAAAAACTACTGAACGGATTTTGATGTAACTTTACAGTATTATTGTTTATAACCCTGAATAACATATAGGCTATAATTTATGACGATCTGTGACAAACTAAATTTCACGCGGGTGAAGCCGCGGGCAAAAGCTAGTTATCCAATAATTCCTAAAACCTCTCTAAAACAATTCGATATTCCTAATAATTTAGTTGGCTTTCAATTTCAATTGAAATTCAAATAAATAACTTACTTACCTCCCCAAATCAACTGGTAATTTAAAAAATGAAAATTCGGTATTTAATGATGAGTTTAAGCAACCAAATACCGAACAATTATAATACGACTTTTTCTGTTCACTCATTTTCGTCAATTTCGCAAAACAAAATAATATCACAGGCGGTTGACCGGCGCGTGACTCAAGCGAACCACAGCGAACGTGTGGCGAATGTCTGTCGCGCCACGTCGCGCTCGCATTCGTCCAAGACAGTCTTGCTAGAGCGGTGTCTATGTGTGCGTGGCTCGAGCGCGTTTAGTATGGAGTTTGTCTTCTGTTATATTTTGTGCCTGCGCCGCGAACACAAATGAGTGGAAGTGATAGCACGGTGTCTCGAGACGAAAGTCTTCGAGCAGTGTGTGTTGCCAGTGTTGATTTATGGATCTGAAACGTGGTCGCTCACTGTGGGCCTCATGAGAAGGCTCGAGGTCACCCGAAGGGCGATGGAGCGGGCCACGCTCGGAGTTTCCCTGCGTGATCGAATCAGAAATGAGGAGATCCGCAGGAGAACCAAAGTGACCGACGTAGCTCGCAGAATCGCTAAAACCGAGTGGCAGTGGGCGGGACACGTAGCTCGTAGAGACGATGGCCGTTGGGGCAGAAAAGTTCTCGAGTGGCGACCACGGGCTGGAAGACGTAGCGTGGGCAGGCCTCCTACTAGGTGGACCGACGATCTCGTAAAGGTCGCGGGAAGAGCCTGGATGCGGGCAGCGCCGGACCGTGCATTGTGGAAAACCTTGGAGGAGGCCTTTGTCCAGCAGTGGACGTCATTTGGCTGAAACGAACGAACGATAGCACAGTGAATACAAATGAGTAGGTCATCTTCATAGAAACGCACCGAGCGCGGTTTGTATGTGAGCGCGCCAACACGTATGCGGCGCGCACGCAGCGTGGATTAGCGGGGAGCCAGTCGTGGTTGCGCCCAATTTTGTCAGTGTGTGCGTGCGCGCCGCATACGTATATTGGCGCGCTTACATACGAACCGCGCTCGATGCGTTTGACGTTGACATTTGTATTTACTCTGGTGATAGGAAACGTACTCACCGAGTTGATGTCGGACGCGTCGCGCACCGTAGCCAGGGGATCCTCGCCGCGCTCGAAGGCGGCGCGCAGCGCTTGCATCTCCACCTGCGGAAACACAATCAATTGGGATGATAACTGGGTAATGAAATCGAAATTCTATTTAGTCCGTCAGACAGATAAAAAAAAATTAACACGTTTTTTAATTTTTTTTTTCATAATCGAATTCATTACAGTATTATATTAAGTTGAAATGTCTCGTGACGTCACTTTTGAGTAAAAAATCTACTGAAAAGTAACGTGACGCAACATTTAAACTCGATGTAGCACTGTTATTATTTAATTATGTAAGAAAATAAAAAATACGAGTGTAATATCTGTATGACGGAAAAATAATTGAAATTTTGTCATCTGGCCTATTGAGAATTTGAGACGAGTTCGCACAACGACCTCGAGCGTCATCATTATCATCGTTTCAGTAACAAGAGGTCCACCGCTGTTCAGAAATCGATTACGACATCACTAGTGAGCGCGCACATCACTACGCACGAATCTGACAGATAACGGTTGCGATAGCGCCCGGCGCCTACACCACTTGACTACCATTCCTCTTACCGCGAACATCAAATATTTGTATACGTTATTTCATGTTATAAACGCTGAGTATCGAAGAAACCGAGTTTCAATCATAAATACATCACATACATCTACAACCACTGAACGTAGACCTCCCCCACCGATTTCCACATCGCTACCTTCACGAGGTCGTGAACGTGATATAACACTATTTAAATGTAATGATCGTGACCTGCGAGCCGGACACGCGGAACACGCCCTGGTGGTTGAGGCCGTAGGTGGCGATGACGCGCACGCAGGACGTCAGCACGAGCGGCAGGCGGTGGTCCAGCGGCGCGGCGAAGCGGCCCCGGCGCAGGCGCGCGGCGGCCCGGCGCGGCGGCGACGGCGGGGACGCGGGCGGCGGGCCCGGGCCCGCACCCACCGCCAGCCGCGCCCGCGCCGCCGCCGCCTTGCTCTCCAGCCGCGCCAGCCGCCCCGCGCACGACACGTACGCGCGGAACTTCTGCAATGCACACCGAACGATCGGTATAACGTCTCCGGGCCGCACAGTGTGTTATGGGACTGTATAATCGGACATTCTCATTTATTTGATGAACCGTATAGAGCTCAGTTATACAAACATGATGGTAAAACTCCCGTTTGAAAATTTCACGTAGTTTTCGAGGTATAGCCTGACCAGAAACATAAAAACCCTCGCCATGTTGCGGAAAACTAATGGTACTAATTTCTTTTAATGGCGACAGTAACTGAAAACTTCATTGACATGTCACCTTGCATGTCAGTCTATTACTGTCAAAGTGTAAACAAACTTTATTTTAAATGTGCGCAATTGATTTTGTGAATTAAATTGCTACAATCTTTATATAGTCGTAAAAGAAAAGTGGTTCACAATGTGTTAAAGTATTTGTCGAAGAGAAATACTAAGGGTTCGGACATTATTTTCATTGAATAATGTTTCCGACAAAGGTTGTCAAATTGACTGACATGTTTATCGTATAGTACAGTCCACTATGAAAATTAGCTGTGGTTTGTTTCAACTACCTATTTTAATTTTTTTTGTCACTTTTTAAGTGTTGAATTTTATGGAATTGGGAAAGAAGTGCCGAGTTTGAAGCGTTCATGAGCAGACATTGCAGTTGAATATTCAAGTTCTGAATTTGATTATTGATGAATAATAAGGGAGAGTCCGCTAATTTGGACCAGTTTTTTTCAATCCCATTTTACACATAGTTTTCTTTTATTTTTGCTAATGTCCATGGTATATAATAAAAGATACATTATTCAACTTACTATTTCATAAGTATTAATTAACATGATTGTTGTATATTTAGCACAAATCAACAAAGTACGAGTTCAGAGCTTCGGTCCAATTTAGCCAACCGGTTGGATAATTTGTACCACAGGGTTACTAAATTGGATTTCAATAAATTTCAAGCCTATAAAAAAACTATGGCAAAATATTATACGATACATTCTTAACAAATTAGGAAACGAAAAGGAACAGTAGTTAATAACATAGACAATCGATATTGTTTTACACGTTATCACGATTTTGAGTACAAGTTTTGTAATTCCAATTATCGTAACGCACACTTGTACCTAATCTACTTTGCCAGTCTTTTGCTTTCATTTATTGTTAGTCAAACATAACTACGCTATTATAACTTCAAAACATGATTTACTAAAAAAAATTTCAAAATCCTTTGGTAAAGTTCCATACAACTTGGTGTGGTACAATTTAGCCGACTAGGTGATAGTGCTTTTAAAAAATTGGTAAAAAATATAGCTTATAAATACCGAAAAATGTTTCAAATAATTGTAATCCACACTAATTTACGCTTCTAAATAATATATTAGAAACACCCTGTGATTAAATTTAACAAAATTACAAACTAAACATGTATTGTCAAAAGTTACTTAAAAACAATGAAAAAATACTTTTCAAAATAAAAAACACGTTATTGTTGTCACGGCAAAAACCACATGGCCGATATTAATTTATTTTAGTTGTGTATCGCTGAGTGTTGCAATTACAGACATTCAATAAATACTTTACGAAATATGAGGGTGGTACAATTTACCCGGCGGTACAATATACCGAACTCTCCCCTAAAATAAATCCTACTAGCTCGATTGATGGTTTCATTTAATTTATTTAAACCAGGTTACCTATAATAATAATTTTTCGTTAATTTATGAAAATATCAAATTAACCCGTAATCCTAAGTCCTGATACATAAAGTTAGCCTATTAATTTAACACAGGTACGACTGTACTCAGTGTTGCACTATCAAATGCAATTGACGCGCCTCTATGCCAGGGTTTTTATGTTCCTGGTCAGGCTATATAAAAATTCAAAGTTACCTATTTTTTTACTTCATAATTAAGCAAAAATATTCTCTCTCGGTAACTAATAAAATTTTATTCAGAAATGTTATAATACTTCATAGAGCCCTTAAAACTACACGTAATAAGCGCTTCGTAAACGCATTCAGTTAATTAGGAAAAATGATTTTAGTGATTTTTGTTTTTATTTTTTTTCTCAATTATCTATATATATAAAAATGAAACCCGTTTCGCGTTGTCACGGCATCACGTGTGAACGGCTGAACCGATTTCGATCATTCTTTTTTTTAAATGTTTGTGGAAGTCCAAGGATGGTTCTTACGGAAAAAAATATTAAGAAAATCTCTACGCTAAGGCGGTACGAAGTTCGCCGGGTCAGCTAGTACCTTAATATATGCAAACATTTTTAATTGCAAGATATAGTCTGATATTTAATCTAATTGTATAAAAAAATCAGCTTTAAATTCCGTGATATAACCAAATTGAAAATACAACATTTCTGAATTAAATGTTATTTTATTAGTTAACGAGTGAGAATATTTTTGCGTAATTTTTAAGTAAAAAAATAGGTAACTTTGAATTTTTATACCGCGAAAACTACGTGGAATTTTCAGACGGGAGTTTTACAATCATGCTTGTATAACTGAGCTCTATACGGTTCATCAAATAAATGAGAATGTCCGATTATACAGTCTCATAACATACTATGGGCCGTCGGAACTCGTCGACGGGCAGCGGCGACTCACCGCGAGGTAGTAGTCCTCCTGGTCGCGGGCGGCGGCCTCGTCGGGCAGCGGCGGCAGCGCGGCGCCCGCGGCCGCGCCGGCGCCGAACAGCCCGCTCACGTCCCAGTGCGCGTCGCCGCCCTCCATCTGGGGATAACGATTCGACGATTATAAATAACTTGAAAAAATCGAACTGCCTAAGGCGGGAATTGAACCCACGACCTTCCGCTTGCCGAGCGACTGCTCTTCCAACTGAGCTACTTAGACACTGGATGAACCCGTCGAAATTTTCAAGTGTAATACGCTGTTACAGCTAGCGTTTGTTTCATCAATGTTAAGTATACCTACCCTACATCTAACAGAAATATTGTTGCAAATATTTTCAAGTTATTTATAATTTTCAAATTAGTTTGAGATGCGACTCTAAACGCTAAAAATTTAATAACGATTCGACGCTCGTCACTTCGCTCGAATGAGAAAACATCATAAAATATGAACCGTCGACGAGGTCGACGCATGATCGCTTTAAAAACAATTTAGGCACAATATTGTCATACTCGGTCCCGCCCACAATTTTGTCTTATGTCTAGTCCCTTATTTGAAAAGAAACAAATGACACAATATGGCGAGGGATCCAGTCGCTGCGAAGAAATATAAGCCTTATGACGTTCTTGCGTCAAGCGTCTTGTACGGTAGGTACTTGTACCAGGCCTGTTCATCTCCGCGAGTTTACATCGATAACAAAACACGCACGATGGCCCACCTACAGGATACTATTCGACAAGGCCTCACATGCGAGCGAACATTGACTTACGCTCGCGTATTCTTGTGTACGGTGGAAGAAAATAAAGAAAATGGTGTACTAAATACTGTGCAGTATTTAACTGCCTAAATAATAATAAAAACACAGAATGTACTTTTATAAGTTGCCTCAAGACACTGAGAGGTAAATAAGTAGTTAATATTATTCATGATAATTCATGCCAAATCATGTATTTCCGCCGCCATTTTCCGCAGTTTGGCACCTCACGTCACATCATTTTACCGAAGTCAGCCCTATGGCTTCGGCGCAGTGCCGATCATTGACGTTTGTCAACAAAACGGTGCTTGACTCTTGAGTCAGGTTTAGCCTTACACTTACACCATATTGTTAATGACATTGAGCACACATTTTTTGAAATACCTTCGCGAAGTAAAACTTCTGTACGTAGCACTTATTATTATTCTGTGCTTGCACTTTGAGCCGCGACGGGCACGGACCTGCTTGACGAGCTCGGCCTCGGCGGCGTCGAGCGTCTTGGCGCTCTCGCGGCACTCGGCGCGCAGCTGGCGCGCGCCGGCCTCCAGCTGCTGCAGGCGCAGCGCCAGCTCGGCGGCGGCGGCGGCGCAGGCGTCGTCGGCGGGCGCGGCGTCCTCCACCAGCGCGCCCATGTCGGCGTCCTGCTTGTCGGGCGGCGCGCCCTGGCAGTGGAGATGGGTTATACTAGGTAAACTTGATACTAGGTGCACCTATTCCTAGTATTTATTAATACTCGATCCGAATACCTATTCCACCTGGTACGTAGTAATTTAGCATACTTGACGCGACTGGTGCGGACTGATCCACGTAATATGACTTTAAAATACAATTTTTTTTTTTAAGATACGACCGTAGTATGAATAATGTAATTTGAAATTGAATAATAATTCCTCCCTTCATACTTCAACAGGCTTAGGACGGTCAACTTAAAAGTTGGCGTATTTAAAAGATATCAATTTCATAAAAATATTTACATATTTTTTCTTATTTACATGAATATGGTTTGACTATGTTTGTGTGCGTTTGCTTCGTCGCGCTCAAATTTGTTCGGTCAGACAGAGACGGAGTGAATCTCTACGTTCGCATCGCACATAAGCTCAGCGAGAAATACTAGATGCGCGTAATACACGACTACGGATTACGCAATAATAACCTCTATCACTTCAATGATAGGGTCGGAAATCGTGTAATTTATAAAACACTAGGTGGATCAAGTCAACAGGTGCCGCCTAGTACTGTAAAATACCTAGCGTGTGGATCCGTTCCAGTGAATACGTGTCATCTGTACCTGGTAGGGCAGCGGGCGCGGCAGCGCGAAGGCCTGCGCGTGCGCGTCGAGCACGCGCTGGCGGTCGGCGAGCGCGTCGAGCGCGTCGGCGGCGCCGTGCAGCGCGCGCGCCGCGTCCGCCGCCGCCGCCGCGCGCGCCGTCTCGCCCGCCGCCGCCGCGC
Source organism: Ostrinia furnacalis (assembly GCF_004193835.3). Classification (NCBI taxonomy): domain Eukaryota; kingdom Metazoa; phylum Arthropoda; class Insecta; order Lepidoptera; family Crambidae; genus Ostrinia; species Ostrinia furnacalis. The sequence continues at coordinate 685,144 of NW_021134344.1, read as the reverse complement.
GCACCGCGCGACCCACCACCGCCTCGAACCCCACCTCCGTGCACTGCGGGCGGGCAAACTATCTTAATATACGGAAGGAGGCTATGGCGAAGACATCAGAAAAACACTTGCAGCTACGCGATTTGCAAAGAAAACACGACTGAAAATGAGCATACCTGTTCATCTCCGCGAGTTTACATCGAAAATAAAACACGCACGATGGCCCACCTACAGGATACTATTCGACAAGGCCTCACATACGACCAAACATTGACTCACGTACGCGTATTCTTGTGTATGATGGAAGAAAATGGTGTACTAAATACTGTGCAGAATTTAACTGCCAAAATAATAATAAAAACACAGAATGTACTTTTTTAAGTTGCCTCAAGACACTGAGAGGTAATTATGTAGTTAATATTATTGATGATAAATCATGTATTTCCTACGCCATTTTCCGCAGTTTGGCACCTCACGTCACATCATTTTACCGAAGTCAGCCCTATAGCTTCGGCGCAGTGCCGATCACTGACGTTTTTCAACAAAATGGTGCTTGACTCTTGAGACAGGCTAAATTACACCATATTGTTAATAACATTCAGTATACATTTTTTTAAATACCTTCGCGAAGTAAAACTTCTGTACGTAGTACTTATTATTATTCTGTGGTATTAATAAAAACTGAAGCTCCAGTAACTTTAGTGACATAGCGTACAATATTGTCATTCATCTATCAGCTAGTAAATTATTAATCGCTAAATCGTAACAAAATAATTTTGCTATTATAAAACCGTGAGGCGGCAGCGGTCAATCTGAAATATATACTGAAACGAAGCCCCACCAGCATGATGTCGGCGATGTCGTCGAGGTAGTAGCGCTGCAGCGTGGCGTTGGCGGCCTCGAGGCTGAGCGCGTAGTCGGCGCGCGCGCGCAGGGCCTTGGCGCGCGCCTCGCTGTAGCGGGCTCGCCTCTGGAACCACACAACATTTACACCTTATTGAACCACGCAAATTGAACTGACTTTTTTTTTATCCACAACGAGGAAGCTCTTGGCCTGTATCTCACCTGATGGTAAGTGATGATCAGGCCGAAGGTGGAAGCGAGCTTCACCCGGAATCCTCAACCACAGAGGAACTGGCTATCTTACCTCTAACTGCCGAAACACAACAATGCTGTTAACATTGTTGTTATGGCGACAGATTTAGGTAAGATGGTGGTAGCTAGCCAGGCGGACCTGGAACAAGCCCTACCACCAACCAAACCGAACAGAAAATTCTGCACCCACTGGGAATCGAATCCGGGACCTCTGCGTCTGAAGCAGGTGGTCTAACCACTAGACCACAGAGGCGGTTAAACTTAACAGTCTATGTACCCAACGCCGGTAAGTATGGGCCCGCGACGTCGCCGGGCGAGTGTGATGAGGCTACCTTGTCTCGCTCCTTGTCCACGGCCTTGAGCTTCTTGTGTCGCGGCGGGGAGGCGGCGGCGAGGCGCGCGCGCTGCTCGGCGGCGTGGCGCAGCTTGAGCGCGGCGGCGCGCCAGTCGGCGGCGGCGGCGGCGTGCGCCTTCCCGGCGGCGCCGGCTTCGGCCAGCGCTGCGCCCACTTCCTCGTGACGCTCAGCCACTGGTGAGAAGTAACAATCTCAGTGATAAGTCATACTATTTAACTTCACTTCTTCTGGGATCGTGTAAAATATTATTCATAAATTGTAAAAAAATAGATAGTTTTTTAATTTTTTATGATGAAACATGCCAGGAGCCAAGTTAATCTAAGGGCTGTTTTTCAATCGTCGGATAACTTTTAACTGAAGAATAAGTTTGGCACATTGCAGTATGGGAAATATGACAAAATGACAAGTTTATTATTCAGTTAAAAGATATCTGACGATTGAAAAATCAGCCTTAACTGATAGATTTTGACAAGTTAAATTTGTCACGCGCGTGCATGACGGCAACCTAAATTCGCTTATTTCACGGTAGGGCCGCGTGCCCATGAAAACAGTCTACTTTCCCCGCCTCAGGGTTTATGCCATTGAACCTAGATGAAATCGCTCGAAGATAGTGGCCCCGATCGGAGATCCCACAGGTTCACTGCGTGGCGTATTTAGGGTAAGGTGGGGCACAATGAAACAAAAAAACGTTTTTTGTTCATAGAAACAAAATATCTTACTATTTTAATAAACTCTTTTCAAGAAAATTTACATTAGCTATCCCTTTAATAATCAACAATATCAAACTACATGTTTCTATAAGTAATCTTAAATTATTGGCACTTTTTCGAGATCAATTTTTTGTTTTACTGTGCCCCAGATCTGGGGTACAGTAAAACTAGGGTAGGGGTACTATGAAACAGATTGGGGCACAGTCCGTAAACACTCTTCGCACTTTGTAGTTGGGCGTATATCGCACGACCTGTCCCTCTTCTTCTCGGTTTTCCTTTTTTTTCTTGAAATACCTATACAATGTGCTAAAATTAACATTTTTCAGATTTTCTGCTTCTCATAAGTTCATATCTGCTTCATTAGGAAGCCCTATATCCGTTTTTCTTTTCCGGTTACGAACCATTGTGGTGTTTTCTAAAAACAAAAAACTTATCTTACACTGAAACATGTTTTACTGTGCCCCGTTTCACTGTACCCCATGACCCCCTTCAATAACACAAAAACATATAACATTCTTTAGGTTATAAACACCGGCCTTCGTCTGATGTCAATATTACAAGAAATATGCAAGAATTATTAAAAAAATAGCCATACATACCTTTGGTAAACAGTGTACTAATAAAATCGAAATCTTTTTCGTGAAAAAAGATACGAATTACTTTCAAAAATCAGTTTTTTTGCAAGAATTCAACAGGCAGCTTTCAAATTGAGAAAAGACAACTGCACCAAGATGGCAGTGCGAACGCTTAATAAAGCAGTGTGGCCAGTAAAAATAAATTGATAAAAAGAGGTAGAAATATTAAACTTGTTTTACTGTACCCCGTGTGTCACTGTGCCCCCTGTAACCCTACTAGTCTGTAACTCCATGCGTTTATTCATATTCATATTCATTTTATTCACTTCGGTCCTTTTTAGTCGAACAATAAGATTGTAATATAACTATTGAACAGGAATTATATTCAATTGTGTTGGGATATTTTCTTGATAATTGAATTCCAAGATTATTTTATTCTATTGGTGTTTCTACTTTTCTATAAATGTAATTATAAGGGTTCCGTTTTTTGCCATTTGGCTACGGAACCCTAAAAATGGCTAGACATAGCATATAGCATAGACTCTATGCCAAGACTCTAAAAGTAAGCTTACACAATCTTGATTTTTACAGGATCAAAGGACCACAGAGCTTAGTTTTGACATGATACGCAAGGGTTACTTTTATCTTTTTGAGATAAAGTATTCTAAGGACGGATTAGCGAGCTGGCAAAGGGCAGGGCACATAGTACGCAGAACTAACGGCCGATGGGGCCGCAAGGTTCTGGAGTGGAGGCCACGTACCAGAAAACGCAGAGTGGGACCGACGAACTGACAATGGTAGTGTTGTATGTGTATTCATAAGACATATTATACTATACTTACTATTACTTTGCACGTATATAAACTGTTGCATCATGTTAAATAAACGAGTATTTATCCATCAATCGTCTTGTTACTATCTCAACCTCATATGGCGACCGTGACAGGACTCCGCGGCCGGTGTTTACAAATTCCTTAATCCATATAAGGACGCGCGCTCCACGATGCATTTACAATATTGCATTCAACCTTTGTACTCGACGAGATTAACAGTTCTACTTGTTTCAACTAATTATCAACATGGGTTCAAGTCAAACTAAAGACGACGTCATTAAAGTCAAAGTCAAAGTCAAAATTTCTTTATTTGTTTGGACTAATAAATAGTTCTTACAAATCGTCATTTTGCTCTTAAGGAGCCTCTACATGTCTCATAATCTTTTTACCCTACCAACGCTTCGAGACCAACATTTGGCAATGCTGAGAAGAAGCGCCGCAACAAACTCAATCACCACACTATCCGCCGTTATCGTAAGATACACAGTAAAACATGCCTTCAGACAACTCTAAAACATTATCCATATAAATTGCCATTCAAATATGTAAACCTTCGCGGCTCCGCGCTAACTGACCACCGACCCTTGTCACAGGATAGTTTTTGTCCCAGTACAAAAATGCACATCTCGCAATCGCAATGCAGTTCTTTTAATAAAGTTGTAAATAAAGGAATGTTGTTAAACCGATTAATTTATAACCGTCTATATAACGACATCGTCATAAATATAATTAGTTAATTAACGACATTTATTATGAACTAGCTGACCCGGCGAACTTTGTTCCGCCTTAATGGCAATAAATAAGCAGACTTTTTTTTTAATTTCGAACGGGATAAAAAGTATCCTATGTCCTTCTCCTGGCTCTAAACTACCTCCCTGACAATTTTCAGCTAAATCGGTTCAGCCGTTCTTGAGTTATAAGTGGAGTAACTAACACGACTTTCTTTTATATACAGTGTGAGTCACGTTAAAGTGTACATATGAAAATNTTTTTATTATTGTTAGAAAATGTAACTTTGTAAAATCATTATAAAACACATACTCAAATTTGGTGAACTTGTTCAGTGTACCGTATAGATGCGCCCATTAAAAGGAATGTAGCTAGTTTAGAAGGACCCTGTAGTAGGTCTGTGAAAAATAGTGGCAACTAGCCTATTATTATATTCCTAATCTTGCCAGGGTGTTCAAGCCACTTACATGGAAATAAGTTGGATTTTCCCTGTGTGACAACGAAAATAGTATGATTGACTTTACTGTTGAACAAATTGAGCATGTGTTTTCATTTGTAAATGTATACACAAGCCTTTCCTTGATTTCACAAGTAAGGAATCAGTTGAACAATGGATGACCATTTATTTGGGTACTGGATGGGGATTACAAAACAAAACTTCCTTCTATTACTAGAAGATGTTAGAACAACACCGTGGTTTATTAGGTCTGTTTGACAATTTGAATTGAAGATTAGGTCTTTTTGACTTTACTAGAAGTACCGCGTAGAACATTAGAAAGACTGATGCATTCTGTAAGAGAAATTTTACTGCAAGATTTTGTTCCACGCAACTTTGGTTCGACGCCCCCAGTGACGCAACAGTTTTAAGTTCGGAAGGACGCCCGTGCGCATCAGCGGTGTGTTCTTTAATTCGGAAACCATATAAGCGTTTGTTAATTTCCAAAATCAAGTGAATCTAGTGAGTGCGGGATCCATCCCCTATGGAACTATGGTCTTTTTGATCAATATGTGCTAATACTTACTTCACCAGCAAACTGCATTTCGGAGATACGCCGGGCCCGGCTAAGCATGCGGCTGGCACTGAGAAGAGGTTTGTTCGCCGTTTGTTTTGAATATTTAGTATAGCTAACACTTGGGATAAGTCATTTGACACGAGAACAATAAATTACTAGAACATGATACCTGTGAGTGTCATGTGCAAGTGGAGACTCCGCATCAACTAGCACCACATTGGCAAGAGTCGAAATGCTAATGGGTGTTGTCTGCATAATTTTCATCATCATCGCCACTCTCTATTTGGTGAAAAGATGTATGGCTCGGGGACGTAAAGCCATGGCCAAGGAATCGGCGAAGATGGCAGCGGCGAACATCCCAACGACACCGACGGCGGCGGCTCAAACCAACCCTGCGTTCATCCCATGAAGAATAGAGTAGTGGAGTGTAGTAGTGTCAATGTTGGGTGTTGTGCCCAAATCATGAAGTGTGCTGTGAATTGGCTACAAAACAAAATTTGCAGATACATTTCAAATGTAGCACATGATGTTGATGCGCTGCCACATATTTCTAAAAGCAAGGTCATAAACAGTAGATCATACGTCTAATCTGTTGAAATATGTTTCTATTAATATCAAAATAATTAAATACTTTCCTACTTCATACTAGCGCCATCTAGTAATAAGAATATGTATTAATATGAATGAATATTTGTGTTAATTAAAAATAAATAAATATTGTCTATTCTCAACCTAAAACTCATTCGTTTTATTACGTTATAGGCCTAGTGCAGAAGTTTAATAGAATATTACAGTAAAATCGTATTGTGTATCAAAAATAAAGTTATAATTTTTATTTTATTTTATTGTCGTCAGAAAGTTATTTAGTGAATGTGCCGAAGTTGAAAGGGCGCGAGAACTACGATGACTGGGCGTTCGCGGCAAGAAATTTTATCATCTTGAAAGGCATACATCGACGCAATTCCTGTCGATTTAAATGATGCAGAAGACAGAAAAGCGAAAGCAAAACTCATCATGACGATTGATCCCAAGTTATATGTGCACATCATAAATTAAACCAAAGTCAAGGACTTGTGGCAGAAACTCCAGAGGTTATTTGATGAATTCACAAGAAAAATCAGTCTATTTCGAACACTAATACGGTAATGGCGGTAACATTGTTCCGCGTTTTCCTACACCCCAAGTCCAAGTTGCTGATCGTTGCAATACCCCTTGCACTGTTTCACATCGTATTGAAGGCAACCAAGGGACCAATACTATATTTATTGGAACATTAAGTTTCAAATTAAATACCAATAGAGACCTGGTTGTGGCGCTGTATAGAGCCAGGAGAATATGAGCTTAGGAACGACGAACGAGCAATCGCCAAAATTAGCTTAAACTTGCAGAGCAGTGCATATCCATAATAAAACACGCAACAATTACCAAAGATGTATGGAAGTTTTGGAACAAGCTTATGAAATCAAATAAATCCATAAGCCGTCGATTGGCTCTGAAATGGGATTTACAGAAAATTCAATATGAAGCATTTGAAGCATTTCCTTCATTGGAAAAATACATACAATACAACAACTCTCTGAAATTGGTTGCTTGATAGATGATGAAGAGTTAACTCTGTGGAAATCATATTAATAGGATTACCTGGCTAGTTTGCCCAACTAATAATGGCCATCGAAGGGTCTCAAATTACTCTCTCACAACTGAAATTGTGATAAATAGACTGAAGCAAGGTGATTGTTACGACAATCACCATACCAACACAATCAGAAGCAGGATCTACAAAATGGAGCACATTGCATTTGTCAGTACGGTAAAAGATATAGGAAGATAATTGAAATGATCATCTATAAAGTTTTCGATATGAGAAATACGCATCATTATTACTATTTTACTATTTTATTAATGATAACTATATTTGATGTCTGAGAAAGCTTCAAATCTGTAAATAGCTCTGACAGCACAGTAAGTAGTAGAAGAAGCAGAAAATTGGCACAGAAACTCCATCGCAGAACTCTTAATAGCTCTCCATCAACCTCTTCCTCAAATAAGAGTGTGGAGCTTAAAATTAGTGCTGACGATTTCTTCTCACCCATACAATCTCCAACAGAAAAAATGGTGGACTCAGAAACCTACATACTTGAAATTTGGCACACTAAACGAGATTTATTTTTTCAAATCAAATTTTATCTCAAAAACATTCAGGCGAAGCTGCGGGAGACTAATGTATCAATAAACTTTAAAGGTGGGTACTGACCAACGTTACGAGGTGTAATGTAACATGATACACAGCGAGAATTCGTGCAGTCAGTACGTCGTATTACGGGGAAACCAGCGAGCAACGAGCCGCTCGTTGTTCATGTTGTATGTGTATTCATAAGACATATTATACTATACTTACTATAACTTTGCACGTATATAAACTGTTGCATCATGTTAAATAAACCAGTATTTATCCATCAATCGTCTTGTTACTATCTCAACTTCATATGGCGACCGTGACAGGACACCNTCATATGGCGACCGTGACAGGACTCCGCGGCCGGTGTTTACAAAGTCCTTAATCCATATAAGGACGCGCGCTCCACGATGCATTTACAATATTGCATTCAACCTTTGTACTCGACGAGATTAACAGTTCTACTTGTTTCAACTAATTATCAACATGGGTTCAAGTCAAACTAAAGACGAGGTCATTGTGGCCCAAACCGCATCAGGAAAAGTTCACGCAAGTGCCACCAACATTATCCTGCTTCTTATATTAACGATATTAATCCTGGGGCTAATCTACCTACTCTACAAGATTTATAAAAATTGTCACGTTAAATGGATGACGAATGAAATAAATCGCCACGCATTGAGGCGATCGATTGCTTATTTCCGAAGAGACCCAAGACTTGGAGACAAGGCGGAAGAAGTATAAAGGCAGAATAGAGTCAAGACAAGGTGTTATTTTGGAAAATCGAATCGAAAATCGTCAATAAGTGTTCCATTTGGTGAAAATAAAAAACAGTGTTAAAGTGAGTTTGTGCAGTGAAAACGTATTATACGTATTGTGCCTTTCGGTAGTACGTTATTCCGGCGTAATTAAGGACTTTAGATATTCTTTTATTAATCGAACTAATGGACAAAAAAAAATCTGGTAAATTTACGCATAAGTAAGCATACCTTTGGTTATATTTTATTATGATAGTTATAAATATTAATGGATCATATCATAAACAATATCTTTAAAAAATTAAAAGAAGTAAGAACTTATCTAATAAAGATCGGTCCAACTAGGCGTACTAGTTCTATTTTAGAAGTTAAATTGAGGGAAGCTGTCAGTATAAAAAACGAATATAATGATTTTCTAGAAAAATTAGATAATGTTAGAGGTAGCATAAAAAGTGATGAATATACTTTTATATTAAAAACTTGCGGTAATTTCGATAAATTATACTCAGAAATATTATTTTTATGCTCAGGAAAGTCTGAAATTAATAAAACAATGGCTAAGTTTGACTTAAAGGTTGCGTTAAGTTTATTTCCAGCTCCATCAAATGACGAGCCGAATATTAAGCAGCTGATAGATAGTATTGAATACTACAGTTCGGAACTCGACGGCGACTCACAAAAAAGGTTGGTAAATTTTGTTTTAAAAAATAGATTAACTCAAGCCGCTAAATTAAAACTTCAGTCAAGTTACCTATCTGTTGATGCGCTGATAACTGATATTAAGACACAGTTACTACCGAAAAAATCGACAACGGCAATTCAACAAAAAATATTTGATTTTAAACAAAATAACCTATCTATTGATGAGTTTGGAAAGCAAATTTCAGAAATGTTTGTTGACCTGACCATTTCACAGGCCGGAAGTGATGAACATGCTTTTGATATTCTTAGACCATTAAACGAAAAGCAGGCTATAAAATGTTTCGCCGATGGCTTAAGAAATCGAAGATTAAGCACTGTGATAACGGCAAGAAACTATAATAGTCTCAAAGATGCCATACAAGCCGCTGTAGATGAGGACATTACGTCCCCCTCGAGCTCTGCTAATTTAATGTATTTCAATCGCTATAACTACCATAATAACAATTCCAGGAGTTTCGGGAATCAGCGTGGTCAAAGAGCAAGATCGAGAGGTACGTCATCATACGCAGGTACAAGTCGTGGTGGCTGGCAGCAGCAGCGCGGCACAGCCCGCGGCGAGCAGCGAGGCGTGTTCCGCAGCTGGAGAGGCCGCCAAACCACGGGTCGCGGTGCCCAGCGACCATATTTTAGAGGTACAAATAGACCTTATTATGACCAACAACAGCACATACATACTTTGACAAATACAGATCCTACAGATGTACAAACATCAGAAGAGAATAACCAGTTTTTTCGTGACGAATGAAGTCATTTTTGCTACAAGTAACTCGTATAGCATAAACTTATACGGTCAGAATAATTTTTCATATAGTCTGTTAATTGATACGGGCGCATCTATATCAGCCATCAAATATAAACATGTACTAGAACAGAACATTCCAATCCATAAACAGAACATTAGCGTCATCGGAATAGGAGGCAAAGTTCAATCCATAGGATATGTTTATCTAAATTTTTTTTGTAGAAACCAAACACTGACACATAAGTTTTATGTTTTCAATTCCTTACCATGTAAGACAAGTGGAATAATTGGACATGACTTTTTAAACAAATATAAATCGGTATTGAATTTTGACAACAAATCTTTATTACTTTGGAATAAAAACGTGAATATCACAATTCCTTTAATATATACACAAAAAAGTATAACGATACCGGCTAGGAGCGAATCAATTCATTTTGTAAATACGTCAGAAACGGAGGAAAGTGTTATTTGTACGTCAGAATTGAAACAAGGGATATTTATAGCTAATGCATTAGTAAAACCAGTAAATGGAAAAATACCAATTCGCATACTGAATACAACTGATTCAGATTTGATTTTAGAGAAAATTAATCCGATTATTAAAAAGGCAAAAAACTATACCATATGCCTATTTGAAAAAACGAATAATGATGCAACACGAGTTAGGAAATTATTCTCAGCTTTGAAAATCAACCACTTAAATAAAGAGGAACAGGCATCAATTGAAAAAATTTGTGCAAAATATTCTGATATTTTCTATCTCGAAGGAGATAAATTGTCTACAACAGAAATATACTCACACAAAATTTATTTAAAACCTGACGTTTCTCCAGTATACACGAAGCCTTATAGACTTCCTGTATCACATAAAATGGAAATAAAAAAACAAATAGACAATTTAGTTGAACAAGGTATTGTAGAACCTTGTAATAGTGAATGGTCTAGTCCCGTCCTTCTGGTACCTAAAAAATCAAATTCAAACGAGGACAAGAAATGGCGGTTAGTTATCGATTATCGAAAACTCAATAACAGTATCCAAGATGACAAGTTTCCTTTGCCTAACATATCTGAAATATTAGACTCTTTATCAGGCTGTGTTTATTTCAGTCATTTAGATTTGAATCAAGGATTTTACAACGTAAATTTAGATAAAGACAGTAGAAAATATACAGCTTTTAACTCTGGACAGTTTCAGATGACACGCATGCCCATGGGTCTCAAAACAAGTCCGAGTTCATTCTCCCGTATGATGACAATGGCTATGTCTGGTCTAACATATGAAAAATGCTTAGTTTATCTTGATGACTTAATAGTTTTGGGACGATCACTTTTTGACCATAATAAAAACCTAATTGACGTTTTCGAACGGCTACGAAAAGTAAACCTTAAATTGAATCCATTCAAATGTAACTTTTTAAGAAAAGAAATACTGTATTTAGGCCATGTAGTTTCTAGCGAAGGTGTTCTACCTGATCCGGCAAAAATTGAAGTTATAAAAAATTATCCAACTCCAAAAACTGCGGAAGATGTTAAACGTTTTATAGCTTTCGCTAACTACTATCGAAAATTTATTCCAAATTTTGCAGATAAATCTTACTATCTTAATAATCTATGTAGAAAAAACGTCAAATTTATATGGGACGAAGAGTGTCAAAATTCATTTGATGCATTGAAATTAAGTATGATGCAACCGCCAGTTCTTCAGTAACCAGATTTCTCAAAAAGCAATATATTTTTGTTGCAAACAGACGCATCAAACTATGCACTTGGCGCTATTTTATCAAACATAGATGGACGTCCTGTTGCTTATGCCAGTAGGAGTCTTAATAAAGCGGAAAAGAACTATCCCACAATAGAAAAGGAACTTTTGGCAATAGTATGGGCGGTAAAACACTTTAGGCCGTATCTATATGGTCGAACTTTTAAAATAATGACAGACCACAAACCACTGATTTACTTATTTAATCTAAAGGATCCATCAAGTCGATTACTTAAATTCAAACTTATTTTAGAAGAATATGATTATGAGATTGAGTATGTTAAGGGTAGAGAAAATGTGGCTGCAGACGCATTATCTCGACTCACAATAACATCAAAAGAGTTACAAGAAATGAATGAACACATATGCGTCATGACACGAGCACAGAGACGAAAACTAAACTCGACGCCTTCGGTTGACATAGTTCCTACAGACGCTTGGCCTGATCAACCAAAAGTTGTAGAAACTCATGTAGAACCCAAGGAAACTGTAGAATTGAGATTTATTAATACACTTGAGCTAGAAAAATTAAGGAAAGAAAATAAAATACTTAAAGAGTCGAAAACATTTGTGTATGATGAAAATGAAAATACTATTTATATAAACCCAGCTTCTCGATTGCAAATTACTCGAGCAGAATTTGCAAGAGAACTGAGTATATTTTGTAATGATATAAAGATAGATGAATTATACTTTATAAAAAATAATACTAACAATTTGTTTGTGAAGAAATTAGCTAGTGAAATAAAAAGTATTAAGGATTGGTCCGGACCGAGATTAATAATTTTAAAAGACATTATTAGGATAGAAGATAAAGATGATAAAAAAGTAGTACTTAATGATTTCCATCTTCTGCCCACGAGTGGCCACGCGGGCATAAGACGAATGGTAAATAATATTCGCAAGTATTATTTCTGGCCCGGACTTGAGAAAGATGTTAAAAACTACGTAAAGAAGTGTCCAGATTGCCAGAAACAAAAATATACAATTCAGGTGAGAGAGCCAATGGTTATCACCTCAACTGCACATACTGCATTTGAAAAGATATTTTTAGATTTAGTTGGACCCTTAGATAGAGATAATAATAATTTTTCGTATATATTAACGATTCAGTGCGAATTATCAAAGTATGTATGTGCGTACCCATTAATTAATAAATCAGCTTTAGAAGTAGCACGCTGTTTCGTCACCAATTTCATACTTATTTATGGAGTGCCGAGAGAAATAGCAACAGATAGAGGTACTGAGTTCATGGCAGACACGATGAAAGAGGTACGAGGGCTGCACTAAAAGTATCGGGAATGGAATATTTCCACTGTTCCAGTCATATTAAAATCTATTTAATTGCAAAGTCCAGGGTTTTAAAAATCGTATACCATTTATTTATTTAAAAAAAGATTCTCGGTCGTATCACAAGGTCTTGTCAAACTTGTTTAGTCGTTGAGAAAATGGAATTGACTCGAGAAAATNTTAGAAAACTCTCATAAGAGTTTAGCAGCATATTTACGTATTCAGACTGAACAGAATCCTGAATTGTGGAGTTCTTGGCTCCCCTTTTGGTGTTTCGCTTACAACACTTCAGTAAACTCATCCACCTTTCCTCTTTGAGTGCTCCACCCGGCTGTCGGTTTTTTGGCGAATCCTTTGAGTGTTACACGGTTCGGTCAGTACGCTCTTGCAAGTCGTCCCGAGCGCACGCGCGTCGCGACGCGAGTAATTACACGTCGTTCCTCTCGTATTTATTTCTTAACATGGAGTGGGACAAAGAAAAAACTCTGTATTTTATAGAAAAATACAGAGAAGAGGAAGTGTTGTGGAACCCAGCTCATACAGAGCATTATAACAAACTCAAGAAAGAAGACGCTTGGAATAGATTGGCTTTGTTACTCGACAGCGAAAGAGAAACATGTAAAAAGAAAATGACAAGTTTACTGGCATCATTGAGGAGGGAAAAACAAAAAACTAAACAATCAACTCGTACAGGNGAATAATGTTTCCAACAAAGGTTGTCAAATTGACTGACATGTTTATCGTATAGTACAGTCCACTATGAAAATTAGCTGTGGTTTGTTTCAACTACCTATTTTAACCCTTAAATGCATGATTTTTTATTTAGTTATGAAAAAAATATTTCAATTAGATTTTTAGTCACAGATACGGGGAAAAATAATAAAAAAAATCTTAGTACGAAATAAAAGTATATTTTTGAAAATTAACAGTATGTAGCCAAATGTCTACACCATGCGTTTTTATGCCATAAAATTGTTCTATGCTTTGCTTATTTGGTTTTTCTTTTCAGCATGTTTGGCTCGCTATCTGAAAAGGAAATTGAGGCAGCTCTTGCTGCTTTAAATGATGGTGCAGTCTCAGAAGATGATGAAAATTTTGATGATGATAACATCGATTATTACCCAAACGTACGGGATTTATTGCATGATCTGGATGAGGAGTCCATAGATCATAATCTACCCTTGGAACATAATGAAGACCCTCCCAGAGTCTATGAAGAGGAGCACATATTAGATGGTGTTTCCTTGGCGGAACCTGTGGTGGGTACTTCATCTGCGCAATCAAGTTCAGGTATTCCAGGAATTGCAGGTCACGTTGGGTAATAATCGATGTTATCATCATCTAAATTTTCATCATATTCTGAGACTGCACCATCATTTAAAGCAGCAAGAGCTGCCTCAATTTCCTTTTCAGATAGCGAGCCAAACATGCTGAAAAGAAAAGCCAAATAAGCAAACCATAGAACAATTCCTATCGAACAATTTTATGGCATAAACGCATGGTGTAGACATTTGGCTACATACACAAAAACCAAGTCGAAGGCACATTCGGGATAGATTACCAAAAATATAAGTTATAATAATGAATTCTTTCATTATTTCTAACACGTATGTATTTTTTTCCAATCGTTTTAGCAATTAATTCTCACTGAATCCGAAATTCAAATACCACAAATTTTAACACTACCAATTTTTTCTCCTTCGCGATCGCTACGTCAAATATCGGTTAATTTTTTTTCAAATCTACCTTCATTTGCGGTTTTTTTATTTTTATTATGATGTTTTTTATGATATTAGCGTACGTTCAGAAACGCTTATAAAATGTGTTACTTTTTATAATTAAAAAAGTACTTCGTAGACATTTGGCAACACTATGCATTTAAGGGNGTTTTGGGACGATCACTTTTTGACCATAATAAAAACCTAATTGACGTTTTCGAACGGCTACGAAAAGTAAACCTTAAATTGAATCCATTCAAATGTAATTTTTTAAGAAAAGAAATACTGTATTTAGGCCATGTAGTTTCTAGCGAAGGTGTTCTACCTGATCCGGCAAAAATTGAAGTTGTTAAAATATTAGTTTTATTCTGTGTATGTTTGTACTCTATGGTAAAATTCGCGCCTTTTTCGAAAGCTTGTAACTTCTATCTACTCTGTGGGCATCAATAAAAGANACTTCCTTGATTCCCGAAATTTTCAGTGCAATTTTGTTAAAAATTAAAAAACTTAATTCAACCGCTTACCATCACCAAAGTTTGGGTGCTTTAGAAAATTCTCATAAGAGTTTAGCAGCATATTTACGTATTCAGACTGAACAGAATCCTGAATTGTGGAGTTCTTGGCTCCCCTTTTGGTGTTTCGCTTACAACACTTCAGTAAATTCATCCACCAAATTCACTCCCTTTGAGTTAGTATATGGTAAAAAATGTACTTTACCTAGCAACCTGACTAATTGTATAGAACCTCTTTATAACCATGACAGCTACCCTCTTGAACTAAAATATAGATTACAAGTGAAAGGGATCTTGCTGGAATGAGACTCCTTGTAGTTTCACACACTTTATTACACTTTTACAAAGTTCTTTACACTTTGACTTCTCGTCGCACACTGACGAACGCTCGTGCTACCCTGGCCTTTTATCATGTCCGTTAGAGTGGGGCGAGTGGAGTGGGTGTTCCCCACCAATCGCATAGTCGGAAGCACGTGCGTTAGTCAGTATAATTACTTATAATTTAAAAACAAATTAGAAAAAATATTAAGAAATAGTAATAATTGAAATAAATTCATGTGAATTAATCATACATTTACTGATTTTCTAATACAAGTTTCGCAAACACAAGCACGCAAGAATTTATTATCTAGTAAATTAGTAACAAAACAAAGGTATGATGCTTATATAAATCCAATAAAATATAAGCCAAATGATCAATTGTTAGTTAAGAGTGAGACAGGTAATAAACTTACAACTTTATATTTAGGACCTTATAAGGTCATAAAAGATATTTCACCAAATGTTGAAATTCTTATTAATGGAAAACATGAAATTGTTCATAAAAACAGAACTAAGCCTTATTATGAATAAATTGAAATATTTTCAATATTTCGTATTCCGAAATTGTGTATTGTATTTTGTAAGACTATATTTACTCCTTTTATAAACAGGAACTGTGTAATTGTGTAACCCTATCAAAGTTCCTATAATGCTATGTTAATCTTATATCCTTTTAAAATAAAAAATTAACCTGTAATGTTAATTTTTTTTTCAATGCCTTGTGGACGTGTTGTATGTGTATTCATAAGACATATTATACTATACTTACTATTACTTTGCACGTATATAAACTGTTGCATCATGTTAAATAAACCTGTATTTATCCATCAATCGTCTTGTTACTATCTCAACCTCATAACAGTATGATTATTTTTTAAATTTAAGAAATTATTATTTTTCTCTTTTTCTACGCCGAAGTAGAATCTCTGCTTAGGTCAGATAGATTTCTTAAAATAAGCTCTATCACCTATAATTTTTCTATATTCTAATAATACCATGACGTATTGAGCTATTCTACAAAACCAATGTAAATTTATTAGTCTACGTCTATTAGTTTCGACGTAATTGTTGAACAAATATACCCCTTCCCAGCGGTTTCCATAGTAATCGGAATAGGTTGTGTGATTCTTTCAGGCAGTGCATTTTCGCATGTCGCGTGCGTACACTTATAAATTAAGTATAAAACATGGACATAGAACACATATTACAATACAAAATACAAAATATTTTATTCATACAAACAAGTCACATAACAAAGTTTTGGATCTAATCCTTTTAAGTTTTATCAACTTGTGTTAGGATCAGACCGCTCTGTCTAAATACAATAATGAAAACAGACTCGTTGAAATGACGTTAAATGTTACTTAAATAATGTTACTTGAGTTAGTGATGAAGTAAATGATTATCTTATCTTATCTTATCTAGTGTTATATGTGAGAAGTAGAATTAAATAGACATATAAGTAAATAGATATAAGTAATTAAATAATCTATACTAATATTATAAAGAGGTAAAGTTTGTGTGTTTGTATATTTATAATTTGCAAGGGGCAATCACGGGATCTACTGAACCGATTTTAAAAGTTATTTCACCAATAGAAAGCCACAAAATTGCTGAGTGTCATAGGTTATATAAAAAACCGAAAAATTCCACGCGGGTGAAGTCGCGGGCGGAAAGAAAGAAAANTACTATCTCAACCTCATAGTAGCAGGAAGGCGCTGTATGCAGACCGCTACCAACCGTGCGATGTGGAAGTCATTGGAAGAGGCCTATGTTCAGCAGTGGACGTCCTGTGGCTGAAATGACGATGATGATTCTAAGGACTGAGGGTATAATACTCGTATTATGACAGCGAGCGGCAGTAGCGGCGTAAGGGGGGGGCGGTGGGAGCGGTCTGCCCCGGGTGCCAAGCATCAGGGGGTGACAAAAGTCGCGCAATAAGTACTCACTGACGCATCTGCATGGCAAGGACGGTCGTGATTTCATGACAGGGGGGTGCCATTCTGGGATGTCTGAGGCTATTTATTATATTATGCCGCCCCGGGTGCCAACCTATGCTACGCCGCCACTGGCGAGCGGTTACCTATGTCGCGGCACTTGCGGTGCAGGCGCAGCGCGTCGTCGGCGGCGCGCTGCAGGCGGGCGGCCAGCGGCCCGGCGTACAGCTCGGCCAGCGCGGCGTGGTCGCGCGACAGCGCGCGCGTGTTGTCCAGCGCCGCCTGCCAGCACGCGAACGCGCCCGTCAGCGCCCATTGCTCGCGTCTGCGGATAGGGGAGTACCAAACAATGATCTTTAAAATTCCTTACACCTGATGAGCGCTCATGAGACATATGGAATAACCTGGACAGTTCCATCCAATGTCTCAATCCTCCAAGAGTTTGGCATCAGCTTTCTTACACCGAAGATTATTAGTAATTTGTTATTACACAAATTACTAATACTCCCGTTAGCCCCTCGTACTAAGCTAAATATGCTTGTGTCACGAGTGAGCTCACCACAATAGTCGAGCGGCGGCGGGGACCGAACCCGCGTTCCCCGGATCACGAGTCGGCCAGACCGACCCCTTCACCGCTCGGCTATCGTGGCTTGCTAACTTTATTAGGCCATATCACACATCTGTGGAATGAATTGTCGTCCAGGGGAACTTTAAAAATTCAAGACCGTGCGAATGCGGAAGGTCGCCCATTCGTTGTCTCGGTCAAGTTAAAGCCGCACTCAATGGTCCACTGTACGAATGGAGAAATGGCAACGTATTATGAAGCGTCATACCAGGTGTGACAACCACAACCTCCCTGTCAAGAGTGCAGCGAAGACGAAGAAGAATATATGGGTGGTTGAGCAATGAACCCGCTCAAGGTGCAGCTCCGCTACGGGTGGAGGCACTCACTTGTGCTTCTGCTCCTTGTGGCGCTGGTGCGCGGCGCGCGCGAGCTTGTCCAGCGCTCGCGCGTACTCGTGCTCAAGGTCGGCGCGCCGGCGGCAGTAGTCGGACAGCTCGCCCGCCACGCCGGCCGCCGCCTCGGCGCGCTGCTCCAGCACGCGCGTCTGCTCCGTCAGCTGGATGCGGATGTCTGCAACCCACCGCGCCGATTCTTATATCATCTTGTTACAACTTACAACGGCACACCGTATACAGTCGGTCCAAAAATAGGAACACGATGTGTTGATGGAAACCGTTGAAAAAAAGATTATAAGAGTTTAATGCCCGTTTTCACCATCAATCCCTAATTTTTAAGTGACCCCATTTAAAACAAAATTCCTGTTGTGTTCCCATAGAGGTCACTTAAAAATTAAGGATTGTTGGTGAAAACGGGCAAAGGAAAATTAATAATTAGAACACATATTGGACACATCTGTCAGGGTCGTTATGTAAGAAGTCTACATTATTTATTAGTAAACCTGCTAACTACGTGTTTATATTAACAAAACAAAAGAAACGATAGCACGTACCAAATAGTACGAGAGCCCACGACCAAAACCATGTCTCATAGCAATACGGCAAAAACCCTATAAAATCGTTAGATTGTATGATTCTGAACCCGACTAGGTGTGTAGTAACGGTCGAAAGTGTAGCAACTGCGTTTCTGCTGTTTCAAAAAAAAAAAGACAGTCGGTATTATAGCAATACGTCTGATAGTGAAAATGTACATAGATTTTATAATTGTATTACGAAAAAGTTTGTTTTCAGACATTTTGCGCGTAGCATATAGCCTGAGCGAATTTTTGAAAATGTCAACAAATTTAGCCGACCTGTATACCTTTACGGGTTTGCGCTACACCACTAACGTCTGAAAAATATGTTTCCGGTATCTCAGAACTATCATTCAACTACAGTCTGCAAATCAGACATATTGCTATGATGCAGTTCGGTAAAATTCTTTGACAATTCGGTCAGATCAAACGCTACGCGGAAAATGTCTGATATTGTTTTTTTCGAGTTCAGGATAATCGTATCTATCGATTTGATGCGGTTTTGGCCGTATTGCTATGAGACAAAAATTTTGGTCGTGGGCTCTCGTACTAAAAAGGCAGTTTCATCACACACAAAGTGGATTTAAAAAAATCTTGAGAGATTAACAGGAAATATTAGCTAGATGCAGAGAAAGCCCAAACTGATTGATCTCGTATTATCATAAGCCAACTATTTTTACTGACAAATTCAAATCCACGTGCACGAGTTTTCGGCAGAGAAGTGACGTTGATTGATGCGTCAAACATTGTTTACGTCCATCACTTTTGCCTAATATCACAGCAGTTTATGTAGCACAGCTGTGACTCACCAAGTGTTTTATGGAAAGAAATCGACCAAAATAGTCCTGGGTAAATGGAACGTGTCATGTTTTGTTTATTTATATTCGGTGAAGGAATAAAGACCCATCATTCCGCTAATGAGGAAGGAAGCCTTATACTAAAATGTTTGAAGATTTTTTAATATTCATCTCGAATTCTCGAGGCAACATGAGAGCTGAACGATTACAAAACTTGCTATATTCTGGTGTCAACAAGTTGAGTGCTAATAATTATAGAAGTGCGTCCTTTGGAAAATATTGGTCCTTTTTATTCACGGTCAGTGTCACCGCAGCAAGTGAGGCAAGCGAGCATTGCTCTCGCGACTCATTAGGCCGGCCCCGAGCCCCGTGTGTCGCAGCGGCCGTTGGCTGGTCATATTCCAGCCGCTGCTTAAAACTTAAGAGGCACGAATTACGCCGCATTATCGGGAGGAAGCCGTCGATCACTGCAGCCGACTACGCCTTCCGCTCCCAGCGCCAGGTCAGGACCAGAAACCGGGATTGTTTAGCAATTTGCGCAACGCTCGGGAAGTCGGGTTGGATGGCCATGCGAATGCATGATGACTAATGATCGAGAAAATTCCAGTGCAAGTGGATAGTGATAGCAATTATGGCAAACCATTTACAAGGATTACGATAGTGATAGTGCTATTAATAGTACCTAATATATGGCAAACCATTTTTACCTACAAGGACTTTTTTCATTTTAACTAAGTGTGGGTATATTGTACATTCTGAGCTGCTTATACTTAGACTAATCCTAATTTTATATTGTACTACATTTCTGGTAGAAACGATAAGCAGTTCGATGGCCGCAAATTAAACGAGGAAAACGATCCGGGAGCCAGTTCTGCAAATATTTCGCTCAATTTTAAATTAGTTTTTTTTTTATCTTTGCATAATAATCTTCTTTACATAACATAGACGGGACGCTTCGAGAATATAAAATTGGACGTCATAAGATTGTGATTAAATGAGATGTTTGTAAAACGGGGGCGCGTCACAACGTCATCGCAAGTCACGACGTCAGCGCCTTGACCATTAGACCTCGCGATTCCAAATCTCGGCAGCAAAAATAAACTTGATGACAGCGCAAATGCACAGCGCAGGTTCCTGTGTGACGATCAGCCAGCTGAGACTGCCGAGAGCTATTCTGCGCTAGAATTTTGTAAGAATTATTTCTTTCGGAAACAAATAACGCATTCCAACTGTTATGTAGGTAGTTTAGTTAAAGCTTTTTTCTCAGCACTTGGCACGCATTGTAAAAATATTACTAGCATACGTTTCTGAATTGGCAAGTAGAATTTCCAGTTGATTGTGTATTACTTTTGTATGTATGTTAATAGGTAGTAGGTACGTTATGTATTATTGTTTGTTACACTTTTGTTTCCCATTTTTTACCTATGTTAATACTGTTGTGTATGCGTTGTGGTATGGTCTGGAGTAAACGGCAGCTTGATTCCCACACTCATAGCCGTAAATCTTAGTGTATTCCTTGATTGTGCTGAGCAAATAAATGTCATCTTACAATTGCTAGCGCGCTTTGTTTCATTCAGTAACATAAGCTTTAAATCAATCTGAATGGGAAAGCATCATTCAATTTGTTCTTTACTGTTTCTCGTACTTACTTGTTGTATTATATGCAAAACAACATTCGTAAGTATTACTTACAATTCCATATTGATACTTATAATTTAAGTATATTAAATATTTTTTATGCTCCGGGACTAGCAATAAAAACAAAAGGTCATCCACACAGTAAGAGCGATATAAAGAGTGGTTGTTATCAAAATGGAAGGGACCAAGCGAGGGGAGCGGCGACAGGAGGGGACGCCGCGAGGGCAGCCGGGACCGGCTCATTGATATCGCTCCATCAAAGTCTCCGTATAAACACTGCGTACGTGTTACCAGTGCCATAAAACACGATAATTATTTATGAACTTCGCAGCGACCGTCATCTGTCCGCGTCGCCGAGGAACCAGTGATTATGGAAAACCTTGTGAGCCCAATTAACGTTCGAGAAAGGAGTTCAATTATAGGCCGCGAAGCGCGTCGTACGCATGCAAATACAGTGATTTCCTGGCGCAAAAAATCAGCCGGCTGCAGCCCGGCTGCTACCTGCGGGGAACACCTGCGCCCCAGAGCCCGCATGCACACATCGCGGCTCGCTTCATATGCCGGCCGTCGAGCCGCATCTCGCGAACGATCACACGCCGCACAATGCACAATAACAACAATGAACACATGTTTTACGGTATTCCGTACGCGGGAGCTTTCACAAAAAACGCCTGTCACGTCTATCACTCCACGGAGACGCAGTTATAATTAGTTATTGGCATTCGAAACGTTTTTGTGCCATTAATAGATCATAACGGTGTTCCCGTCGAGTGGTGTGACGGGAGAGCGGAGTTCCCGAGGCGTCGGGATCCGGGCACTCGTTCGGTGGCGTGCAACGGATCGGGTCAGCGTGTGGAGCTGAGCAGGAGCGGGATACGAGGAGTGTTTACCGGGGTGCGCATTGGTGAGGTCGGGCGGTCCCCAGTCGTGCCGGGGCTGCACGATGCAGTGGAACATCGCGGCGCGGGCTCGCGGCAGCGACGGGCGGCGGGCACTGGCGGCGCGCGGCGCGCAGCCTCCGACGCACCCCGCCACCCCTCCGGCGGCCACCCTCGCGCGTCACGATCCTCCGCCGGCCGCCAGCCGCCACCGCATCTCATCACTTATTCGATGCACGTAACGTTACTCTATTTCCGTTCGTATTTGTACGTTCCGGAAGCAATGACATAAATTAGCGCTTCCATCATTACTTTAATGTAACCGTGACTACTTTGGCTATGATATGTAGGTACTCGTAGTACCAAAATCCCATTGAAATTTAAAAGTTAAGATTAGTCAGTGAATAAGTAAGTACACGGCTGACGCACCATGTCATTATTAGCCTTTAAAATTTTGTTGACTATTGTAATTCAGGTGGAGGCATCAATAAATTAAACAGTTACGCTGATTGCTTCTAGGAATTAGTAGCATTTCACGGTGTGGCCAGATGTCAACGGGATCATCGTACAAAGGAGAGAGTTTCGAAGCGACTCAAGGTGCAAAGAAATGGGTCAATATTTACGAGCAAACAGTGATCTGTGCATCGGCGTGCAGTTCAACACACCGCGCGCGCAGGCGGGGAGAACCGGTCGCGCGACCAATATTTGCTAAAATCTGTGTAACGCTAGAACTAGCCACCGCACCGGTCGCGACTTGCTCCACGAGGAATCCTCCAGGAAACTTTCTATAGTAAATATTTTTCTAACTGTATAAATTCATCCCAGGCACCCTAACGAACGTAATGAAAATGAAGACTTTCTCTTTATAGGTCTCGCAAATCGGACGTTCAGCTGCTTAGACATCCTTGCACACTTAGATTAATAAAACCTAGATAGATAGTCAGTGCACGAAAGGTGAGGCAGATTTTAGTGAGCCAGAATGGCTTACTCGTAAACGTCACATGAACTGTCAAAGTGAAAAATTGGTAAACACGTCCGACGACTTTTAATTAATTAAGACGGTTTGTGCTGTGAATGGGTGTCTAAATACATCAGAAAAACTAAAGAAAGTGACCAGTGTTACATTTCATAAGTAAGTACTACGATTCAACGCGTATTTTGCTTGAATTTGGCTTTCAAAAATTAAATACGGGAATGATACCAGTAACAAGAAAATTTATTTCCCAATTGTTCGCCGTACAAATACACTTCCTTTTTTATGAAATCGAGACTTTTAAGTCGATTTATCTTATTGTAATTAGGTAGGTACTTTGAATTCAATAAATAAGTAAGTACATGATGCGTTTTGTTTTTGTTAGTTATAAATAATTAAAAACGTATTAAAAATTTCCCTACTTTCGGGAAAATCGCCTTCACTGTCTACACTCCCCAACAAAATTGACACTAATGACATAAGATTTTTGCCTCACTCTTGACGAAGCGTTTGTATGAAGACTATCCATCTAGGTTTTATTAATCTAAGCCTACAAANTAATTAGGTAGGTACTTTGAATTCAATAAATAAGTAAGTACATGATGCGTTTTGTTTTTGTTAGTTATAAAATAATAAAAAACGTATTAAAAATTTCCCTACTTTCGGGAAAATCGCCTTCACTGTCTACACTCCCCAACAAAATTGACACTAATGACATAAGATTTTTGCCTCACTCTTGACGAAGCGTTTGTATGAAGACTATCCATCTAGGTTTTATTAATCTAAGCTTGCACAATACTACACCGCAAACGCGGTATCGCTGATCGACATATTGCTGAGAGTAACACCTTTCGACACAAACAGGTTGCTGATTCATATGCAGAGTTTTGCAACCATCTTGCCATATTTCGCCCATTACCACCGGCTCCCGGTGCAGTCTGCACATGGCAACCTTCGGCGCAGCGACGCCAACAATACTGACAACGGACCGACGGCTAACCTGAACTGCATGCCGACCTATTGTGTGGCAGGCGCACCCAAACTTGGTTAGCCGAATAATCTAGAATAATCAAAACAGTTATTTTATAACATATTAACAACACATCGAGTATTATACCCTACAAAAGTAGGTATAATGAATAGTTACCTACACTTGATATTTATGGAACACATGAAGCTAGCGATGGTAATGGTACTGAACCGGTTTCTTTGTATCAAAAGTAAGCCCTTATTTCCTTACTCTACATTTTTGTTATTTTTATTAGAGGATACAATCTATTTGTGGCACCAAACGAGACATCAACTTCATTTAAACCCGAATTGTGGTGTCTCGAATGAATACACATATTTTATAAAACTTTTGAAATAGGTATTTTATAGAGATGACACAAAAATAACAGACTGCTGGCAAATCGTCGAGTCTGTAGCGAATTTTATTTAGCTGTTAAAAGAAGAATCGTGAGTATCGTGACTACCGCCAGGAATTAAAATGCAGCCCAACTCTCGACAATGCAGCTTCTTTATTTAGGTTTCAATTGAACTATTGTGACAGACATCATACTACTATAGCTGTAATGCGTTGCTGCATTTGTGCTCGTAACAGAGTCATTGGTTAAAAGCTGCAGTTGGTTGATACTGCACAATGAAACACACAAAACGATTGCATCTTTGTTAAAAGATCATGGGCATTATCTTACTACTCAGCCCAAAGCGAGGCAAGGTGCAAAAACCAAACCTGCATGGCGCCGTTCAAGGCGCCTGCTTAAAATTCGTTGAGCGATGTGCTCGAAAACTTCGCCATCATCCGACAAAATAAACTGACATCCAGAAGTTTAATGTCGATTCTCATAATAATTCTATCGGTGGTAGAGCTATTGCATGTATTGTCCATGCAGGATCAACAAAAGCAATATAGGCTTTAGGAACATATTTTTAATTTAATAATTTAAATAAATAAATAAATAAATAAAAATCAAATCAAAAATGTTTATTTAATTTTGACCAGTATTTTGGCAATATGAACGTCAAAAATAGTAGGTACATATGTATAAGGGTAACCCACATGTGGCACTTTACATGTCGTCTCCTTATCTTTTGGGCTCCTTATTTGTTTGAATCCACGATATTTCATACAAAGAAGACACTTGATTTTTTTTTATATTCCATAGACTTAATAGACGACCGGATTATTTTGTTGCTGATGTTCTCAAAGATAACTTAACTAATTAATGCAAATTGTAACCTTAGACAAGAACATTTACCTTTAAAAATAATTCAGTCTACCTGTGTGGTGCCAAGTGATCCTTAAATAACGCGACAATAGCAGATTTCCGATGAATCGATAAAATGACAATAGTATTGAGAATAAAGTCCCAGGCCGGGTACGTCCAGCACCGCCACGGGCTCATTAGCTTGCGGCGCGGGCGCGCGCAAGGAAGACACGCGCCGCGCGCCTGCTAATCGCGCCCACTGTTTACGCGCCCGCGCCCGCGCCCGTTCTACCATCCACTACTATTTCCATACTTCTCAGAACTTTGCAATTGTACTCGTCTAATCATTGACGTTGGGATTTATTCGACTATTATTAGATGATGCATTACGTTAATGATCAGAAAATATGTATGTGCAATGTGCATCAGTAGATTACTTCCTTCTCGGATATAGATGATCTACCACTTTTAAGATTAGACACACACGTAGATATGAAGGATAAGTTTTACTGTAATATTTTGAATTCATAATATCAATTTTGTCACATTAACTCAATCAAAATAAAACAAAGACAACGATAGTGGGCCATATTGGCAGTAAATCACATACTATATTATCACTATTTTCTAGTTGAATCATACCACTGAATAATAGAGGAGATTGATGCGACGGATGCGATTACGATACACGATATCTGACAGGCTGCTTATTGCAATTACTTCATTATTAATTCCACCGCGAGCGCCGCGGTAGAGTCACGACACTTGGCGTGAGGAACACGACACGAAACATACTAGATGTTGCAAATAAAATCATTAGGCAGTGCCAATTATGTCGTACCAATTGCTAAACTTTAATAATATTGTCATAATGAATAAGTACTAGGAACAGATAATTTAAACTTAGAGATTTTCCTTATTATTTGCCAAACTTGGATCTTTAAACAATGTTTAGTTATTTACATAACTAAGTGCTGCCATTGTTCATTTATTCATTAGAGCGATAAAGAATGTACCTAATACATTTTTAAGTAATTTTGAAAACAGCACTGCAGTGGTATAAGCACGAAAAGTATTTCGAGTTCCACCTCTAGCGAGTTTCATTCTGGCAAGTATGTCAGAATGAAACTAACTGGACCGCACACCATAATGTATAGACAAAAATACGATTCAACGTAGGCTGAAAATTGTTAGTCCTTAATTTGTTTCTACTACCTTATAAATCCAATAACTTTAGAGTATATTTTGCAAGCGTTCAATAACCCAAATAACCCAATGTTCGAATTTGGCTGTTTGGGATAGGTCTGGTCATTAAATAGGTAGCTACTGGCAAAGAGACTGAACGAGGGCATATTCGAGAGTATTGCAATAAAGGATGTGCGCGGTCAGTGGGAATAAATGCAGCCCGCAGGCGCAGGCGCAGGGCACTCCCACGCTCGGCGGGCGCCGCTCGCGGACAAAGGACTCGGCATTCGCGCTCCAAACGTGTACGTAGACGACATGCTATTTTATTACCCTCTACAAATCCCACCACACATAATGATAAATTGATTCCGCAAATAAATGCATTAGACAAACAAGTATACTATGGAATCTATATATATAAAAGAAAGTCGTGTTAGTTACTCCACTTATAACTCAAGAACGGCTGAACCGATTTAGCTGAAAATTGTCAGGGAGGTAGTTTAGAGCCAGGAGAAGAACATAGGACCCCATCAAAAACAATACTTGTCAAAAAAACCAAGTCTCGCAACTCAGTTGTTCTACGGTAAAAAGTTGTGAGATCCATGTAATACCAAGTCCAGGCCAGGAAATCTTTAACGTTTTACATAAATTATTGACTTGGCCATCGCACTAAATAATTTTATTTACACGTGTTTTCATGCGATGACCAAGTCAATATATTTATGTAAAACGTTAAAGATTTCCTGGCCTGGACTTGGTATTACATGGATCTCACAACTTTTTACCGTAGAACAACTGAGTTGCGAGACTTGGTTTTTTTGACAAGTATTGTTTTTGATGGGATCTCATTTCTTTTTGTATTTTGTAGACAGCAGTTATGTATCTAGAAAACTGGACCGAAATTGAAAAATTTTACTCGACTTGGCGGTTGCACTACCGTGCCCCCAAATCTCATTTCTTTTTGTATTTTGTAGACAGCAGTTATGTATCTAGAAAACTGGACCGAAATTGAAAAATTTTACTCGACTTGGCGGTTGCACTACCGTGCCCCCAAATATTTTAGTTTTTCCTTGATTCATACACCAAACACTACTTATATTCCAAATTTGAAGCTTCTAGGTCTGCTAGAAGTGCCTTAGAGTTTTGATGATCGGTGAGTCAGTGAGTCAGTCAGTGAGTGACAAAATTAAGCAACTTTGACCCGTTATAATTCTTAAACTACTAGTTAAAATTGAATGAAATTTTAAATATACCGTGTCTTTACAATGCCTGCATAGCTAATGAAAATTCAGCCTTCTAGTTTTATCCACAACGAAGTTACAGGCGGTCGAAAATGGCCTGAATTGCTTCGAGAAAAGGATGGTACGGCCGTGCCGCTTTTTTGCTCGACTTGGTGGGGGCACTGTCGTGCCCCCAGATACTTTTTATCCCGTTCGAAATAAAAAAAAGTCTGCTTATTTATTGCCATTAAGGCGGAACAAAGTCAGCTAGTAGATTAATAAAGAAAAGTAGGCAACTTGGTACGTAGGTGGACCATAGTGGTCCATTTGAAACGTCACATCAAGTAAAAAATCAGACAAAAATTATTGTTTTAAGAAAATGTCTTATTAAATAATTAATTTTTATCAAATAATACAATTTTATAATGACAAAACTCGCCCACTTTCGAAAATATCGCCTATTTTATCTCCATGTAAAATGTAAATTTTTAACAACGTTTTGACAATAATGACTATAAGATTTCTGCCTCACATAAAACGCTTGTATGAAGACTATCCAGTATCCATCTAGGATTTATTATTCTAAGACTAAAGGTAAGTTAACTAAAACGCCTATCGAAGAAATAATGTGTATGAACTCTACCTAAGTAATAATGAATGAATGAACATTATATAAAATTATTTTATCTCGACCACCAATAATAAGAGAAAGGCAAATCGAAAATCTCCTGAGCGCTTAACAACCGTTTTAATTAATTAGTTAATTATAGTATGCTCTGTATTCTACTCTGCCGTCACCACACGGCTTACACCACACCAACCCCTACTCTTCCCGCGGGTGTCGTAAGAGGCGACTTAGGGACTACACATCAAACAGAGAATGGGCAGCAGCGCTCTCTGAAAAACATCAATCTTTTAAACTGCGATCTCCAACCCGCCTGCCAAGCGTGGAGATTATGGCAAAACCCTCCACTATAGTGGAGGAGGCTCATAGTCCAGCAGTGGACTGTAAAGGGCTGTTGATGATGATTGATGATGAGTATGCTCTGATACACTGGACGAGCAAAAGAGTTTAGGTGGGTCGCTCTATAGTCACAATAAACAATTACATTGCGAACCTTTTACCCTTTAGATGTACTGACGAAGTGACGAGACTTGATTAACTTAAGGAAAGACAGGTCACTGAACTCATAATTATTTTTTATATTGCTATCAAATTCAACTAAATGGCAATTACGTTAGTAGAGTTGCCGTAAAAAAAAACTTTGCCTAGAAGAAAGGTCTTAACGGTCCCTCACTCGACAGTTGACATTGAATTCATAAGAAGAACCTTTCTTGGTTAAGACCGAATTGGGGTAGGACATGTCAATTAAGAAACTGTTAATTTATCTCAATCTTTTAAATTAAGTGTCAGGAAGGGTCTCGGTATTATTAAGAATTTGTTAATTTTTCAATTAAGACGGTTTACATTAATTTGTAACAGGAAATTAATACACAGTTTCCTCTACTCACTCATATGTAACGTGTGATTGAGCTTGCTCGGCACCAAATTATTATGTCCATGGCTCGGCGAGAAGCTGTAAACAAATGTGACAGATAATGCAATCGCGAACGTGATCTGGAACCAGTCGCTGGACACTGCAACCGGTCTGAAGTGCGGTCAGGTCCCGGATCAGTTCCGTACTGGAATCACAAACAAGCTTTCCATAAATTATAGTTAATACTGAATCAATGTAGACATTTAATGACGTCAATAATGAAAGCTGCTGATAAGAGCGATATCAACAGGCTATTAGTTCTGGTGACGCGTCGTATCAGCGCGGAGAGCTTCGGATTGTTCTGTGTTATTATCCAGTTGCGATTGACAGACACGACGACATTGATTAACTGGCCGCCAAGTGACAGACTTTAATTTAGCGGGTGTCTGCGGACAAGCGGCGGCTGTGTTGTGATTCAGATGCGGCAGTCTAGTGATGTTATTTGCGCCTTGATTGAAAAAGATAAAACTCAGGTGAAAACACGTGTCAGAATGCGCACAATGTTTACGTTAAGCAGCGTAATACAGTTATGATCCCAGTATATCATTCAAGATCCGAGCTTCATCTCAATTTATAATAATTGGGGATTAATTACATTAGTCATTAGTGAAATTAATCTATAATGCCCAAATTCTGTTTTGATTGAATGGAAAAGCTTGAGTATTTTCTTTTGTATCTAGTAACACCTCTTTGCATACTTATCATTGTAACGAGATACCTAATCATAAAATTTTATAAAAAAAAATAAAACCGACTCCAAAAAACCTACACTAAAACGTCGAAAAATAATTACTAATTACCTACTTATTTATTAGGACGAATTATTAATATTTATGTAGGTATACCATGATTGATACTTCTGGAGTCGGTGCCAAGATTATGAAACATGTAAAGTTTGCCTGCACCGACTCCAAAAGTATCAATCATGGTATACCTACATAAATATTAATAATTCGTCCTAATAAATAAGTAGGTAATTAGTAATTATTTTTCGACGTTTTAGTGTAGGTTTTTTGGAGTCGGTTTTAAAAAAAAAAAAAAAAAAAAAAAAAAAAACATACGGGTCGAATTGAGAACCTCCTCCTTTTTTGAAGTCGGTTGAAAATGTAGAGATGGCTAGAAGAGAAGTGACGACATTATTACATATTCCATCGTATTCTCTAAGTACTCGAGTAAAAGTATTACTCGTAACTGCATCACTAGATCAAAATTGAGTTACACCACTTATAACTCAAGAACGGCTGAACCGATTTAGCTGAAAATTGTCAGGGAGGTAGTTAAGAGCCAGGAGAGGGACATAGGATACTTTTTATCCCGTTCGAAATTTTAAAAAAAGTCTGCTTATTTAAGGCGGAACAAAGTTCGCCGGGTCAGCTAGTTTTATATATTCTCGTATAGCATCGATAATATCAGCACAGTGCGCAGGCAGCCTTAAGAGCCGGAAACACAACAAGTCAGGGCTGTAGCAGGCAGAGCAGGTTTAAAGGCTTACTTAAAATATGTAAGTTACACTACATTTATAATTTTACACTGAATTGTATGTCCCAATAGTACTTAACACACAATATTTTACAAGATCCGATACTAATTTTGTTACTGAGAATTAGCGTGTTTTGCAAAACAAACGTCAATAATTATCAAATTGTAATAATACCTTCAATGTACATAATTGAATAATATTAAAGAGTTAATTATACATTACAAAATACGGGAAATAAGCACCGCATACCGACCACAAAGATATGGTGAAGTTTAATCAGTGGGACTTTCCAGAACCAAATAATAATGTAATTAAATGTAGAGGCTTCAGAGACTTGGACAGTTTAAATGAAACTTTACTCAGTGCTCCAGACAGACAGAAAGGGGGAGAGGCATGTCTGTGTCTGAGCTGTAACCATACCCTTGCATCGAACTTCGCTATTTATAAGTGCCTTGCTTGGCAGACACAGTCGCGCCGCCGAGACACAGTCGCGCCGCCGAGCCACAGACTCAGCGGTAATGGTAACACACCATATTTGTCCCGAAAGGTGAATTCTTCGACGAATACAATGGGAACAATTAGTTACAACACAAAGAGGTATTCCACGCTTATTCGTTAGCGACGACTCTACATTGTCCAATGAATACTTTGAAATACTTATAAAGTAATGCGTTTGAATTACACGCGTCGTTGTGGTTTTCATCGCTTGAAATAGAAACAGAAACCATATTGGTTTTTTGCCTGCCGACTCCATAATTAGTTTTGAACGTAAAGCCGCTAGATCCAACAAGAGATACAATTTATTATTCCACCATAAAACACTGTAACAAATCATTTCACAATTATTTATAGTAAGAGTGGCGGTACGCGGTAAGCGGTCTAATATTTGTTTTGGTAGAGATGCTTCTATTGGAGATTTTTATAGGTGTTTTATAGAGTTCCTTTGTATTTGGCGATCAATTTTAATTTAGTTGCGTGTAATGTTATTAGGGGCGGCTGGCCGTTAGTTAATTACCCGTGGGGAGGCGCTCCCTGCCCGATGACACGCCAATCACGCGGCGCGGCTCCGCTCGCAGGACAAGCACCTCGGGCAGCAACCAGCTCGTTATCAGTAATAGCCCTGGTCTCATATTACACTCAATCAACCCATCACTGGTGATATTAGGGGACAGTCTCTCCGTTACTTTTACCTAATTTTAAGAACGATGTCAAGTAATCTGAAACCTCTATAATTTTCTTTTTTCAAAATATTTTCTTTTCTTCTATTCAAATATCAAAAATGATCTGGATAAATCTACAAACCACTAAACAATCGTAAATATAGCATCGTTGGGAATTGATTGACTGGTTGAGAATAAGTCAATAAATCTATAAATTGGAGCCCCAGCCCCAGCCAGTAGGTACGTCAATCATATTATGAGCGAGAGCACCCGTTGAGACCACTCGACAAAACAAACTTGCCACAAAGGGGAACAGATGACTAACCAAGCTTATTGCCAGTAATCGGATTAACCATCCCAGTCCCAGTGGCCAAACAGTAAGTGCAAAAATCATGTATTCATTTAACGAGCTTACAAGGACTTTTTAAAACAACCGACTCTACATCTGTTTTCGGCGTGTACTTGCATGAATAATACGATGCCTTATTTTTATCTGAATAAACTCCGAAATGACAACTTTCAGATGTTATGGTAACCAAGTTATAGTAATACGAATAGCTGATAATAACAAAAGATACAAATCACTTAAAACACCATTACGTTGTGCGTTTGGTACAAACACTGTGTACACTTTCACCGAACAAAACTATCGCGACCAAAGTTAAAAGAAAAAGTTATTTGTTGTTTAGAATGGTATGTGAGTAGGTACTCTCCATAGAACATCATCTACATACTCGTGCCAGTTGGACTATGTAGCCCTCGCCAACTTTGTTGTTAAACATTCGCGCTCTCAACTGGACTGTATTATTGCAAAAGCAAAACTAGATATTACTAGTTAGTACTCCAGTCCGAGATTGCATCACCGCAATTTGTGATTCCTAATATCTAGACTATTCAAAACCCAATCGTTTTGAAGTAATATTTCCTGTACAGACCTATGTTTGCGGTCGTCATTGTTGCGTTTCACAACAATTGGAGTTCCAATAATTAGGTAAAAATAAAAGAAACTCCACGTTTTGCTATTATCAAATTGCGAAAATAACTCGAGTGCTAGGTATTTTTATCATGAATCTATTTCTTGTTGAGGTGTGATACGAAACACGGCAGTCGGCGCGGCGTTTTCCAAATAACCACGGTTTGTTTATGTTAACCTAAAACAATATTGACGGCAGCATCGATGCTGGACTAAAGGCTAGCAAAGGTAGCGGCGCTAAATGGATTATACAAGGGTCGATGTTCGCCCGCCACCAAGTCAAGCGACAACCCGTGTTGGTAAACAAAGGATGTTTGATGTTATATGTAGACAAAAGAAAGAAGCAACAATAAAGAAATTCCAATATTATGTATCACAATTGGGAACTTGATGATAGTGAAAAAGTCTCTAATAAACTTTCTTGGGATACATAGCAGGCAAGACTTAACATCTTCGTTAAAAATAATGATATTATTACAGGGCATACAGTTCAGTTGCATGTTGCGGGGCATGCATTGGGGGAGGCCTATGTTCAGCAGTGGACGTCCTATGGCTGAGATGATGATGATGATGATGATACAGTTCAGTTTGCCAAAATAACTTTTGAATATCACTGGTTTACTTTGATCTTTTTGGATGCGAAGCAAGCAAGAAGAAAGATTGAGCGGGTACCAAAGCAATCAGAGTTTGCATCGCTGGGCTATACTCAAAGGATATTAAAAGTGGGAGAATCGCCGAATAAAAGTCAATCCATGAAAATCCTCTATACAAGGGGCAGTAGAGCCGGCTCCGCCAAGTCGGCGGCTAAATATAGCGCCGGCGCCGCCCCGCGCAACCGCCTCTGATTCACTCCGCGACACCACCAACGTCCAACACTTTCCTTTCCCGAGCTGTTATCACTATCACCGCCGCTTCTCAGGCGAGCGTGAACCATATCAACAGTCTACCAAACAGACACTTTGATCTGAGTACTCAAATGCTCCAATTGTTTAACGTTCCGTGACGGCTTGAGTAACACTTTGGGAACATAATTAAACAGAGAAGCATGCAGTAATTATAGCTGGTAACAGCAACCTATTTGTTGAAATAAAAGACTAAAATCGAGGCCACTTACCAGTTGACTTGTTGCCCGCGAACCGCATCTTGAAAGACCAAGAAACGCCTGTCATACGACTTAATAACTTGTAGGATAATTTAAAGCACTAATCTCTTGTCTTCAACGCAAGTAACTAATTATTTAAACGGCTGAAAGCGATTTTCAACTGTACGCAGACAACAAAATAATAAATTGCTATGGAAATTAGGTTATTTGCAACTTCAATGGTCATGTCATGAATACATTCACTAAGGTTACCTTTTTTGTTGCCTTTCTGTTCGGAGGGTGACTCACTTATCAATTAATTTTCGTGTGTCGCCCATAGTTGGAGTGGTAAGGCATTATTCGGTTTTGATGTACCGAATACGTGAGCAGAATGTTTAGATTAATCTTATTTCAGAGCATATCCTAGTAGTTAGTTTTCAATAGAACAGGGGCAAGAAATTGACAATTTGTTTATTTTGGTAACATTTAAAATGAATGTTGGTAGTGCGTAGGGTACCTACATCGAGTGTTTAAGTTAACGAACACCGTGGCCGGAAGTGGTATCGGTGGCCGATTAACGAACATTTGCGCCCCATGTGTTGCCTGCGACCACGCGGAGCTGCGGCCGACTTACTCCGATATTACGCGTTCACAATACTCATTTCTGTTTCTCATTGTTTGTGTTGATAGAATAATCGCACCCGGCTTGTTGGAACAATAATCAACGGTATATGTAGGACCAGTTTTATATCATACCAATATCTGTTACCAAGCTAAACTGTACATCGTCTGTGATCGACCTTCCGCTATTTGATTAGTTCAATGTGGATTGGTTAGTGATGTACTAGCCTAGTAGGATAAACGCTACTACTCATCCGTGAATGAACAATCAATTCCTACTGTCTTCCTTCTTCATTTCCAATGTCAGTAACAGCATTTTTAAATTAAGATAAGTCTGGCTAAGGGCGCGTGCGGCGCTCAAGAGAACCTTGTGCAAACCTTTACTAATTGTAGGAATGAGGATCAGTACTGTTGTAGAAAATTCAATAAAACTAGTATCTACGTTAATCTTTAAGACATAAGAAAGATATATCTTTTTGAATTATCCAAATCGGACCATTACTTACGAAGATATTAAGTAATAAACATAGGCCGTTTTTGCCGCTAAAAGTCAACGTACGCAGGGCCGCGTGACGTCATTATATCCGAATCGAGCGCAGCCGGCGTACTATTGGGATGGAAAATATTTTTTTCCAGCTAAACCATCAGTTTTAGAAAAAAACTTTTAATAACATTTATTCATCAAAATAAAGTAACCTATCGACCAGTAATTTAAAAAAATAAAAATTGTGAAAATTAAGTATCGCTATGTCCAAAAACCACATTTTCATAGGATTCGATGCAATGCGGAGACGCGGTTGGGGTGAGTGTAACTTAATGATTGTTTGTATTGAACATAATAATACATAATATGATGCTAATACCCAGTTTCTGGCCTGGGGGGGGGGGGGGGGGGGTAAATCATACCCAACTTCTGGCCGAGGGGGAAGTCATGCCCAGCTTATGAACTAGGGAGAGGAGGGGGGCAGGGGAGTCATACCCAGCTTCTAGGCTAAGATTAAATAGATTTCCAGGAGGGAGCAGCTGTCCTTTCCTGCAGCAGCTGGTTCGCCCATGGGAACGGCGAATAGATAGGTAGGTACGTAGGTTTAACTCAGAAAAACTAAATAACAGGTAGGTATTGCGTGTACATCGAAATGATCTGCATAGAAATGTCTTGTAGCCTAGGCAGAGTGTATCTGCCTCAGCTATACCTTATTGTTAGAAGTAAATAAATTAATACTTATACATTTTTATATTTTACTTGGAAGAAGATATGACTCTAACAACACTTATGAACACTTTATTTGAATAAATCGCCAAATATACCACCGCGGAGACCCCAATCGCGTCTCTGCGTTCCATTGAATCGTATGAGCGTATGGATTTTTTGCGTTATTTTTCACAATTTCTATTTTTTAAATTACCTATCGATAGCTTACTTTATTCTGATGAATATATGTCATTACAAGTTTTTCTCTCAAACTGATAGTTTGGCTAGAAAAAAATATTTTCTATCCACGCAGTACGCCGGCAGCGTTCGGATCGGATACAATGACGTCAACGGTCCCGCGCCGGGCGGTCAGTGAACTTTTTTAGTAATTTGGCCATAACTTCGTCAATTTTTGTCGTAGAACAAAAATTTTTGGACTGTAGCCCTATAAATCTGCATTCACAGCTAAAAATCGAAATGATCCTCATTATGGTGAACGTAAGTTATTATTTATTGGACTGTTGGTAAACCGTTTCATACTCCAGTTTTCGTGTTGCACCTTCCGCGACTTTGTAAGTAACCATGATAGGTAGAAAGAGCGGTATGCCGCGGGTGCGACGAAAGAATTTGTTGATAACAATGTAAATATCTACTTATCTATCGTAGGTAGGTATATAATATGAACAAAGACCTACAATTTATTACGCTAAATTCAAATTTAGAGCTGCTATATTAGCATTCGAGATTTCGAGAAGGCAGGCATTTTGCGGTCGTAGGTACTTAGTAATTTATGTATTATGTAACAACGGCTTGAGGTGAATTAGATTGCAAGCAGAATAAAACATTCCACCGTGAATGAGTCATGGTTGTGTCATTTTAGTCATTTATCATTACCCTCGCGGCAGAAATCTAAGAGAATTGGAAATCGAACCGACTACTCACATGCGTCACTGGCTGATCATACCACTCATACTGCGCACAAATGATCGTCGGCGTAGTCACACAATTTTCCTACTATTGTTCCAGGACGGATAACATGGATGATATTGTATGGAAACGACGCGATGGATGGATAAATGTATGTTTATTAACTCCCTAACGCAAAAATATTCGGAATAGCACATTCTCCAGATTATTTTATCGAAGAAAGTCGCGATCAGATTCATTCAAATATAAACTAGAGATAAATACAAGAAAAGCAAACATAATTACAGTGATTAAATTAAATAATGCCCGAAAACACCTATGGGATAAAGTATAATTTCCATAAGGACCAGAGTACCAGGTAATGATTAGAGGATGCTCGGCCTCAAAACGCCTAGATTACACCCAACTAAACTGAACTGACTAAGCTGAAGATACCACATGCAAGGTAAAATGCCCTAAGCGAAAAGTAACGCGGTGGAAACACCACGCCACGCGCAGGTCCGCCGTTACCCCTTCATAAAATATCATAAAGCCATAAAATATTGCATCATAACCAAATTCACAAGGCCTACGATTAGGTACCTGGTCCAAACACTAGTTCAAGGAAGAACATTTAGCCCTTAATAATATTAGTAGATTCTATAGAAGTGGTTTATAGCAGCAAAGGTATGCCCGGCGGCTGGCGTGGGCGCCGCAGGGAAGTCGCCAATGGCCGCTCGCGTGAGGGCATCGTTTACATCATGCAGACCAAACCTTGGGGGAAGTGCTCTACTTATAACAATTTATAAACCCACAACTTGCCAGAAGTGTCTATCCTGACATTTATGTTTCTTTAGTGATATAGTAACTACATACCTAACATGAAGACTACATGATACATTCTAGACTTGCTTTGAGACTAAAAATCCTCAGGGTTAAATTAATTTTGTAAACATTTCTTTGTGACACATTATGCACAGTTGTTTTTATACTTTGGCACACTAATAATAAAAACAAAAATAATAACCATTTGCGAACTTTACTAATGTCAGTGAATTAACTAAAACCAATATAAATTCAGGGTATAGTGGGAGGTGGGTACCTATTAGAGGATGGAGCTAATGATTATTGATTAAGATTGTGTGAGGGTCTAGATACCAGCTCTATGTTGTTGGATTGTTATGTTTTGCTTGCAGTGTTTGAGTGTGTTTTCTTAGTTTGAAATACATTATGATTCAATGCAAAATTCTTAATATTTTAAATTATACATCTGGATGGACTATTTGTGTTGTTTTGGTACAACAACATATTACATTGGTCAAAACTTGTTCCTGCCTGAGGAGCAAAGAAACATAAAACATAATATCAAAATGTTATACTCAATATAAATACATGTTTGATTCATTGAATAATATTTGTACAGAACCATATTTTTCATCACACTTTCATATTTCCAACAATTTTAAACAAACCAAACTTACAACACCAAGTGCAAGTTACACAACAGTTTTATGATATCATTGCTTAATTACTTAGGTAATTAGGCAAACTTTTCTCATCATTCATGTTTATTGCTTCATGTGGCAAAGATAATAAGCATTAATGTAAAATTTCACAAAGTAGAGTAGAACAAGAACTGCACATTATTAAAACTAGTTAGTTATCTAGCCCAAACCTTAAAACTGAATAGAATAAAATATTTTACAACAAATTGATAACATGTTCATGAAATTAATGGAAATTTTGTTCAAATTACTCTAAATTGAAATTATAAAAAAAATAAGTAAGTTCACTATTTTAATGTAGAGGGCATTTTAAACATTGCTACTGGTTCCTGGTTTGGCTTCATTTATTTAATTAATATTAATTATTAATGATTCTAAAAAGTTTTCTTTAGTACTTTTTATAAAATATAATAATAAGGCTGATCACAGTTTAAAAGCAAGAATAATAATAAAAGAATAATAGCTTTTTTATGGGATGGGATTTATACTGAAAAGTTTGATACCCGGTGATAGTGAGACCTTCAGTGACACTAACTTTAACTTTAAACTACTTTAAAGGATTGTGATAGAAGAGTAACCTTTAATTAAAATTATCCCAGAATATGCTAGAGTAACTTTATCATTAAAAGACCAACTTATAGTTAGCTGGCTATTGCTTCGTAATCTATCAACACAGTACCTCCTTAAAAGTCATTATGAGTACGCTTTTCAGTTTCCGTGAGTGCAGTGGCTTAATGTTATATTATTCTTTGGCATTTTAAATTCCTTAATCGCAGTTTACGCTAAGTTCTTAGTGACGTGAGTGACTTACTGCTGAAGGCGGCCAGCTTCCTCGTGGAGCCGAGGCGCTTCATCGGCGTGCGCGGCTCCACGTCGCGCTCGTCCAGCGCCGGCGGCTCCGGCGCCGTCGGCGTCGCGGCCCCCGACATGGCGCCCTCGCCCTAGCAGCCCCGCTCCGCCGACACGCGCGAGCCGCGGCCAACGTTCATCGGTCCACCACTAACTCTTACAAATTCAAATATAGCACTCGATATGTCCGTACGTTATGAATCGATGCACAAAAATAACGACGCTCGACGTTGTATTTAATAATCTTAACAATATATTAACCGACACCACTGGTCGAACTCAATTTCATTGATAAAAAGTTCCGTAAATAGTTCCAACGGTCGAATAGAGTTTATTGTGTGAAAACAGTCCGTAGGCCGACGCGAATGAGCATTGAGCACCCAACAAGCCACCACAGCGAAATAATGCCAGACGACGAAAGCGAACTCGAGAAGCTTTGTTTTGACGGGAGGACTTTTGACAGTTAGCTTTTACGTTTCGTTTCACGGTGTGCTGCAAACGTCAATTTTTTTTTTGCAATGCAACTTTTTGAAATTTTCGGTGGGTATATTAGCTTATATCCTAATCATTATTGGAATATGAATTTAAGAAAAAAATAACTGAAACAAAAATTTTATTACCTTCCAACTCCAACTTTAATTAAATTTCTAAAAGATGATTATTGGGAAGTTACAATTCCAATTACCATCTATACAGCGACTGAGAGCTTCGTATGTAACATGTTCGTAACTTATTAAAATCTAACATAAGGTAAGGTAAGTTATGTATTTATATTATTTGTGGTTATGTTCTGTAAACTGTAACAATCGTGTTATTCATAAGCTCGTCTTTAATTTTTTACCATCTCTGTATTAGTCATAAAATAGAAGTTATTTAATTATTTATAAATAATTATTTTCCCAATAAACATTTCGAACGAACAGTTATTTTATATGAATATTGTGTCTAGTATACCCGGTATATTTTCTTAGCTTAACCATGAATTTTTAGAACAAAATTATATAAAATTGCGATAGGGTGACCCTTTGGCATGGGAAAGATTTGAAGTTTGTATTTATTTCTAAATTGAGAGGAAAAGGTGAAGCCACGCCCTACACTACTCTACGATAAATAAAATTGTAATTTTCACGGACATGGCGGCACATCATATGGCGTGCGACTGTATCAGAGTAAATACAAATGAGTAGGTCATCTTCCCCACTCGCGCAACCACGACTGGCTCCCCGCTATCTTATTTTAGGGCCGCGCATGGGCGCATTGCACGTCGACCCATTGGGATCTTTTGTGCTCCCCGCTAAATTTTGTCAGTGTGTGCGGGCGCGCCGCATGCGTATATTGGCGCGCTCGGTGCGTTTCTATGAAGATGACCTACTCATTTGTATTCACTCTGACTGTATGCACATAATTTTAGGAATACGAATAAAACGAGCCAGTTATATTTAGTTAGATATATTTATTGTTCTGGGCTAGGAGTAGAGGCGCAGCGTGCGGTCGGCGCAGGCGGCCAACAGCCAGGGCTGCGCGGGGTGGAAGCGCACGTCGAGCGTGTGCAGCGCGTCGGCCGCCGCGCCGCTGCCCAGCTGCTTCAGCGGCACCAGCAGCGGGTTCTGCAGCAGGTCGCTGGAAACAACGTCACATTACATTTCTGCTGGCCAGGTAACATCTCGACTCGGCTGGGTTGAACCTGATTACGTGGTTTCCGAATTGTTAACTGGGCACGGGTGATTCAGGCAGCACCTACACAGAATGACGCTGTGCGAGTCTGCACTATGCCCATGCGGCGAGGGAGTCGAAAAGAGCCGCGATCACGCACTTTGGGAATGTAACCTCTATGACGAAGCTCGACAGAAAATGCTGGATGCGATACGGAGAGCCGAGCAAGGACCTGTTTATCACCAGGACCTCACGATCGCAGTAACTAGATCTCGCTGCGCGAGTTCGCGCACTTCTGGCACACAATCAGGCGAAATTATGAGAAGAAGTGATGACATTTATCAACGATAGCAGCCCGACGCGAAGTACCGTATTTGTGGTGTCAAGCCCCAGAAGGGGGAGAATTGACTATGAAAAGGGACATGGATCAGATAAATTTGTAGGGAGTCAAGCAAAGCGCCCGGGGAAAAGAGCCCAGAGCAAGTACCCGCGCGCTCTCCCGAGATTCGGTTCGTACGCCGTGAGGCAGGAAGAACCATGGGTGGTGGTGGGTTAAGATGATCAGATCAGGTAACATCACTATTCTGCTGTTTTAAGCGCTGGTTTACAACTGTAAAGAAGGCCTCCCTCACACTAGCGTCTTTCTGCGTTACCGCTACGCAAAAGGTGACGGACGAGACGACGACGCTCAAGATACAAGTGTGGGAAATACCTAACAGTAAAACTACAAAATAATGCTCTAATTAACATACATGTTATAGTGTCGCTCTATAATTTCTCGCTTAACTACATTGCTTAATAGGGAAGCGAATTTTATTTTGCTATAATTATCAGAAAAGGCAGAGTGGAGTTAGTTAGTTTTGCAGGGCAATCGAATACCGCACTTAGCCATGAGGCTAAGTGCGGTATTCGATTGCCCTGCAAAAATCATGAGATTGGGCCATTGTGCGCGATTTGTGGTTTATCTTCCTACTCCAACCACCCCAGATCCCCCCAGAAGGCAAGCAGCCCGTTTAGGCTGCAAGGCAGAGTGGAGTCAATGAGGGCTATCGTTTTAGCGCTCACCAGTTGGTTCCACTGTAGAGTAAGGTCCTGTCACTTGCCAGTAGCGAAGACAGTGGCGCCAACTTGTGAGCGCTAAAGTGGTAGGAGGACTATCGCATTTGCACTCATCAAGATGGCGCCACTGTAGAGTAAGGTCCTGTCAATCGCCAGGGGTGCCAACTGTTAAGTATAAAAGCGATAGCGCTCATTGTTCAGTGTAGGCGCTCACTTGTAGACCATGCCGTGCGACACGACGATGTAGGGGTCGTCGCCGGCCGTGGCGAACAGCGGGTAGCGCGCGTGGAACGCCGCCGCGCGCACCGCCTTGCCGTGCAGCCGCAGCGTCTGGTACGGCTTCGACGACAGCTCCAGGTCGAACCTGCGGGAAGGCACACGTTTTAAAATTCGACTGTTGGGAACCCAACAACGCGCGGGAGGAGACGTGCGGGCGGCGTACGATGACTAACGTCACCTCGGGCCGACAGCGTCATCATCGGCTGCGCTCGGGTCACACACTCGCCTTTGGACACCACCGTCGTCGCACGAATACCGCGTACTCTCATAATTTATTGTAATTAGGCTGGCGAGAATTACAGCAACCTATTTTTTATACAGTCCGCTATTTCATTTTTACTAATAATCGTTAGGACCCTAACACGACAGTAACTTAAATCTATTATTCACCCAATTTGATGCTCGTGTATATTTCGTCACAGATACATCACTTCCTCATAAAACGATAAATCCAACGCTCTATTTACTAAACTTTTTGGTTATCGGTGTCGGTTGTAGGTACGTCCCGCGCGACTAAAGTCCGGTTGCCGAGCAGATAGAATTTCCACAGTGAGTGTGCGAGCGCGACAGAAATATAATTACGCGCGTGCGATAAGGATGAGTAGCTTGGGGTCATTGTACTAAATTCTATTTGCTCGGCGACCGGACTTTACAAGCCGGGCGTGTGGCGCCCTTCTACTAAATTGTGCGTTCAAACGCAACTTTGAGCGAGAGACGTTGTCCTGACCTCGTACCTATCTTTAAAAAAACAGCGTGATAAAAATTTCCTAGCAGTGGGTAAACAGTAGGGTAAGGTGG
The DNA here is from genome assembly GCF_004193835.3 of Ostrinia furnacalis. Classification (NCBI taxonomy): domain Eukaryota; kingdom Metazoa; phylum Arthropoda; class Insecta; order Lepidoptera; family Crambidae; genus Ostrinia; species Ostrinia furnacalis. Next base: position 642,406 of record NW_021134344.1, on the reverse strand, counting down.
GGCACAATGTTACACGGGGTACAGGCCGCGTCATGTAAAAAGAGCGCTGGAAGAAAGTGGAGGGGGCGTGTTTGCGCATGGGTACACTCGCGCACGAAAATACGTACTAGGCCTATTGTTTTATTTTTAAACCAGACTTTCGCTCGTGGCTTTGCATATTGGTTGGTTTAGTAGGTACATTAAAATGAATCCCAACTAATATTATAAATGCGAAAGTAACTCTGTCTGTCTGTCTGTCTGTTACGCTTTCCCGCTTAAACCTCGCAACCGATTTTGATGAAATTTGGCATAGAGATAGTTTGAGTCCCGGGAAAGAACATAGGATCGTTTTTATCCCGGTTTTTGAAACAGGGACGCGCGCGATAAAGTTTTTCTGTGACAGACAAAAATCCACGCGGGCGAAGCCGCTGGCGGAAAGCTAGTTATTTATAAAATAAAAAAATAAAAATAAAAAATGTATTTATTTCACAAGAATGCAGGTAGGGACAATAGATTACAAGTTATAAAAAATAAAACCTCAAAAGAATATCAACAAAAAGATGTTTCATTCAGTGTAGAATGTTTAATCAAATGGTAATATTGAAACTCCTTCCATTAAGTCGTTGTGGGTGACGTGAAAACCAGATGAGGACGCGGTGTTGGTGCTAGAGGTGGCCATTTCATCGTCGTCGCTATCATCACTTAAACTTTCATCATTATTTGAGTCAGAATCATCATCCCCTACGCGAATAATAAATGTTTCTGTCATGATGTCGACCACATGATCGCTTTTAGAATAGTCGGCCTCGATTTCCTTTACTTTTGTGCATAATTTCCCCCATTCTGTTGCGCCCATTAAATGTACTTTTTCGTTAACCAGGTCAGTTATCCCTGTAAGGTTCCAACTTACATTTTTGCTGGCGACATATCCCTTTATTTGGGACCAGGCCATTTCAATTGGATTTAAGTCCGGATGATATGGGGGCAAACGAAGTACAGAATGGCCTGCTTCGTTCAATATCTCATCAATACTAAATTTCTTAAATTGCTCTTTATATTTCTTTATTAAGTTGTACAACTCCGGCTTTAACATGGATTCTTCATATTCAATTCCTTTTTGACTGAGCCAGGTTTGCATATCTGCTTTCTTTGTATTGGACGCTGGTGCAGCATCAAGTTGTTTGTTGTGGTACGATGCATTGTCGACTACCACGACTGAATTAGGCGGTAAATTCGGCATCAGTTTAGTACGGAGCCATCGCTCGTAATTCTCTGAATTCATGTTGTCGTGGTAGTCGCCGCTTTTTGTACCGGCTTTGAATGTCAGCAAAGCATTCGGCACAAAACCTGCTTCACCACCCGCGTGCACTATGACCAATCGGCTACCTTTAGATATTGGTTTTTTAATGCCTTTGGTGGGACCGTCTGTCCAAGAATGGTGAGATGCATGGGAACTGTCGACATAAGATTCATCAGTGTAAATGATAGGTCTTCCTTCCTCTCTATATTTTTTTATCTTTCTCAGATATTCAATTCTTTGAAATCGAATTTGTGACTGCTCAATTAAAATTTTCCTATTCGTTTCTGTTGCTTTCCATTTAAACCCCAAATTTTTTATTATTCGCCTGAGACTTGCTGCAGATCCTTGAAAATGTAGGTCATCCTGTAACTTCCTTCGCAACTTGCCTATGGTAGGCAATTCTTTTTCAGAGATGTGGAAATTATGGATGATTCTTTTTATAACACCCTGATCAAAGCTATCAATGCCTGTTATTGGTTTTTGTTTGTTTCTTTTATTTTTGCCGGGAGTTCGAAAGACAGTAAGAAATTCTGAAGATTTTCATTCTTTTACAATTCGTCTCACTGTAATCACGGAACATTTTGTTGCCTCTGCGGTCCGTTTCATGCATTGTTTTAAATTATCAACTGCTTTATTATCAGCCTCTCTCTTCATAAAACAATATACGTCGTAAATCATTTTTCTCACTTTTCTGTGTAAAACCATTTCGTAATCAAAAACTTTTGTGCACGATGGTATTTTGAGAACGATTGTGACGTGGACACAGCGCCGAAATCAAAGGTCGACTGACGAACCAATAGCGCACCGGCATGCATGCGAAGCGAGACCCGCCCGCCCCGCGCCGCACCTCATACCACCAAATCGACCGATAAATCGCTTAATGCGCAGCTTGACCACCAGCGCTCTTTTTAAATGACGCGACCTGTACAATGTTACAATGCATAATGTCTCCTAATGCAAAAGCATATATGGGCAAGACTCACCACATGCACTTGCGGTCGTAGGAGGCGACGAGCAGGTTGTCGCCCTTGGGGTGCACGGCCAGCGTGCTGACCCACTGCGCGCCCGTCAGCAGCTTGCGCACCAGCTCCTGCTTCACAAGGTGACTCACCACATGCACTTGCGGTCGTAGGAGGCGACGAGCAGGTTGTCGCCCTTGGGGTGCACGGCCAGCGTGCTGACCCACTGCGCGCCCGTCAGCAGCTTGCGCACCAGCTCCTGCTTCACCAGGTCGTACACGCGCACCGCTCGCTGCGTCTGCAACCACGACACGTGTCATGTAGGGCAGCAACCACGACAGATATGGCATTGTTTGTAGCTAGTGCGGCCAACGGCACCGGCGAACGCCGCGGGATAATGTCAGAGTGACTGAGCACTGAGAGCGGTTTGTATGTGAGCGCGCCAATACGTATGCGGCGCGTACGCACGCACACACTGCAACTCCCCGCTAATCCACGCTAAATTTTGTCAGTGTGTACGTGCGCGCCGCATACGTATTGGCGCGCTCACATACAAACCGCGCTCGGTGCGTTTCTATTAAGATGACCTAATCATTTGTATTTACTCTGTTAGTGTTGCTTATCGATTTAAAAAAAAGCAGCCAAAAACAATAGTATCGATAGCAGTATCGTTATCCCGCTCCCTTCTACAAGTGGCTGAATGTTGACAGTCGTAATTTTGAAATCCCTTCGAAGAGCGAAGTTCGTTTCAGCGAAATGACGTCCACTGCTGGACAAAGGCTGAATCGAGCGAAGTAACTTTATGGTATAGCTTTTGCCCGCGGTTTCACCCGCATGAAATTTAGTTTGTCACAGATCGTCATAAATTATAGCCTATATGTTATTCTGGGTTATAAACAATAATACTGTAAAGTTTCATCAACATCCGTTCAGCAGTTTTTGCCTGAAAGAGTAACAAACATTCAGACATCCAAACTTTCGCATTTATAATATTAGTAGGAAAACACCGGAGCTAATGGATTTTGAAATTACAACTTTCACGTTTCGCCACTCGTCTGGGATGGGTGAATGTTTTTCGGGGTACTATCGATAGTGACATCACTTAGATGGTTGGCAGTCCACAACAGTACGTTTCTCTAGAAACTTTCTGCCCCGTACAACCAAACTGGAATGGACTGTCGTCTGCGGTGTTTCCGGACGGATAAGACCTGCAAGCTTGCAAGAGGAGAGCGTATCTTCACCTTTAAGGCCGGCAACGCACCTGTAACGCCCCTGGGTCTGCGGGTGTCTATGGGCGACGGTAATCACAACCATCAGGTGATCCGTCTGCTCGTTTGTCTCCTGTCACATGAAAAAAAAGTCACACGTACGGCCACGAAGAGCAGCGGCTTGGTGGGGTGGAAGAGCGCGCACTGCACGAGCCCCTTGCTGCGGCGGAAGGGCAGCTGGCTGCGGCGCCGCGACACCTGGTGCACGCTCACCGCGCGCGACGCGCCGTCCCGCACCGTGCAGCACACGTAGTCGCCGCGCCCGTGCCACGCCACCTGCGGAACGACGGTCACATTCAAGTACGGCCGGGCCTGTCCATCTCCGCGAGTTTACATCGAAAACAAAACACGCACGATGGCCCACCTACAGGATACTATTCGACAAGGCCTCGCATACGAGCGAACATTGACTCACGCACGCGTATTCTTGTGTATGATGGAAGAAAATAAAGCAAATGGTGTACTAAAATACTGTGCAGTATTTAACTGCCTAAATAATAATAATAAAAACACAGAATGTACTTTTTTAAGTTGCCTCAAGACACTGAGAGGTAAATAAGTAGTTAATATTATTCATGATAATTCATGGTAAATCATGTGTTTCTTCCGCCATTTTCCTCAGTTTGGCACCTTACGTCACATCATTTTACCGAAGTCAGCCCTATAGCTTCGGGGCAGTGCCGATCACTGACGTTTGTCAACAAAACGGTGCTTGACTCTTGAGACAGGCTAAATTACACCATATTGTTAATGACATTGAGCATACATTTTTTTAAATACCTTCGCGAAGTAAAACTTCTGTACGTAGTACTTATTATTATTCTGTGGTACGGCCAACGAGAAGCGATACCAAATGTAAACAAACCCAATGTCATGGTCATTTGGAATAGCAAGGGACAAGGGTTTGACTTTGACATATTTTGGCGGGAGAACGAAACATTACGACAAATACACAAGTAAAACTAAAAACTCAGTAAAACTCATTTATTTCTGTAAGTAGGCTTTAAAAAAGCACATAGGATAGTTTTTATCCCGGTTTTTGAAACAGGGACGCGCGCGATAAAGTTTTTCTGTGACAGACAAAATTCCACGCGGGCGAAGCCGCGGGCGGAAAGCTAGTTGATAATATAATTTAGCGTGTACCGATAACACTCAAACATTGGCGGAAGAATCGTAGGGCGGGTCTTCATGGATGAAATGATCTATAATTAGAAGAGAAACAAAGACTGGCTCTGACTCCATCGTCATGTGTCGCGATCGAGAGTCGAAAGCCTTTAAATTGGTCAAGAAATGGTAGTGCCAAAACTTACGTGTATGACGGGTTTGAAGTGTGTGACGGCGATGCGCACGCCGATGGCCCACTCCTCGGGCTTCACGCGGTCCCACGTCACGCACGACTTCGTGCGCTCGTCCACTGCGGGCGGAATACTTTCGTTAGTAACGTGACGTAACGTAACTGTAGTAGATGGCGGATATGGCGGTATGACGTCATGATGAATGGAAGCTATGCTATCTGTCTATTGCGGTACATAAAATCACTAAGGATAGCGTTCTTCAGAAAACTGTGAAATAAAAAATTGTCTGTCTTTTGTGTTAGAATACTATTTCGAGCAATAATAATTTCGCACTGGCATGTGATAAGACAAACACCAAAGACTCCAGTGGATCGGTAGTCGATGATCGGTACTATCATGTAGGCAGGCAGGAAAGTTCTCGAGTGGCGACCACGGGCTGGAAGACGTAGCGTGGGCAGGCCTCCTACTAGGTGGACCGACGATCTAGTAAAGGTCGCGAGAAGAGCCTCGATGCGGGCAGCGCAGGACCGTTCATTATGGAAAACCTTGGGGGAGGCCTTTGTCCAGCAGTTTACGTCATTTGACTGAAACGAACGAACTATGACCGAACGAGATGGAGGACTGTTGTGGACGCCCTCTGCCCCATCTAGGGGACATAGGACCATAAGTCAAGTAAGTCAAGAACGAACTATGATGTGACGTCATAATAGCAAATTAAGAACACTCACTGGCGATGTCGTGCGCCGGCGGCGGCTCATCCAACAAACGGTCGGTTCTCTCCGCCACTCTGTGTGCTCCGATGTCTGCTCCCGGGTTGAGCAGCAGCAGCCGGTTGCCGACGGCGGCGGCCACGAGGCTGAGGCCGGGCGCGGGCCCCCAGCACACGCGCGTCACACCCTCGCCTAGGCGGATGCTTCGCAAGCAACGACCCGTGCTCGTCTCCCACACTGAATAGAATAGAGTAGAAAAACCTTTATTTGACACGAAAACACAAATGAAAATGAACAAATAAAAGAAGAGAAAACACAAAAAAAAAACATTAAACACACAACATTACATTAAATAATACATAAATCTCGTGCCATAAAGGCCCCCGCTAAGTATTAATCGAAACGCGCGTGTACGCGTCTCGACACTGGTTTTCAGCGGGTGCGTCTGTGCCTGGTGTGACGGTAAAAAAAAAACAACCAAAACCCTACAATTTATTTGATAAAATAACTCCGAAATTCCGTAAGAATTATTCAAGGATTACAATAAGAAAATATTTGAGATGTTAGACATCAATAAATGAGGTGAGGAGGATAAATGTTGGCAAAAGTGGAGCGGAGGTAAACTACGGAGTAGAGCCCTCGTCGTCGTAACGACATTTGTTTGTTACGTAGCATGAAAGGTTTCATTATGTTAATGGACAGACTACGCAGTGTAACGCAGTTGATTAGTAAAGACAAGAAGACAATAGGCGAGGATTTGGGCTCAGTGGTATGTAATTTAGAAGGCTAATCTTCAGAAGAAGACTAAAGTTTGACTCCACTGAGCAGATTTCACTCTAAACTAGACATTTACTGGAAGTCTAAATCTAAAAAAATCGCACAAAAATCTTAGTATCCGTAGCATTACAATAAGCATCTCCATACCTTTAACCGTGCCGTCGTCGGATCCGGACACGATGTACTGTCCGGAGGGGTCGAAGTCCGCGCTCCGGACGGCGCCCTCGTGTCCGGTGAGGCACAGCACTTCTTGCGTGGGGAAGGGCTGCAGGTCGCGCGGCGACGGCAGCTTCGGCACTAAGTCCTCGGGGCTGATCGTTAGCTGGAGGGAAGTAGGTAGATTACGCTACATTATCGTCTAACACAGTGGTTCTTAACCGGTGGTCTGTGGACCACTGGTGGTCCCTGGAGGCATTCCAAGTGGTCCACGAAGACCTCGTAATGAACAAGTGGCGTGACGTGTTGAGTCCAGTTAACACAACGCAAATGGCGCACAGTGGGCGAGAAATCGACCTTCCCTTTCATAGGACTTTGAAAAAAAAAGTGGTCCCTGACGAGACAGGAATTGGTAAAAATGGCCCCTCGTGACTTAAAGGTTAAGAACCACTGGTCTAACAGATAGGAAGGTGGTGTGTCTGGTGATTAGGAAATAGGAGGATAGATTATTTTGACTTTTGATGATATCTTGGGCAAAGAGATCTTTCTCATTCTCTTCTTTGAAGTTTCTGTAAGGTCATTGGAAGTCAATCATTTTTATGGTTTTGTATTTGTTATTTAGATATAAATGTAGCGTGTTTTGGCCACGCCTAATTCACTGGGAGGCGTGGCTAACAACAATGGAGAAGTTTTCAATATTTTTTATTAATACAATTTGAAAATATAAGCAAATTAAACATAAGTGTGAAGGAATCATTAAAATATCTCTACAAATAGAGAAATTCTAGGGCCTTGAAATTGAGCTTGCAAGATAATTTCACGCTAGCCAACGGGTCAGCATGTGACGTCACGCCACTCTAACGGAGTACAATCAAGGAATAATCCTTGACCCCCATAAAGCTGACTATCGTACATCAAACTGGTACTATTTATTTATTTATTTTTTGGGAAACATACAGTTACAATGTAATTTAACTTAGGTGCAGTAAAACAGCACATAAACCAATTAAGTTTAAATAAATGTATTTAATACTATTGAGTTTGTGCACGTACCCTCATCTTGATGGCTCGAGGCGCGAGGTAGAGGTCGAGGCAGCGCAGGAAGCGCTCGCGGATGAAGCGCTCGTAGGCGGGCACGGCGCGCAGCGAAGCGAACTTCTGCGGCAGGAACGTGTACTTGCGCTTCCACGGCGTCTCGCTCAGCTTGTTCCACTCTTTCATCTGCGACAATAGGCTACAGTTAGAGGCTGCAGAAAATAAGTTATTATAAGATCGTTATATGGCTAGAAAACGTGTGCACTTTTGGGTCTACCATCAGAGGTGTTGCGGATAGGGGAACGCCCCCCAGTCACGGAGGGTACCGATTTTCTGGCGCAGACAAAAACCACAGCGCGGTAGGTCTGATTGCACAGTGCAAGTGGTATAGAGTATACCGTAACGTAACCCGATACGGTTTTATCATGGCCCATGACAATGAGGAGAAAACAACTGGAGGAGGGGATTGAGGATCCCCTTGAAGCCAGAATGGCCTGAGACGGAGCTGCAGATGAATCCCTAAGCTAGGATAATAACTCGCGGCTCCGTTTCATTGGGCTCCGATGATACACCGGTGGGTTTCAGTGGGTAGGCCCCGCCCTCCGGCCCTGGCGGCGAGTCCCACACACGGGCTACCTTTAAGGGCTACCTTTTCTTTATATTGTTTGTTTTTTTTTTATTGGACGTTCATAAGTGCCACTTGTGGTCTAAACTGAATAAATATTTTTGATTTTGATTTTTTAAAGTAAAGTAAAAAGTATTTTCAACCGACTTCAAAAAAGGAGGAGGTTCTCAATTCGACCCGTATGTTTTTTTTTTCTATGTTTGTTACGCGATAACTCCGCCAATTATGAACCGATTTGAACAAATCTTTTTTCGGCGTATAGGTAATACCTCAAGGGTGGTCCCATTTAAATTTAATAATAGAAAAAACAACCCCCAAGGGTGGAAAATTGGGGATGAACTTTTTTATACGCAATATCTCCGCCGATTATAAATCAATTTGAACAATTATTTTTTTGTTAAATAGGTAAATATCAAAAGGGTGGTTTCATGCGAATTTGAAGAAAATATTTCACCCCCAAGGGTGGAAAATTGGGGATGAACTTTTTTATACGCAATATTTTTAATTTTTAGTTTTTTTTGTGTTCACGCATTTGAAGTCGGTTTTATTTTTTTTAAAAGTTAATTATATTTGCCAACAAAAGAATTACAGTGTTTATCTAGCGGCTGCTACACTAAGCTGTGCTTGTGTCGCGGCAGCCTTAAGTAACACAGGTTAACAATGTTGATAAAATATAGTGAGGACACACGGTACATGGCAATTAACAATTATTAAACTCTTTAAGATAACTAGAATAATATTTTTTTTTACTTAGACTAAACAAAACTAAACAAAAAGTAACTGAGGTAGTGGGTGTAATGTGTGTGTGTGTGTGTGTGTGTGTGTGTGTGTGTGCACTAAATTTAAGATTTCTATGAACGATGTGGAATGGTTTGCGTGGAAATCTTTTGTAGCAGTTGTACAAAATTTCCTCGGAAAGCATAAGGCTGAAAACTATGTAGAATTAGTATAGGATGTGCTGGTTCAATTCAAAGATTTAGGCTGTTATATAGGTATAAAATTACACTATTTTAACAGTAAACTAGATCAATTCCAACAAAATTTAGGAGAACTAAGCGAAGAACAAGGAAAACGTTTTCACCAAGACATAAAAACAATGGAGAATAGTTACCAAGGAAGATGGGACGCTCATATGATGACCGACTACTGTTGGAGAATCATGCGAGATTGCCCAAGTAAGTTTCATTCGAAAAAATCACTCAAAAGACAATTTCTTGATGTTTAATGCTAATAAAAATATATATTTATTGTAAAAATTGTTTTTTAGTTATCTCGGGAACTAGAGCTGATAGAGAAAAACTGATTACATTTTTGATAACGCCATGCTGGACATACTTAAAATCAGGTCTTAGATCCCCGGCACCAAAATGGCTGTAGGCCAGTGTAATCATTTGTGTTAGTGTGTGAAAGAAATGTTTTGATTTGATTTGACATCGGTTGCTGGACAGTTCTGAGTTGTCATACATTTGCATCGAATCGTAATCGCACGATTTGCGCTTCACTGGGGCACTGAAGCGGAAATTGTGATTGTGATATGCGAATCACCCAGAAACAGCACGGATATCGCGCGTGTCCGAAGCAGGCCGAAAATCTCTGTTATTCTTTTGTTCTTCCCAATGAGAGTTTTCGAGTATGAAAAATTCGCCAGATGGCAATACGTAGACGCAAGGTCCAAATGCTGCATGTTTGGTTATTTTTGACATGACATTGACAGATATGTGTCCACCAATCGCGCAGCAGTCAGACCCCACATCCACGTCCCGCCATCTAGCGGATCTTTCATACGCGAAAACCCTCATTGAATACCACGCGATAGCAGCTAACTTATACTACACTCACCCGCTTCTTCCTCCTCTCGTCGGCGATCTGCTTGCGCGTCTTGGTCCAGCCCATCTTGAGCGCGTGCACGATCTTGGCCACCTGCAGCTGCTCCGAGCGCGACGGCAGGAACGAGCGCTTGTGCTCGGGGAACGCGCGCAGCGGCGTCGCTAATACCTCGCGGCTGAACCACTCCACCCACGGCTGGGGACAATCATATTGATCCTGAAGGCTAGCTTCCGACACCCTAAAGATACGATTAAAGCCTGGTCCGTGAGCACGTAGAATCCCGTCCAATGACCCCAAGCTGCCCATCCTTGTCGCTCGCACGTAATTATGTTGCTGTCGCGCTCGCACACTCACTGCGGGCGCGCGTCCCACGTGCTCACGGACCAGGCTTTAGCATGTCTTCATTCACATTCATCGCTTTTCACGTCAAGTGACGGCAGCGTATCTCGTTGAAAAATGTGAGAGGGATCTAACAAAGTGTTAGTTAAATAACCTAACCTAACCTAACAAGATTTTTAGTAAGTAAAAAAATATAACTCTAAGATACGAAGAAGAGGCGTGTAGTTCCGGGAAAGTAGAATAGGACCACCTTCGACTTTCCCGTGGATGTCGTAAGACGCGACTAAGAGAAAAAGATGCGAATATCAGGCCTCTCCTTAAATAAGAGAGGATCATTCTCCTGCAGTTGAGACTAAATGGTCAGACAATGAATAAAAATTATACAGTTATCAGTTTCAAGAGACAATCAAAAGTACACTGTGTATACCTGGTACTCGTCGTGGTTGGGGTCGGGCACGTGGCCGGCGCGGATGCGCTGGATGAGCTCCAGGTCCTCCTTGCTCAGCCGCACGTCCTGCCCCGTCTGCGGGTCGCGCACTGTGCGCCAGAAGTCGGGGTCTTCGCATTTCCTGCACAACACGACATTAAAGTCAGAAAGAAGTCTTCAAATTACGTATTACGTACAGTAGAATCTCGATTATATCGGACTTCGATTATCCGGACTCATTCTTCACAGTTTCTAATTACCGATTCCGGGTCTGGACCCATAAAAACCGAAGGCGCCGCCACCGTAACATAGTACGGACGTCTTCTTAGTTCATTGTTAAATGGATGACCAATGGTCTAAAATTTAGATTTTTAGACTTTAAAATGATGTATTGAAAACCCTTTCTACTGTTAAAAGTTAATTATTGTTTGATTTTACTTTGAAATCGATTATCCGGATTTTCGATTAACCGGAACACCCCTGGTTTTAATGATCCGGATAATCGGGATTCTACTGTATTACGAAAAAGGCAGACATCAGACATGACAGCTTTTGTCGTGAGGAGAGATCCAGGCAATCCTGATTTTCAGGCCGTTGTCGCCGACTCATGCTCGTCTGTCATGTTAGTAATGTGCTCACTTGAGGAACTCGTCGATCTGGTCGCGCTGCGGCGGGCGCATGATGCGGCGGCCGTCGAGGTCGTAGCCGACGTGCGGGTACTCGTTGTACCACCACATCGGGATGTCGCCCACCGTGTTGCGCCGCTCCTCCTCGTCCGACGTGTCGCCCGACTCGTACTCGTCTGGAATAAGATTGGCCTGTCAGTCCGGTCGCCCAGTGGCGTCGTAGTTACATTCCCTCTAATATGGTCGAGTGAAGCGATGGCTGGTTCACTCGTCATGTCTGTGAACAGGCGCTGCTTTCGGGGACTGGTCAATCCAAGTTATTCAAATTTATGTATGCGAGTCATTTCTACTAGTATCTTAATATGTAAGTCTAGAAATTAGCACGTCACTACCTTGTTTAATATACCACGCAATCTTGTATACCCATTCTTATAAGATACACCATACAAGAATGCATGGTAAATTCAGTGAACTGCTCCTGAATCGAATGTACCTACTACTACTATTTCTATTTATTTATATTAACCGGCAGACAGTGGTGACTGAGTTTGTTGCGGCGCTTCTTCTCAGCACTTGCCAAATGTTGGTCTCGAAGCGCTGGTAGGGTAAAAAGATTATGAGACATGTAGAGGCTCCTTAAGAGCAAAATGACGATTTGTAAGAACTATTTATTAGTCCAAACAAATAAAGAAATTTTGACTTTGACTTTGACTTTAGCATGGGTTGGCTTGGCACCCAGCTATTCCCCCCCCCCATAATAAATTAAGTTGGGTATACATTTGGAGCTAAGGTCTAGTGCCTCCCAGGATCCAATCCCCCTCCATATCATGACTGTTCTTGTCATGCAGATGCACCAGTGATACCCAAGCTACCCATCCTTATCACTCGCGCGTAATTCTATTGCTATCGCACACTCACTGCGGCCGCCCGTCGCACAGTCATCTGCTCGGCAACCGGACTAGTAATGTTGCATTGCTGATTGTTGTTGTACTGGCTCAAACAAGTTGTAAAGGAAAAATGAGTGTTGAATAGTCTCTGGTTGTGACTTCATGTAAAATTAAATATCAGAAGAAATATATTTATAAGGAGGAGCAGACAGATTTTTTTTATAGTATAAAAGAATGATTATTTACCTTTTTGTTCTACTGGCCTAATGTTAACACTAGTCTCCCTGATCTTATCTGTTAACTCTTCAACACTGTTCTTAGTTCCTTTCTGTTTGTCTTGCTTTGGCTTCTGGGCTTTAACTTTTGGTTTTTGTTTTTCCACTTTCTTCTCAGACTCATCACTGGAATGTGCCAAGCCGGGCCCAGACTCTGCTCCACTGTCAACACTTTCTTCTTCATTAGATTCCTCTTCATCATCATCATCCTCATCTTCGTCATCATCATCATCGTCGTTTTCCTCTGACTCATCATCTGCTTCTGAATCCGTTAGTTCCTAAAATAAATAAAACTGCATAAAATCTAGCATTTAACCAAATAAAATAAGTAATGTTTGTATACTTATGTAACTTACTGAAGATTCATCTGATCCTTCAGCATCATCTTCATCGCCTAAAGTCGAATCTGCATCATCTCCGAACATTACACCCTAAAACATAAGATTTACATTTTGGTTGCTATTGAAAAATAACATTCACTGACATTCTCATTTGATAAGTTATTTTATAAGCCCTTTGAGGCTTCTAAAATACTCATGGGAGTCTTAAAACTCAATAGATTTTTCGATAATGGCTCAAAAATAAAAGATTTTGATGTTACTTCTGTTTCATGGTCTGAGCCGGCTTCGTCTTGATCCTCTCGTTCGGAATCTGTTGCGTCTGCCGCATCATCTAGGTCACCTCGTATCAGCTCTTCACTATCATCGAATGAACTAGAGTCCTAAAACCATAATTTAGCACAGTAAATTTATAAAAATAATTTAATACCACGTTCAATAAAAAAAATGTTTACGCCTTGTTTACGTACTAACCTTGTCATCTTTGGCTGTGGACTTCTTTGAGGTTTCAGAAGTAATCTTTCTTTTTAATAATCCTGCACGAAATGGTGGCATTTTAACTTAATTATCTAGCATTTTATTTAAAAAATACACAAACGCACGTGTTGATCACGATGCAACAATCGACCATCTGTCAATGTCAAAGTGACAGAAAATTGAAGTATTGAACTTTTTTAGTTTACGAGCAAAGGAAAAGATCCATGAAACTGGTTAATAATATTGGCAATAGTTAATATGAATGATGAAACGAAACGTTTTTTATTTTGGTTGGTGGATGTCAATTTGCTAATTTGAGGTTATGTAAAATTTGTAAAAGTGTTAAAATAAATTTTATTAGAATTATGTTATCGATCAAATAATAAGCTTCAAAATTTAGACATTAGATAATGTTTTGAAAATTATTTTTCTTCAACAAATTTTTCCTTGAAAGGTGTGTAAATTAATTTCACATTGCAAAATGTTTCGGCAGTTCATCCGTGCGCTAGAACCGGTGAAGAAAAGATTGGTAAGTATTAAATTGGAAACCTTTATTATTTTTCAGTCACTTAAATGTTTGGTTCAAAAATGTGTTTTGGTTCAAGTCCCGTGCGGTGGCCGGTTCCAGCGGAGGCGAGGCGGGCGGCGGTACCGCGTTTGATCGCAACCGCGCAACCAAGGAACAGCAGTTGTCCGACACGCTGAAGCGCTCCATGCCCGGCATCACGTACTTGAGCGTGCAGGATATCTCAGGGGGCTGCGGTGCCATGTTTGAGGTATGTGCTACTTCCAATGCCTAATGAGCAATGTAACTTTAGTGGACCAACGAGAAGTAGTTTTACTATCAAAGCTAAAGCTTCCCCCCTTTAACATTTTCCTGGACAGTAACCGAGACACAATACAAGTTTAATTGTTATGACTGCCATAGCAGTTCACTGTCCAGGAAAGTGTTAAAAGTTATACACTTGTATGTTACCAAAGAAACAAATTTTAAAAATGTTCTGTATTTACAGGTCAGCGTTGAAGCTAAAGAATTTGTAGGTCTGTCTACTGTGAAACAACATCGTCTTGTTACTGATACATTGAAGAGTGAAATTGCAGAGATGCATGGAATCCGTATCCACACCACTCCAACACCAAAGGAAGAAAAATGATGATTTAAGTAGAAACAAATTGTAAATATAGCATAGAAAAGGTATTTTAATTACCTTTACCCTACTAGGTTTAGCTGGCGTAGTGATAAATAAATAATATGATGTATTTTGTTTTCTGTTGTGTTATCTTTAAATTGTTAATAAACAATTGTTTAATTTAAATTTTGTTCAATTTTATAGACATCAACCATGTTTGGTCTAAATATTTTAGTTAACCAAGTATGTTAGTAACATTTTACCTCCCTAGGAATCGAACTCAAGATTTCTCTGTATGCATGGTGGCTGTCGTTAAAATAACGGTATCGGTATATTGTTCGTCCGTCTAGCCTAGTGGTTTGCGTAGATTGGCGTAGATAGGCATCGGATTACATGATTGTGCGAAAGAAATAAGCCAGAGGTCGCAGATTCGATTGCCGCAAAACATGTATTTTAGGTTTTTTTATATAAAAAATGTAATACAAGTATTTGGGTAATAACGTGGTAATACCGGTAATGTAGTAGTATTTGCATGTTAAAAGAAATTATCGATCTTTGTCAAATAATGATCTTAATAAGCGCGGCGCATGTTTTGCTCATTAATACGTGCTCCATGTTTGGCTTTATTAATCGTAAGTCCTCTACACAATCAACAAAAACGTCACATCCAATTTTTTTTGTGGGCAATTTGTTGATTGTTGAAATGTTTTTGTTGTATAAAGCAAAACACGCACCGGAGATCTGACTTAATGATAGCGGAAACTTGTGCAGATTACCAAATTAAGTTATATGAGGGGTAAAAATTATGGTTTTAAAAAAATCAACAAACAAGTTTAATAACGTTATCTGTTATTTTATCGAACGTTTTGACTTCACACTTTTTCCCATCACTCACTGAGTCCTTTCAAAACCAAAATGGCGCTCAATCTAGTTGTCAAGGTTCATCCTGTTGTTTTATTTCAAATTGTGGATGCTTACGAGCGTCGAAATGCAGATTCCCATCGAGTTATCGGTACCTTATTGGGTAAGCTAATAAATAATACCACATACTTTGAACTTTGGGGAACATACTTTCATTTTCATGCCGACGTCATGTGGATATTCTTAAAAATTTTCTTTTGATTCCTGAGTTATTATGTGAATTTATGTTCCAACTAGCTAATGACGCTTGTATTTATCCAAATCAAGCTGTTTCTAAGTCTGTAGAAGCTATTTAAAGAGGTTTTACATGTGTGTAGAGAGGTTATGTTTTGGTTGTAGGGACGTCAGACAAGGGGGTGGTGGAAGTGACCAACTGCTTCTGCGTGCCTCACAAGGAACATGCCGACCAAGTTGAAGCCGAGCTCAACTATGCCATGGATGTATATGAGCTCAACCGAAGGGTAAATGCTTCAGAAAGTATTGTTGGTGAGTACCATATTTTCAAAGTTGTGCACAGATCATTATTATTCTTATTTGTATTCTTTAATGTGTATTCTTCATTTATGTATGTATGTATTCTAGCAAATAAATTATTGAATTTGAATTTACCTGCTCTCTGATATTCCATCCTTAACATTTATAATTGAGCATAGAATTGGCAGTAGGGCACTAAAAAATAAGTGCAGTAGTAAGTGTGAGTGAGTGTATTTCTTTTATTTATAGATTTATTACAACAAGGTGCTGTACCCACATTTGTTTGTGTCTATTAACACCGACAAATTAAAGTGAGATTTCATATAAATAGCAAGATTTGTTTGTTATTAACTGTCGTTGGGCTGTTACAGGCTGCTAGCATGTATGAAAAATGGTCTTGCCTATCTCCCTCAATCTAACACAAGTGTACCTATGTTATTTCTCCCTTTCATCGCCAATTTGAGGCTGGTTATGCTAGCTAGATAAATAAATAAAATCATTTGGCAAATACATTTACTATCGGCTGTTGCTCCACAAACATGATGTTCAGTTTTGGATGCACTATATTTTCACATCTGCTCTCTCCCAGGCTGGTGGGCGACGGGCAACGAGGTGACGAACCACTCGTCGGTGATCCACGAGTACTACTCGCGCGAGTGCCGCGAGCCCGTGCACGTGACGCTGGACACCAGCCTGAGCGGCGCGCGCATGGGGCTGCGGGCCTACGTGTGCGTGGCGCTGGGCGTGCCGCGCGGCAAGCAGGGCTGCATGTTCACGCCCATCGACGTCTCGCTCACCAGCTACGAGCCCGAGGTGGGTGACGTCACAGGTCGCGGACACCAGCCTACGTGTGCGTGGCGCTGGGCGTGCCGCGCGGCAAGCAGGGCTGCATGTTCACGCCCATCGACGTCTCGCTCACCAGCTACGAGCCCGAGGTGGGTGACGTCACAGGTCGCGGACACCAGCCTACGTGTGCGTGGCGCTGGGCGTGCCGCGCGGCAAGCAGGGCTGCATGTTCACGCCCATCGACGTCTCGCTCACCAGCTACGAGCCCGAGGTGGGTGACGTCACAGGGCGCGGACACCAGCCGAGATATTCAGTCAAAGAAGTTTGGATTGGTGCATACATAATATTACAGCTATAGATGACCTACACTGAACCGTCCCAGCTTGACATTGTCAGGAGGGCGCTACTGAGGCTGGTTTTAGTGTCACGCGGACCGTCCGGTGCGGACCCGCTCCGCACGGCCAATCTGTATGAACTTCTAGGGAGTGTTTTAGAGTAATGCGGTCCGGAGGAACCGCTCCGCTCCCTAGCAGTTGACAGTCCGCATGACACTAAAACCAGCCTAACTATCAATGCTTGTTAGTTTTTGATTTTTGCCGTTTCAATATCTTTGGATTATATTATACCCTAGTATAGTTATGAGCACACCACCATCTATTTGACCACCAGATTTGAGTATTGAGTATTTAATAAGTGTAGGATATACTAGAAAAGACTTATTCAGTAATCGTTACTAATTCTTATTAGATCCCTTAATTTGAAAGAGGTTTCAATCTGCCTTAACAAGCCTTAACACCGTACGGTAACCTTCCAGATCGTGGGGCTGAACCTGTGCCAGAAGACGATGGGCGGCGGCGGGCGCTCGCGGCAGGTGCAGCCCGCCATGGACCTGGCGCAGGTGGCCGACGCCGCCGCCAAGCTCTCCTCGCTGCTCGAGCAGGTAACGTTGATGTNGACACAAGGGGCGCGACACTAGGGGCGCAGGAGACTAGACACTAGGGGCGCTTGAGACTAGACACTAGGGGCGCATGAGACTAGACACTAGGGGCACTTGAGAATAGACACTAGGGGCGCTTGAGACTAGACACTAGGGGCGCTTGAGACTAGACACTAGGGGCGCTTGAGACTAGACANATGACTAATGGTTAGACGCGCGATGAGCAGATCTATCCAATGGCATTAAAATGTCAAAACCGCCAAAAATCGACTTAGGCGGTGTTGTTAGCTAAGGGACGTTATGTCTAGCAGTTGACAGCTTTAAGTTGATGATAATGATGATGGTAACTGTTGTCTCCCAAAATAACCTGATAAAGATGATAATGCTCCAATCTGATGACAAATGGTAAACCTCTTCCCCCAGGTGGCTCAATACATCGGCGAGATGTGCCGCTACCTGCTGGCGCAACCGGCGCGCGACACGGACGCACAGCACCGCGTGCGCATCATGGTCGGCAACGGCATGCGTCCCGCCATCTGGCAGCAGATCGTTGACAGGTAACACCTTCATTCTTTCGATCGATCATGGGAAAAGCTCATACTCAATGGAAACAGAAGGCAAGCCCGAGTGATCACGGGTGCGCTAAGACACTACACTACAAACCACATGCTCTACAAAATGGGCCTAACTACGGATGACGGCTGTCGAGCATGTGGAGAACATGCGGAGTCCATGAAACACCTACTGTGCGAATGCGACGCGCTAGCTAGAACTAGAATGGGTCTCCTGGGGTCGGCTTATCCGACACCAGAAGAATATAGGTCCTTCTCACCCAAGAACTTGATTCACTATATGGATAGGATCTTTGCAGATGAGGGGGGATAAAGGTATAGGGAAGCACAAAAGATCCCAATGGGTCGACGTGCTCTGCGCCCCTAAATAAGATAAGATAAGATTCATTCTTTCATTCATTTGGCGGAAAAAAGTGTCTGGAAGCGCTTGCTAGCGCTGAGAAACGAAACTGTTGTCGGTGAGGACACGTTTGCTAACTTCAATAGTGACGTGTTTCATTCATAGTTAGCAGTGACAGCGCTTACCGCTTAGCGATCGTCATTTTGCTTACAGCGCTTCCAAGCACTTTATTCCAAACGCACCCATTCATTCTGAATTTTCGATCTCACTGCATCTGACTGGCATCTCAGTTCTCACTTGTTAGATCCACCCCAGACCAGCAGGTATTTAGTCAGTCTTTGTTAGTAAATATAATAATAAAACATTGTTTATTCTAGGTTCAAAGTACCGCAGATAAACGAAATCTACGGAGCGACGGAGGGCAACGCCAATATAAGTGAGTAAATAACTTGAGTACATTTAGGACAGTATAGTCATCACAATAACAATAACACGACAATAACATTTATCATTTTCTCTCCCGATAATTCGTGGACTTTGTCTAACGTTGTTTACGTTTACTTTAAAATGAAACTTTAACCTTGTTTTTTTACAACGGACATCTTTCAGATAGTAAGGCAACGACCTCATTTGTTTTTGCATTTTTCATATAAGTAGGTACGACGCATTAACAATTTTATGATAATTTATCTAATTGCGCAGCTTTTGGAATAAAAATAGCAATTACGTATAATATGATAAATAGTCTGGTCCTGTTATGATTACCTAAATACTAATATTTAATACATAAGTTTCATTAAATTTAAAGACATAAAGGATATTTAGTAAATTAATCAAACTGAACTCTCAAAACATAAAATTATCCTTTACTAATCTATACGCCCTTGACACTGATTTATGAGACACAGTGGTAAATAAATACACATAAGTACCTACAACATACGTTATTACTGCAATATTTTGACTTTGCATCATCGGAAAGACACCGATGCATTTAACTTTTTTTATAGTGAATTGAATAAAAAAGTGGTTATCAAACAGGGCATTTAAAAAGGAAATTTCAAACAGGGCATCTAAAAATGTCGTTGCAAACAGGCCATTAAAGGCCCCTTATTGATACGGTTCTACACCAAGTCAATCGTTTGTGTCAATAAACATGGTAGTGGAGTCCTCGATATTCAATAATTTACCACTAGCTACTAGCGTATTCACATTATGCCTTACAATTTACAGTTTCACAATGTGGAGTCAGTTGCGTGTGTTGACGAACCACTTTCTACACAGTTGTTGTTGGACCGGGTAGAAACCAGTTTGTCAACATAGGCCCTAAGGACACAGCAACTTTAAAAGCTATACCCACTAATTAAGTTCGCCTTTTTTGTGTTTGTATAAATAAAGATTTTAAAGACCTTTTTTTAAAGCAAATTAAATAAATAATAAATAAATATCCTTGGACATTTTACACTGCGCCTCTAGTCCCAAACTAAGCAAAGCGTGTACTATGGGTACTAGACAACGGATATCGTTCTCGTTCGTTCGTCTTCGTTTCAGCCAAATGACGTCCACTGCTGGACAAAGGCCTCCCCCAAGGTTTTCCACAATGAACGGCCCTGCGCTGCCCGCATCCAGGCTCTTCCCGCGACCTTTACCAGAAAACGCGACAACGGATATAAACATACATAAATACTTTTTTTTTGTAAATACATAAATATTATACACAGTAACACCCAGACCCGTCACAGAAATTAAAATTCATCATTTCAATTTCTGCCCAGCCGGGAGTCGAACCCGGGACCTCTAGGCATAGCAGTCCGTTCTGAACCACTACACCAAACGGCCGACAAATTAAACACCTAAAGGCGGGTTATCGAGTACTCAATACCCGTCCACATATGCGATCATGATACGCGTCGACGATACGGATACGGTGATCGGATCGGGCAAATGATACATGTCTGGACCCGCCTTAATATGCCTTTATCATGTACCAGTAAACGTGGACAACACACTGGGCGCGGTGGGCTTCCTGCCGAAGCTGGTGCCGACGTGCCTGCACCCCATCGCGCTGGTGAAGGCAGATGAACACGGCGGCCTGCTGCGAGGGCCTGACGGGCTCTGCATCCGTTGCCTGCCCAGTGAGTACCATACAGTTTTCAGCAGTCTTGAAGGTTCTCTCCATACAGCAGTCCAAGTGCGGCTTGTTCAAGTGCATGCCCAGTGATTAGTCTATCACCCGTATTCACAAACATTACTATGAGGTTTCACAGTGCGCATGAACACACAGGGTGACATATTAACCAATTAAGAGCTCTATTCAACACTGTGCGTTCGATTTGCTGCTTCACTTAAGCAAGCATCGTTTGTGAATACGGGCGTATATCCCGTTTCCAGCAATCTGTATTTCACCATACTTACGGCATGGTATAAGCATGGTATAATAATTAATAAATAAATAAATAAATAAAGCCCAAGCCAAGTTTGTTCATGCGCTTCTCCATTGGGTGTAAACATAAGTAACACAAATAAAGAAAAAAAGAAAAGAAAAACTTGACACAAATAAGACTGACACAGAATTAACATAAACTAACCAGGTTAATAAATAACCGTGTCAAATATCCGCTCACTTACCTCATAAACGCATAAGCGAGTCAGGTCTTCCACTTGTACCCATTGCAGGCATTGCACATCTTTTAAGGAGTTCCTTCGAAACTACCTTCAAATACAAACTTCTCCATAATGTTATTCTCTACACAGTAACTGTGGCCGTTAATAATATCATTTTTTTTAAATTTCAGATGAGCCGGGGATGTTCATCGGTCTCATTGCGCAAGGCAACGCTTCCAGGGAGTACCACGGATACGTCGACAAGGTAACTCTCAATAAACCACGACAGCAAAATTGCTGTTACGCATATTTTTAGCAATAGGTATTATTATTAATCCTGAGTTACTTAAATGGCTGCCACGACACAAGCTCAGCTTAGTGCAGCAGCCGCTAGATAAGCAGACTGTATACCCTTTATGGCAAATAAATACTTTTTACTTTTTTTATTATGCGTGACAATTTCGTATAACTTTTTTTGTCCTACTTGTCACATTATGTAAGTTACACAGCATATTCAATTTTCAACTAAACATTCCAGACCGACAGCAACAAGAAGCTCGTCCGGGATGTATTCCAAAAGGGCGACGCGGCCTTCGTGAGTGGCGACATCTTGGTAGCCGATGAGTTAGGCTACCTGTTCTTCCGCGACCGCACGGGCGACACCTACCGCTGGAAGGGAGAAAACGTCGCCACGGCTGAAGTGGAAGACGCTATGGACCCTGTTCTGGGGCAGAAAGCGTGCGTCGTCTATGGCGTGTCTGTAAGTATTGCTTCTTTAATTAGATCCGAGAACGTAGCCTCGATAAAAGGGCGACATCTTGGTAGCCGACGAACTTGGCTACCTGTTCTTCCGCGACCGCACGGGCGACACCTACCGCTGGAAGGGGGAAAATGTCGCGACAGCTGAAGTGGAAGACGCTATGGACCCTGTTCTGGGGCAGAAGGCGTGCGTCGTCTATGGCGTGTCTGTGAGTATACTTTTTGTTTTTAAAAGATTGGTCAATCTATCTATATTTTGCATTAGCAACGCTATTCAAATGTCTCACTCCGGATTGACATCTGTCATTTTTAAGATGACGGTTATAAGCCGAAATTCATATGCTGAATGAATGGGTCAATTAGCATATTACATAACTTGAAATATGAAGGCCATGTTATATGCATTGATCCTGAAATCTAATTTTAATGTCAGAATACCTTATGGGGGTACCGAGCGAGAGGTGCAGGGGAGGGCAGCTTCGTAGGGCACACGAGGGACCCTATCTAGAAACATGTAACCTCCTTTGGGTTAGAATGCCCATTGCTATGTAAACCGTAGCTGTCAATTGATTTGATTCATATGTATATCTAATGTAATAAAGCACATTTTATCTTACCTTCCAGATCCCTCAAACAGAAGGCCGCGCTGGCATGGCGGCCATCGCAGATGCGTCTCGCTCGCTCTCACTGCAACAACTGGCCCGTGATCTCGACGACTCGCTGCCTTCATACGCTCGTCCGCTATTCCTGAGGCTCGTCAAAGACATTGAGATCACCAGTGAGTATAAAATAGCACTTATTACAAAGGCCATAAGTGTATTATTGCGGACGAGTCTCGCTCGCTCTCACTGCAACAGCTGGCCCGTGATCTCGACGACTCACTGCCGTCTTACGCGCGCCCGCTGTTCTTGAGACTCGTCAAGGACATCGAGATCACCAGTGAGTATAAAATAGCACTTATTACAAAGGCCAAAAGTGTATTATTGCGGACGAGTCTCGCTCGCTCTCGCTGCAACAACTGGCCCGTGATCTACTAGACGACTCGCTGCCTTCATACGCTCGTCCGCTATTCCTGAGGCTCGTCAAAGACATTGAGATCACCAGTGAGTCTAAAAATAGCTCTTATTACAATCGGATAAGATGTCTAGTGTTTACCTGTCGCTTCAGAAACTGCGTGACTTAGACGACTCAGTTTTTACTCCAACACTCTTCTTTCGACCATCATGTTACAAACAATGCAGCGACGACAACTACTTACTATGGAACGCAAAAAGTGTCGTCTGACTCGGTCTTTATTCTAGATTCTCAAGGCTAATGGCAAAGGCACAGATATGGATTAGAGTAGATACAGCAAGTTGCACCTCAAAGCGTGTCATTCCGATATGTCCAAATGGACATACATGGTCGAGTGATGTTCATGTAATCCGATTGCAATAATCGGTTACGATGATTTTACGAGGACAGTAGTACGAACACGGTAGAAAGAAGAAATTATTTACTGATTGAGAATTGTAAATAACAGCACAAGTAACAAATAATTAATTAGAATAAAGTAGCAGTAGAAGAATTATAAAGTAGGATTGTTTTTAATATTATTTGCAAATTAATAAAAAAATGTATAATATAGAATAACGTCTACCGCTACAAAATTATTTTAATCCACAGTCAGACTAGCTATAAATTTAACAAAATATCAGTTTTATCGGAATTAATTAATTTTCGAATCGAGTCACACGATTTCTTTCGATGACTTTGCGAATGCAGTACGATGATACGATTACTTTTACGTTGCGGCAATCACTAAAATTCGCTAAAATGACACTAATGACGTTTAAAAANAGTTGTTCTACGGTAAAAAGTTGTGAGATCCATGTAATACCAAGTCCAGGCCAGGAAATCTTTAACGTTTTACATAAATATATTGACTTGGCCATCGTATGAAAAGTATGAAAACACGTGTAAATTAAATTATTTAGTGCGATGGCCAAGTCAATAATTTATGTAAAACGTTAAAGATTTCCTGGCCTGGACTTGGTATTACATGGATCTCACAACTTTTTACCGTAGAACAACTGAGTTGCGAGACTTGGTTTTTTTGACAAGTATTGTTTTTGATGGGATTTTCTCTTTTCCTACCTTCTTATCATGTTAATTATATCGATAATGAACCAATCACTGCAAGTAACCTGCCAGGGCCACTCTCTGGGGTTGCATGTAGGAGATTTTGGTTGGTATGCATCTAGCCAAGGCTACTCCTTGGGGATGTATACATATACCTAACTTGATATAAGCTTCCTATATCTTTCCTCTTCCTACCCACTTAATGAGTTTATTATACTGGATAAATGTGAACCGATCACTGCATGTACCCTGCCAGGGCTACTCTCTGGGGTTGCATGTAGGTGACTTTGGTTGATATGCACCGAGCCAAGGCTACTCCTTGGGGATGCATATACCTAACTTGATATAATAAGCTTCCTATATCTTTCCTCTTCCTACCCACTTAATGAGTTTATTATACTGGATAAATGTGAACCGGTCACTGCATGTACCCTGCCAGGGCCACTCTCTGGGGTTGCATGTAGGTGATTTTGGTTGATATGCATCGAGCCAAGGCTACTCCTTGGAGGTGCATATGTCACCGGAAAATAACAAGACTCGTAAGTTGATCAATTTTCTAGGTAGTTGATCAACTCTCGGAAAATAATAAACGGCATTTGAAATGTACTATTTAACGCATATATTTTAGTAAGTTGATTAATTTACGGCGTCTTGCCGTTAAATCATACGACAAAGGCGAGGTGAACGTTGATTGGCTAAAAGACTCACGTGCTTTTACACCGCCCCCCGCCACCCGGCCGCCGCCATTACCGGCGTAAACGTAAACAAATCTATCTAGTCCGTACTTGTTTTTCTTTATTTACAGTAGTAAAATTAGCAATTGTTGTTTTGTTTGGTAATAATTATCATTATAACGCGTCATTTTATTTATGGTGAGTGAAATGGAGTCTGTAGTGGTAGAAATAAACGAACAATCAGTGGGCAATACTAGTTTTGTCGATCGAGAACACTTTGATGCAGAGTTACAAAAGTACTACAGTGGGCTAAGTACAGAAAATAAAAAAACTCAGTGGACAAGTGATAAAATCCAAAATGTTATTCAAATGATAGAAGAATACAATCTTGCTAAAACTTTAGGTAAGCGACCATCTGATAAGCAATATTATAATGCAAAAAAATATGATATAATGAATATTGGTGACGAAAAAGTTTTAATATTAAAAAGAAAATCCCATTCTGATCCAACGATACGGATTGTTCCTAGCGCTGAATTCTACCAGCGAATACATGATGCCCACGTTGAGACTGGTCATGGACGGCGGGACAAAATTATTTATGCCCTGAAAGATAAGTATTTAGTACCAATATGGGCCATTAATATTTTTCTTAAGCTGTGTAAAACATGTCTTTCGAAGAAAAGTTTTCCCAAGCGTGGCATAGTCGTAAAACCATTGATTTCTGACGACTTTAATAGGAGAGGACAAGTCGACCTTGTAGACTTTCAATCCTCGCCTGATAATGATTACAAATGGCTTTTGCAATACCAAGACCATTTGACCAAATTTTGTTTTTTGCGACCTTTAAAAATTAAAGAAGCGAAAGAAGTAGCGATCGAGATACTCAAAATATTTTTGGAAGTTGGCTGCCCCAATATCCTCCAGAGCGATAACGGGCGTGAGTTTACAGCAGCGGTGTTAAAAGAAATTGTAAGTTTATGGCCATCGTGTAAAATTATTAATGGGAGACCGAGATACCCGCAAAGCCAAGGAAGTATAGAACGCTCAAATCAGGACGTGAAAAATATGATACGGGCATGGATGGTAGATAACAATTCTACCAACTGGTCGATAGGGTGTTACTTTGCTCAATTTCACAAAAATTCGTCATTTCATTCGACTATTCAGAGAACACCGTTCAAAGCCTTGTTTGGGGATGACCCAAGAAGTGGTCTTACTTCCACTCATTTATCTAAAAACATAATAACTAAACTGGAAACTGAAGAGGACCTAGAGAGATTTTTAGAGGGCGCTAACAAAGAAAATGACAATTTACACAATCTTGATACACGTAAGACTGATAAACAAGAAGAAGTTGCCAAAGACGATAATGAGATACAAGCATCAAGCAACTTTAATTTGCCACTAAATACACACACAACAATTAATGACATTCATCCAGAGAAAATGAATGAGTCTGAAAATGCACCCATCCCCACCGGCAACAGCGAGATCATAATTTTAGACCAAGCCATAGTTTCTATTCATGATACACTTAATACTTCTGTAATTACTGAAGAAATAACAATATCAAACACTAATATAAACATATCCAAGACAAATGAAAAAGAAGAAATACCGGTTGTTGACAGTGAAATCACTATTCCAAACGACTGTGACATAATTTCTACTGAAATAGCTGAAAACCCAAGTACTTCGTTATGCCACATTTGTAATCTAGAAACATCGGGAACAATTAGATGTCAAAGATGTAATGGCATGATTCATGTAATGTGTGGAGTGTCGAGTGAAGACGAAGGTAGTAGCTGGCAACTGATCTGCAATTTGTGTGCAAATGAAAATAGCATTTCGCGAGAGAGAAGAGAATCACACCAAAATTTAAAAAGAGCCGCAGACAAAATGATAGCTTTGTCGTCTAAGAAATGGCAATGCCAGATTTTGTATGGAAGGTGGCGTCTTTTTTTTTTCGCGCGGCCATCGACCAAACTTTATTTTTTGATTACAAAATAGTGTAATAAACCAAACTTACTATGACATGTATACCTCTAAACTCAGTCTGAACTGAGTTACGAGCGTTAGAAGTTTGATGATTTACATACTAGATTTGCTTTTTGCGCGCAAGTTTTGTAAGAAATTGCAACAAAATATTGCGCTATTTTTTTATTGCGCTGATTCTGCTCCATACTGAAACTGATGTCTGGAGCCTTCAATGGATGGTATTGTTTGTTTACACATACAATTTCACTATTTTGTTGCAATTTCTTACAAAACTTTGCGCGCAAAAAGCAAATCTAGTATGAAAATCATCAAACTTCTAATGCTCGTAACTCAGTTCAGACTGAGTTTAGAGGTATACATGTCATAGTAAGTTTGGTTTATTACACTATTTTGTAATCAAAAAACAAAGTTTGGTCGATGGCCGCGCGAAAAAAAAAAGACGCCAATTTCCGGCATTGTCTTTTAAAGATATTGATATAGGAACTACAGTGCTTGTTGAAGTGCCTAAAGTAGACAGGGGGCCTCTGGACAGCAAAAATATAGTAGGCAAAATTTTAGAAAAAAGAAATGAACTGTTCAGAGTTGGCACTCCTTTTGGAATTATTAGTGACTGGATTCCAAGAAACGCTGTCCTCTCTTCACCAAATACGGTTATATCTGGTGATATTCCACAGGTAAGAATATTATGTAGTAGTTATTTTCAATACCAGAAATTCAAGACAAAAATTCAACTCTGACTTTTTGAGTTTGTTGTTTCATTTGAAATCATTTTCTTTCTTACAGATAACATTGCCATTGAGAACCATAGCAGCTAAATGTTCGTCATTCGGTGGGCAAGGAATAAAACAATGCAATTGCAAAGACTTTAAAAATAAACAATGTGTAAGTAACAGGTGTAATTGCAAAAAAGCCAAAGTTTTGTGTAACTCTAGATGCCATAAATCATTAACATGTAGTAATAAGTAAAATACAAATACGATTAATATTAGATATTCAGACTGTACTGACTGATTAAACTGATTATAATACGTATTATTAATATAACTTACAATAATAAAAGCTCCAATATATTTTTTTAAACATTTTTCATTTATTATTTAACTATATAGCATAGACGAACTTTAATATTCCTATCTCTAAAATATAAATATTAAAACAACATATCTAGGTGTTTGTAACTCTATGAATAAACACTTGCTAAATGCTTACAATTCATGCTGTCGACCAATCAGAGAAAAGTGTATTAAGTGACGGATAATAGTGTACCGTCAAATAGTACACTGGGCAACGATTGGCCCATTTGTGGATGATTTTACTTGTAGCAATATAGTTAATTATTAAATTACGGCTAGGTACCGTAAGTTGACCAATTAACTGAAATTCAATGCGTTAAATAGTACATTTCAACTGCCGTTTATTATTTTCCGAGAGTTGATCAACTACCTAGAAAATTGATCAACTTACGAGTCTTGTTATTTTCCGGTGACACATATACCTAACCTAATATAAGCTTCCGATATCTTTTCTTTTCCTACCCACTCAATGAGTTTATTATACTGAATAAATGTGAACCGATCACTGCATGTACCCTGCCAGGGCCACTCTCTGGGGTTGCATGTAGGTGATTTTGGTTGATATGCACCGAGCCAAGGCTACTCCTTGGGGGTGCATATACCTGATAAGCGTAACATATTTTCCTTATTCTTACCCTCTCAAAGTGTTTATTAAACTTATGAAATATATGGGCTGATCACTGCATCCACCTTGCCAGGGCTACTCTCTGGGGTTGCATGTATGTGGTTTTGATCGGTATGTACCAAGCCAAGGCCACTCTTTGGGGGTGCATACCATTGAGAAAACGTATGACCCCGACTATGACCATAGATACTTGTTCGTTACATTTCGTGTTTATTAAGCAGAATCATGTCAGTTTCAGCTATGGACATGAACTACGAGAGGCGCAGCCAAGATAGACGGCTTGATACTACAGTGAACGACCTAGGAGCACCTGGTACAGGTCGAGGTCCGGACCTAGGAGTACCTGATGGTCGAGGTCGTGGCCTAGGAGTACCTGATGGTCGAGGTCGTGACCTAGGAGTACCTGATGGTCGAGGTCATAACCTAGGAGTACCTGACGGTCGAGGTCGTGACCTAGGAGTACCTGATGGTCGAGGTCGTNGAGGTCCGGACCTAGGAGTACCTGATGGTCGAGGTCGTGGCCTAGGAGTACCTGATGGTCGAGGTCGTGACCTAGGAGTACCTGATGGTCGAGGTCAAAGTTTACGAACACCTGATCGAGAAGAGCAACATGACCCAGGAGTGCCCAGGCTACAGGGCCGGGGTGATGACGAGCGGAGTTTGCGACTGAATGACTTACAAGATCAACGCAACAGAAATCAAGTAAGTGGAAACGCAGAAACTAGGAGACGACGTTATAGGTCTTCATCGGAAGACTCTGATAATCCCGGACCATCAAATAAGCGAAAACGAATATCTAGGTCTAGAAGTAGGCAAAACGAATCTGATATTTTGGACAAGTTCTTATCAATTTTAAATCAGGTCAAGAGTTCAGATAAACCAAGGCTAAATTTTAACACGAATGTGATTCCTGAATTCGACCCTATGTCGAAAGATCAAACTATTTTGACGTGGCTAACTAAAGTTGAAGAATGTGCAGAAATTTATGGGTGGGAGGATAAGGAAATTATCCATTATGCATTACCAAAATTAACAGGGGTCGCTAAGTCATGGTACCAAGGGTTACCATCGCTACTTTTTTCATGGTCTGAATGAAAAAGAAAATTAATAGAGTCTTTTCCCTGCCGCGAGGATTATGCTGAGCTCTTGACCGAGATGTTAGGTAAAAAAGTTCGATACGGGGAATCTCTGGAGCACTATTACTATAACAAGGTCAACCTTTTAAATAGATGTAAAATATATGGCAAACAAGCGGTAGATTGCATACTATACGGTGTAGAGGATCGGGCAGTAAAAGTAGGCGCGCAAGCAGCTCAGTTTTCAGAACCAGAGCAAATACTTAAGTATTTTCGGACAGTAAAAGTTGGTCAGGTTAGGGGATAGAGATCAAACAGAATTTCGGCACCGCAATGATCGCAGATCAACTTTGAATCCAAGATCCAATACTTCCGGGCAAAGTTTGTCAAATAACAATGTTAAGTGATTTAACTGCAATGAGCTTGGACACCGTAGCTTAAGATGTGACAAACCAGCCGTAAAATGTACATTTTGCGAAAAAATGGGACATCGTCAAGAGCATTGTTATAAATATAAAACCAGGGAAATTTTAAGTCGGGACCAGGGGCAGGTTAAAGATAAAAACGAAAAACAGGTTGCGAAGATAAGTATCGATGACTCTAATAACAAGTACATTCTTGATATTAAAGTTGATGATAATATCGTAAAGTGCTATGTCGACTTGGGAAGTCAGTGCTCCCTTATTAAAGCTAGTAAGGCAATGGAACTTGGACTCAAGGTTGATATGTCTAAAGATTTACCAATGTTAAAAGGTATAGGAGGTAATGTAGTGATCCCAGTCGGAGTGACGGTGGGTACGGTAGACGTTCAAAATGTAGTGGAGACTATTACCATGTACGTTGTCGAGGACTGTGTGATGAACCAACCGATTTTGTTAGGACACTCTTTTACGGAAAAACCTGATATCATTATAACAAAAACTCCATCGGAACTAATCTTCCAAAGAACTACAAATACTAAGATGTCCTTAAAACTTGTTAAACAAGTACAAATACCCAGCTTTATGACAAATCCCGTCCTCGTGAGGTCTGATTCTCCAATAACAGGCCAGATTTTGGTAAATGGTTCTTTGCGAGGCCCCGAAGGTAGAGAATATTATTTACATCCTGGACAATACGAAATTA
Source organism: Ostrinia furnacalis (assembly GCF_004193835.3). Lineage (NCBI taxonomy): Eukaryota > Metazoa > Arthropoda > Insecta > Lepidoptera > Crambidae > Ostrinia > Ostrinia furnacalis. The sequence continues at coordinate 611,888 of NW_021134344.1, read as the reverse complement.
AGGATGGTAGGAGTACTCTTCTGGTGTATAACGCTACATCCCTTCCTATTACTTTGGACGAAAATGTCCTTCTCACACGAGCCACCTTCAAAAATACCTTCAACGATTCTGAACATTTAGAATCTTTTAGTTTGAAGTTTAGTGAATCTGATTTAGATGAAAAGATTAACATTGGTGAAACACTTAGCAAGGAAGAACGACTTAAACTTCAGCAGTTACTTTCGAAGTATGGTGACCGCTTTTCTCATGGTCTAAAAGATTTAGGATTCACAAGTATAACTGAGATGGTAATAGAGCTAGAAGACACACAACCAATTGTCTATCGCCCATACCGACTGTCACTCTCGGAACGCGCATTGGTGAGGGATATGGTTCAAGAAATGCTTGATAGTGGAATTGCTAGGGAATCATCTTCTCCTTATGCGAGTCCTATAGTCCTGGTACAAAAGAAAACGGGGGAAAAAAGATTATGCGTTGACTATAGGGCATTAAATAGAAAAACACAAAAAGATCATTACCCTTTACCTCGAGTAGAAGACCAGTTAGACCGATTATCCGGTAACACCCTTTTCACATCCCTTGACCTGGCTTCTGGGTATTATCAAATATCTATTTCGGAAGAGTCACGGCCAAAAACCGCCTTTGTAACACCTGATGGCCAATTTGAATATAATCGCATGCCTTTTGGGTTGGTCAATGCACCGTCGGTTTTCCAAAGAACCATAAACAAGATATTGCAGGAGGCCAAAATTAAGTATGCGATCGTCTATATGGATGACATTCTCATTCCTTCCAAAGATTTCAACGAAGGCCTACAAAGGTTGGAAGAAGTTCTCAGGCTTCTCGAAAAAGGAGGGCTAACACTAAAACTCAGCAAATGTCATTTCTTTCAAAGTAAACTTGACTTTCTTGGCTTTGAGGTCAGTGCTGACGGGATTCGCCCAGGGTCTATAAAAACAGAGGCCGTGTCAAAGTTTCCCGTTCCAGGCAATCAACATGAGCTAAGACAATTCTTGGGATTGTCGGGCTTCTTTCGGCGTTTTATTAAAGGCTATGCAGTTAATACATCCCCACTCAGCGATCTATTAAAAAAGAATATTACGTGGTCATGGGGTGATCCTCAAAAAGAAGCCTTTAATAAAATTAAAGATTTGTTGACCCAACGCCCTTTGTTATCTTTATACAATCCCGACGCTGCTACTCAGCTGCATACAGATGCTAGCAAAGAGGGCCTTGCAGGCATTTTACTGCAATCTAACGCTAATGGCATTTTTCAACCAGTCTCTTACTTCAGTCGCAAGACTACACCAGATGAACGTAAATTACACTCATATGAACTAGAAACTTTGGCTGTTATTGCCTCACTAAACAGATTTCGTGTCTACTTGGCAGGGATACCCTTTCAAATCGTCACTGATTGCAACGCTTTGAGATATACGCTTACTAAACGAGACATAGTTCCACGAGTGGCTCGTTGGTGGGTCCAGCTTCAAGAATACGATTGTTCTGTGGAATACAGACCCGGATCACGAATGGCTCACGTCGACGCACTCAGTCGCAACCCGGTTGGACGTAGCCGACCTGAGACCCATGTACTTGATTCGTTTGCATTAGAAGAACTTGGACAGGACTGGATTAGTACTGTACAATGCGCAGACGAAGAAGTCAAGCGAATAAAAGAAACCCTAAGCAATCCAGATTCTAAACAGGTAGTAGATTACGTCACTAATTACAAACTCAAAAACGGTCGGGTATACCGCGTTGTTGGCGAAGAACTCAAATGGCTTGTACCTAAAGGAGTAAGGTGGCAGATAGTCAAAAGAAACCACGATGATGTAGGTCACGTTGGGTTAGATAAGACTCTAGAGCGCATAAAAAGACATTATTGGTTTGCGAAGATGCGGCGTTTCGTAAAAAAATGTTACATCTTGCCTCGAATGTGCTCACCACAAAGCTCCTGGTGGTAAAAGAGAAGGCGAACTACATCCCATAGAAAAAGTCAGTATCCCTTTTCATACCGTACATGCAGACCATCTTGGACCATTCATAAAAAGCAAAAGAGGAAATTGTTACTTATTGGTAATAATCGACGGGTTCACTAAATACGTTAATATAACTCCAGTTAAAAACACCAAATCGGTAACGTCTATCAGAGTTATAAAAGAACATATTAGTTACTTTGGTATGCCGTCACGCCTCATCACTGATAAGGGGTGCAGTCCTGTTGTCCCCCCTGGCTAGGGGAGACNACTGCACCCTGATAAGGGAACCAGTTTCACAAGTAAAACGTTCAAAGAATTCGTCACCTTATATGGTATCAAACATATTGAAAATGCGGTTGCGACTCCCCGTGCTAACGGTCAAGTAGAGAGGTTTAATAGAACCATCCTCGATGCCTTGTCCACTTTATCTCACGGTGGAGACAGCAAAGATTGGGACGAACACATCTCAGACGTTCAGGTGGGCTTGAATACAATGATGAACAAGACTACCCAAAAAAGCCCATCTGAGCTTCTGTTTGGGTTCAATATTACCAGTCGATCTCAGGGTATATTAAATGACGTTATCACTGATACAACTAATGTTACTAGTCCGGAAGAATTAGTAGACGTACGTGAAAATGTCAGTCAGAAAATTAAAGAACAACAGGCAAAAGACGCTGAAAGATTTAATAAATCTCGGAAAATAGGAACACGTTATTCAGAGGGTGACCTAGTCAGAGTCGAACGTCAGGTGCCTCATGATGGGCAATCGCAAAAATTAGTTAATAAATATCAAGGACCATATCGTATAGTAAAAGTGCTCCCGAATGATAGATATCTCATAGAAGATACCCCTCTTACTCGTAAACAAGGTAGACGATACGAAAATGTAGTAGCTTTAGATAAAATACAACCATGGATGACTTTTAATAGAAATATTGATTCGGATGACAGTGAAAATGAGGAAAATGAAATTGACAATGTTAATAATTAAATAAAAATTTAATTTAACTGTATGGATGTAATGTAAATAATTTGTATAATTAATAAATAATATTATGTACGATGTATAATAGATTAGTAGTAGTTAGTAAGTAAGTAGATTAATTTTGTGAGATAATAATAATGATTTTTTTTTACATTGTAAGATTAATGAATCATGTATATTAAATATTGTAGGTAAATATAAATAATATAGCACATAAGAATGATTAAAGCGAACGGACTCGCTTTGAACAGGATGGCCGAGTTGTAAGCAATATTCGTAATAATCATAATGAATAATCATCATCAAATATTAATTCATCATTTATTTATTTAAATTACACTGTATTATATTTTTCAAGTTAATTAATTACTTAAATAACCATCGATCGATCGATTACGTCACAACCGGTCACGCCACCCGGCTTGAGAGCGAGCCGTGATCATTGCACGGGGCAAGCACTGCGGCATTCTGTTCAAAGCCTCCGCCTGGAGCAGTCGTCTACTAAGCACACTGTGACTATGCCCATTTGTACTGTGACCTATCTATAATTATTGTCGTGTAATTAGTTAAAATAGTTAAAATTGTAATTTAATAAACTGTTATTGTGAAGTTTACGCAAATAAACGAAGATTACTCCAACGCTGTGGTTTCACTTCTGAAACGATCCTATATAATACATGATTATATTCGGACATAGAAAAATTGCAATTATATCAGGCTATTCATAAACTTATATTAAGTGTCATGAAATATAGTACTCCGATGTCTCAACTACGGGATGGGGGGCTGCGTGTTACGGGGAAACTTCTGGGGACCCATGGTCCAACATCTATTTTATTTTATTAATATTATCTAATATTAAAAACATAATATAAGAATTAATCTGCAAAGATTCCAAACATTGACCTTTCTTGGCCTTCAAGTATTTACTAAGGATCTTCAAAATTTTCAGTTTCTCCGAATGAAATTCAGTTTTGTACACCGCATAGGTGGCGTGCAATTTCCCCCCACTTAACAAAAATAAAAATAATTGTGGCAATGATGCGAAACTAGAAAAATCATTATAATCATCAATACCTACACAATGATGTGTCCTATCTAATGATCTATCTTATCTAGATAATAGCATGGTAGNTGCAATGACTCTAAGACTGAGTCCCAGAATCTCTACGTTCCAGGGCTCTGTACCTGAAGTTTTTGTAAAGCTATTAATCCATCAATACTGCACTTGAACGGGTTCACAACTACGTCAGGCAACATGGAGATTTATGTCACCTTCGTTCCCAGGCGCGCACTTAACTCTGGCATAAGAGCTTTGGCGCTGCTTAAAATTCCATAGCAATAAACTAGCTAACACATTGAAAGTGTTGTGAGAACTATAACATTAAGTTATTTAATTTATTGCGCCCCGCGCGCCGACATATATTATTTAACAATCAAATTATTAGCAGAAGTTTAATTACCTATCTAGTAATACAATTACGTAAAATACAGCAGATACATGCAACGTAATTAACTAGAGGAATGCTGTGATCGATCACTATCCAATAATGGTATTTATTTTTAAATTAATTATTGATTGAATTAAAATGTTTGATGCAATACACTCAAACCAAATTAGCAGTACCCATTTCTTCTATGCTTAAAATTGGTTAATGCCATGGAAATGAATTATTTAATTACTAATTGTTGTACAAATCTAGATTAGTATAAACATGTTGGTGATATTTTAATATAAAATCTTAGATTAATAAAACCTAGATGGATAGTCTTCATACAAACGCTTCGTCAAGAGTGAGGCAAAAATCTTATGTCATTAGTGTCAATTTTGTTGGGGAGTGTAGACAGTTGTAGTGTTTGTATCTACGTACTAGATAGATACAATACGCTGTCTCACGTACACAAGTGATAGGCAGTCACGTGACGTCGTTACGAGTGGGACGAGTCNTTTTTTATGTGACAGGAGGCAAACGAGCAGATGGATCACCTGATGTCCAGATGTCTAGGAATCAATATTATGTTATAAAAAGGCAAAGACGAGATTGAGAAAATAATTTATAAAAGTTTCTTATTTACATGCTGTAATTTAATTGTTCTTTTTTAATAACCCGATAAAACTTGATTAATCTAATAACCTAACCAATAAGTGCAATTGCTATGAATATTATAGAATGGATTGAATTATTTATTTTATCATTTTTTGGGTTATTAATATTAAAATATTAGACTTTATTGTAGAACGCCATTCATGCATTAAAATTTGTTCTTATCAAATCCCGCTAAAATACAACATGTCCGTTTCAAATCCCATTAAAACGGAATGTTCGTAACAAAGTACGCCAAAATGAAAATAGTTTTCATTATAATTCAAATTATATTTAATTTAAAGGTGAATAGGAACTACTGTTAGTATTGCCAGATGACAATAATAATTCGTATCATATATTTTTTTGCCTAAGGCCAAAGCTATATGGATAAGCGGTTTTTTTCAATTTCTCGAAATCTTATCAAAATCGTTTTAGCGGGATTTGAAACTAGACGCCTCATATGTGCTCGCGATTCGTTGAAGGAATCAATTTGAAAACTGACGAACCTTTTCATTCCGTGACTGTACATCCACACTGCGTTTGTAATGAGGGCTATCGTTTTAGCGCTCACCAGTTAGCGCCACTGTAGAGTAAGGTCCTGTCACTTGCTAGTAGCGAAGACAGTGGCGCCAACTTGTGAGCGCTAAAGTGGTAGGAGGACTATTGCATTTGCACTCATCAAGATGGCGCCACTGTAGAGTAAGGTCCTGTCAATCGCCAGGGGTACCAACTGTTAAGTATAAAAACGATAGCCCTCATTGAGGGCAAGCAGTCTTACTTCCTTTTAGATATATGATTACTATGCTGTAATTGTTTGAACTATACTTAGATAGACAGACATAGATTTTTTTACATTGCTACTAAATAATAAATGCTTCATTTAATAATATCGTTTATTAGTCAGTGAATATATTGTTTATTAAAGCCCGGTCGCCGAACACGTAGAATTTCGTCCAATGACCCCAAGCTACCCATCCTTATCGCTCGCGCCTAATTGCTGTCGCGACTGTGCGACGGGCGGCCGCAGTTAGTGTGCAAGTCATTAGTACCCGTTCGCGGGAGATGCCTGGATGCGAGTGGCGTAGGACCTGTCTGTGGAAATCCTTGGGGAGGCCTTTGTTCAGCAGTGGACGTCTTTTGGCTGCAACAAACGAACCCGTTCACCTAATAAATAATGTATCTTGTCCATGAAGTTTTCAAAAGATTCTTGTTGTCATCAATAGTTTCTCAGGTTAGTTGAGGCATAATAAATGAAATGGTTTCAGGTGCTGCAATACGTAGAAGACGTGCTAGCGGAGCGCGTGGTGGGCAACAACGCGGCCGGCCGCCAGCTGCTGGAGCTGGTCAGCTCGCTGCCCAACCTGGCCGCCGACACCTTCACCGACGCCTTCGCCTCCAGCGTCAAGGACCTGCTCATGGTGCGTGTACACTCCCCATCTCTAGTGAGCTCGCTGCCCAACCTGGCCGCCGACACCTTCACCGACGCTGCCCAACCATGTTTTCATGTACTTTGTAGTATCGATACGGAAATATTAGTCATGTATTTATATTCTAATCGTTCGTTCGTTTCACCAAATGACGTCCACTGCTGGACAAAGGCCTCCTCCAAGGTTTTCCACAATGCACGGTCCTGCGCTGCCCGCATCCAGTACGGCTAGCACAAAAAACTTTCGAGTTCGAATCGTTTGCGTATTCGAATCATCGCCATCAAGATTTAGCACGAAAACTAGAACAGGCCCCTTGTGAACGTGTCGTAAAGTGAACTTAGTATCAGAAATGGTTAAACGAAACCTATTTTTTTGAGAATCAAAGTTGTCACCTTATCATTCAAATTCGAAGGTTGAGTATCAAATTTTGTCAAATACGAAAGTTGTCCATGCTAGAGGTACAGGCTCTTCCCGCGACCTTTACCAGATCGTCGGTTCACCTAGTAGGAGGCCTGCTAACGCTACGACTTCCAGCCCGTGGTCCCCGCTCGAGAACTTTTCTGCCCCAACGGCCATCGTCTCTACGAGCAATAGCTCGTAGAGACGATGCAAATATGCCCCGCCCACTGCCACTTGATTACTATTACTAATATTCCAATATTAACACATTATTATTGTGATTTTCCAGGTGGTGACACTAGCCCAGCTGATCAAAACACAACTGCAACTGAACGAGAAATTAACCCTGCTCACCTCGACGTAATTGTGCTTGGCTGGTTTGGATCATTGTATGTATTGTAATATTATTATTACTGAATAAAATTGAGGAACTATCAGAAACAGTGAGAAGTGAAAGTCACATAGTGGTATTATTTGATTAAAACCACATATTTTTATTGAATAAAGTGATTCTACACAATACATGTAACATTTTTTATTTTTATGGTGTCCAACCATTACTTCTAGGAAATTAAAGTACAAGTAAATTGATAACATTTTATTATAAATCAAACTAAACATTACAACAAAATGTACATTACATTAAAAGCTTTTTTACAATTTGGCGCATTTTGAGCATTTAAAAGTATTTTTTATGATTGTTGATTCTATTATCTTATGAATAATTTTTTTAGGAATAAGGCCACAAACTTCACTAATCAGTTATTATATTTTTCACTTTTAGTTTATATTCATTGTAGTTTAAGGCCAGCAATACACGGACAGCTCGAGTAGTTAGTGATCAACATACACGGACCGCTCTTACAGTCAATAGCTTGAAGCTGCCAGCGATAACTGCTCGAGCAGTTGGTATTAACTGCTCAACAAATGACAAGCGCGCGCGCCGTGGAATGAAGAAAGTTGGCGGAGGTAACTGCGCGAGAGCTGTCGACAGCGCGAGCAGTCAGTGTATGGCTGGCGACTGACCGTCCGAATCAGTTGCAACCGCTCGAGCGGTTCGTGTATGTGCGTTCATAGAATTACGCAGTTCACTGTGCAGTCGCAGCTTAAGCTGTCGACCCTGACTGCTTCAAGCGGTCCGTGTATTGCCGGCCTAATATGATGCTTTACTTGCCTTTATTCAGTCATTAATTGATTTTATTAGTGGTATTACAGTTGTAATATTCTTTATAATCTTGTTAATGAGATAAACAAAATGTATATTTTGTGTCATACTTTTCTTTATTATAGAGTAATGATGCTCTGCACAGAGGATGTTTCTGGGGGTTGTATAATTTTTGCTCTTTCGTTTATATCGATTGTAGAATAGGCTAGATGACAAAATTTCAATTATTTGTCTGTCAGACAGATAATTAGAAAATATTACTCATATTTTTATTTTCTTTCATAATTAAATGATAACAGTGCTACATCGAGTTGAAATGTCGCGTTACGTCACGCGATATTTCAACTCAATATAATACTGTAATTATTCGATTATGAAAAAAATTAAAAAAATATGTGTCCAAATTTTTTTTATTATCTGTGACAGACTAAATAGAATTTCGATTTCATTACCCAGTCATCATCCCTATAGTAAAAAACTGAATCGCTATTCAGATATTCTCAAGTGGGTTGGAACCCTAGAGCAGAGTTCACGTGAGCAGGTAATCCTGCACGGGGTAGAGGTCCCGCGCGGCGTGGCAGCGCCACAGCCAGTCGCCGCGCACGCGCGCGCCCGCGCCCCCGCCCGCGCCCCCGCCCGCGCCCGCACCCCCGCCCGCTCCGCACAGCACGTAGCTCACGCTGCTGTCCTCGTCCAGCGTCTCCGCCTGCCGACACAAAATATTTAGGGTTAAAGCCCGGTCTCCGAGCACATAGAATTTTGTCCAATGAACCCAACCTATCCTTATCGCTCGCGCATAATTATGTTGCTGTCGCGCTCGCACACTCACTGCGAGCGCCCGTCGCACAGTCGCCACAGCAATATAATTACGCGCGAGCGATAAGGATGGGTAGCATGGGGTCATTGGACAAAATTCTACGTGCTCACGGACCAGACTATAGCATTCACTTTCCCATCCTACTGAGGTTTCAGACCTGAAAATTGATGATCCTCGCTGACATCTATACACACTGGACTGGCTGATGTCATATTTTTTGTGCCTATTTGATTTTCGCCATTTTGGCGCTGTAGGCCATACTGTAGGCAGATACGAGTGTCCACGGAACTAAAGTTTGTGATTTTCTTTCTCGCTTACTCCTATGGTTACTCCATATAATGAACGTCAAAATTAGCTCTCGGAACACTCGTAGTGGCGCCTAAAATTGGCACAAAAATAAGCTGTCATTTGTGACAGCCTGTCCAGTGGGATGGAGGTCAATGATGATCCTGGACATTTCGAAATACTAATACAGGCGTTAGTATACATGCGACTAGATGTTTAGACTATGTACCACAACCGTTTGAATAAGAATGTTACGGCCAGCCGATATTTATGTTCGTAAACTGAAAGATCGTGAAAAACTATCAGAAGTCGTCAACTATACGATGCAGCTTTGTCAGCTGCGTTGATGACTTCTGACGACTAAGGGTTGCACCATCTTACTTTAACTTTGACAAACTTCAAAAATCTGTTAAACTCCATCCAAAAAGCACCGGTTATCGTCATAGTTACCGTTAAAGTTAGGTGGTGCAACTCAGCCTTAGTATTTACATGGTATATTTTGTTCTAAAGTCACATAATACTCACATCGACTAGCACGCCGCCGTAGGCCCGCACGTAGCGCTCCAACAAAGCCGCGTCGAAGGTGTCGCGCGCGCTCGCGTCGATGACGAACGTGCGGCCCGCGAATATGTTCGGCAGCGAGCGCGCCTTGTCGATGCGCACCGCGCTGGCCTCTGGAATAATAAAACACTGCGTAAGGTGGAGGCAAGGATCTACTTTATGAGACCAAATACTTTACAACAGCTGATGGTAGACATGCAGTGCAGAGCTACTATACAACAAGAAGTGTTATTGGTGAAATTCAGTGTCGTGGAGTGGAGTACCTAAGCCTAAGCATTTATGAAGTAGCGTTAATAATATTATTAAATTAGTAGGTAGTAAATTCAACAACTCTAATGTTAGATGTAGATTGATCAACATACAAAAAAAAACTATCTGCAAATTTTGATATAAAATAACTATGCGTCTAGTTAGTAAGGAAGCTGAAACTAAAAAAATGCAGGCAGTTTAAACTCTAACCTATCAATTACCTCCGTCATCTTCATCAGTCTTCTCGTCGTCGGAATCGTTGACTGTTACATTCCCCTGCATTCGCTCGTCTCGAACGAACATCACGTCCGACGAGTTTGACACATTATTCTGTGACGTATTCGAAACGTTCGCGTCACTATTTCGGGACGTATTCGACACGTTCTTGTCTCGTTTGCTGCTCTCATTTTGGGAGTTTTTGCTCTTCGGAGGGCTGGGCGAACTTTCGGTGCGACGTTTCTTTTGTTTTCGTAACGCTTTTTCTATTTCGTCATCGGTGTCACATTCTGTAATTAAAATATAACACAAAACTGCTTTTTATTCGGTCTTACCTCTTCACGACAGCCCGGTGAGTCAAATGGAGGCTGCGACTTCGCATAATACAAATATTTGTGCTTAGGGTGTTCTTATTTAAATTGTGAATGTATTTTGTATAGAGACGGACAATATGAATGAACGCAAATGTAATTTTTTGAAGCAATGTCTTTTGTTGACAATACCATGAGACACAAAACAACGTTTATAGGCCTATTCAGACCTAAGCGGTATTCGCTACCGTTTGCGGCAGAGAAAACCCAGTGGGTATGCGGTAATAATACTGTTCAGACCTAAGCGGTATTTGCTACCGTCTGCGGCAGAGAAAACGCTCTAGCCGCGGTACTTGATACTAAATACCTGAGCGAAACCCGCGCGGTATGTACCTCTACCCACAGCGGCAGCGAATATCGCTCAGGTTTAAATAGGCCTTAAAAAAGTAACACCACAGAATAATAATAAGTACTACGTACAGAAGTTTTACTTTGCGAAGGTATTTAAAAAAATGTATGCTCAATGTCATTAACAATATGGTGTAATTTAGCCTATCTCAAGAGTCAAGCACCATTTTGTTGACAAACGTCAGTGATCGGCACTGCGCCGAAGCTATAGGGCTGACTTCGGTAAAATGATGTGACGTGAGGTGCCAAACTGCGGAAAATGGCGGAGGAAATACATGATTTAGCATGAATTATCATGAATAATATTAACTACTTATTTACCTCTCAGTGTCTTGGGGCAGCTTAAAAAAAGTTCATTCTGTGTTTTTATTAATATTTAGGCAGTTAAATACTGCACAGTATTTAGTACACCATTTTCTTTATTTTCTTCCATCATACACAAGAATACGCGTGCGTGAGTCAATGTTCGCTCGTATGTGAGTGAGGCCTTGTCGAATAGTATCCTGTAGGTGGGCCATCGTGCGTGTTTTGTTTTCGATGTAAACTCGCGGAGATGAACAGGCCTGGCAGCACTGACCGTCATCGGCCGGCTCGTCCGCTTCTTCATCCTCGCTGAGCGGGCGCTGATGCTGCGGTTCGGTGGCAAAGGCGCGCCAGGGCAGCCGCCGCGAGCGCCGCGCCTGCTCCTCCAGCCACTCGCCGCGCGCCGCCGGCACCGTGCCGCCGCCCGGCGCCGCGCGCACCTGCTTCAGCTTCGGCGTGTTGGGGAACGCGCAACTGTCGAAGGTGCACGTAATGAGGGTTTTCGCGAATGAAAGATCCGCTAGATGGCGGGACGTGGATGTGGGGTCTGAGTGTTGCGTGATTGGTGGATTTTGACATATCTGTCAATGTCATGTCAAAAATAACAAATCATGCAGCATTTGGACCTCGCGTCTACGTATTGCCGTCTGGCGGATTTTTCATTCGCGAAAACCCTCATTAACTGAACTC